>NC_132918.1:2281875-2583437 GCF_047675955.1 Chlorocebus sabaeus
ATGCCTATAATTCCAACACTCCGAGAGGCCAAGGCAAAAGGATCACTTGAGGCCAGGAGTTCAAGACAGCCTGAGTAACATAGTAAGGCCCTGACTACAAAAACTTAAAAAAAGAAAAACCATTTTAGTCATTGTAACAGGCAAAATCGTAAGATGACCCCAAATGACCCCTGCCCTGTGAATATAATGAGATACCACTCCCATAATTGTTACATTACAGGGCAAAGGGATTTTAAAGGCATATTTAAGGTTACTAGGTTACTAATCAGTTGACTATGAGTTCATCAAAAGATTACCTGGATAGGTCTAAACTAATTACATAAGCCCTTCAAATATGGGTCTAGAGGGCAGAGAGATGTACTTCTGCTGTTCTGAAGAAAGCAAAATGCCTACACGGGCACGTGGCAAGGAGCTGCTGGTAGCCTCTAGGAGCTGAAAGTGGTCAGCAAGAAATGAAGGCCCCAGTCCTACAACCAGAAAGGACTGAATTCTACCACAACCACGTGAGCATACAAAAGGGTCCTGAGCTCCAGATGAGAACGCAGCTTGGACAACATATTGATTTTAGCCTTGCAAGACCCTGAGCAGAGAACCCAGTTATGCCATGTCAGATTTCTGACCTACAGAACTATAAAATAATAACTGGGTTATTAGGCCTTAAGGTTGTGGTAACTTGTTATGCAACATTAGAAAACTAATCCAGTCATCCTTAGGAGGAAGTCTTGAATCCCTTGTCCCTATACCACGACTTTTCATTATCCATCGAGGCTCTACTCAAATGTCACCCTGATCTTCTCCAGAAATGCCTTATTTTGCACAACCACAACACCCTGTACATACCACCATTACACTGAAAGTACTTGTCTCACAACTCCATTGTGTAGGGACTACATAGACCCTTCAAAGCAAATGCAACATCCAGCAGAGGGCCTAGGCATTCACCGTTCATAACTAATATCTGGTTCATTTCACTCTCCCTGCAACAACTATGAATTAGTCACGGCAGAGACATAGCCATTGACTCCTCATCACAGCACTGTTGTAAGTCACTGCCAAACCAATTTGACATCCCAGTTCTAAAAGAGCAGTCAAAGTAACTTGAGGTTAATTCTTCAAATAAACCTTTATATTTTAGGTACCAAACTTATTAAAGCCTTTCATCATGTTCTTAATAAACTCCTTCTGATCTAAATGTTTTCTCTGGGACTCATGCTTTCCCCAGTTTCATGACTGAAACTATTTAGTAAACCTGGATTTACATTAAGGCTATGTCCTTTCAGAAAGGACTCTTTTCCCTGTTATCTGTGGAACTGTTTGCTGGTTTTGTTTTTGTTTTTTAAATTTGTATCACAAACTATTATTTTGCGGTCTCACTCTAAAAGAGTGAGGTCAGCAGCCATCTCTGAGCTGAGGGAAAAAAATAAGGGATGATTCTGCAGGCGTAAGGAGGGGCCCATATGTTGATTTTTTTTACTTAATTTTTTTATCGTGATAAAATATACATAACATAAAATTTACCAGTTTAAACATTTGTAGGTATACAGTTCAGTGGCATGAAGTACATTCACACTGTCGTGGAATCACCACCGTCCATCTCCAGTACATTTTCATCTTTCCATACTAAAACTCTGTACCCACTAAACAGTAACTCCCCATTCTCTCCTCTCTCCAGCCTTTGGCAACAACCATTCTATTTTCTGTCCCTATGAATTTGACTATTCTAGGTACCTCAATTAAGTGGAGTCATGTATTCATCCTTTTGTATCTGTACTTCTAAATTTTTAAGTTTTAGCAGTATTTGAAAAGGCTAAAAATGTTTTAAAATATTGTATTCATATATCCCAAGAAATTACAATGTATTACTTCTTAATGTTTCTTTCATTGACTTAGTTCTGCAAGGAGTTTAAAAATCCAAAATAGGTATTTGTTGTTAAAACATAATTTTTTTTTTTTTTTTTTTTGAGACCGAGTCTCACTCTGTCTCCTAGGCTGGAGTGCAGTGGCACGATCTCAGTTCATTGCAACCTCTGCCTCCCAGGTTCAAGCAATTCTGCTGCCTCAGCCTCCAGAGTAGCCAGGATTACAGGTGTGCGCCACCACGCCCCACTAATTTTTGTACTTTTAGCAGACCTCAGGTGATCTACCCGCCTTGGCCTTCCAAAGTGCTGGGATTACAGGCGTGAGCCACGGTGCCTGGCCAGAAATGGGATTTTGCCATCTTGGCCAGGCTAGTCTTGAACTACTGAGCTCAAGTGATTCGAAGTGCTGGGATTACAGGTGTGAGGCCACCATACCAGGCCACATTTTTTGTTTCTAAGATCATAACAATTCACAAGCAAGGAGAAAGATATATGGCAGGCAGAAAGGAAGGTTACAAAATAATTACCAAAAGTAGACCACGAATGGCCAGGCGCAGTGGCTCACGTCTGTAATCCCAGCATTTTGGGAGGCCGGGGCTGGCCAATCACCAGAGGTCAGGAGTTCAAGACCAGCCTGGCCAACACAGTGAATATACATATAATCCAAAAGGATTATTTTAAACCTTTTGTACACAAAGTGATTTTATTTGATCCAGATGCCCTGTCTCACCAGAAGCATTAAGCTATAGAAACAGAGCTCTTACATCTTAGCTTGTGACTAGCTTATTACTAAAAACAACCTCTTTGTTAATGAACAAAAACAACTCATTTTCATGAAAAGCTAAACGCTACAAATAAGAAAAAGCACACTCAGTAATTCACCAGCACCTTAAAGTATATTACTCTTAAACTAGTTTTACCATGTGTATATATAAACACACTTACATACAGATTCTTTTTCCCAAAACTGGGATCACATTTTACCTGCTGCTTCTGTCTTTTAACACAAATATCTTTCTGTGTTAATACTTTTCTGAAGTCTCTAACACTAGCTGCGTAACATCAAGCAAGTTACTTCACCTTTTTGAGCCTCACTCCTTCATCTATAAAAGAGGAATTATAGTATTATCTACCTCACAGGCTTATATGAGATTAAATAAAATAATCTGCGTAAATACTAAGCAAAATATCTGGTACATACTAAGGACACAATAAATGCTGACTTTTTATGGCTGCATAATAACCTATCAAGCATAACTAATTACCTGATAAAATTTAACCAATTCTCTATTGGTGGACATTTCTGGCTAGTTTTTAACCTATTAAAACAACATTGACATGAAAATCCACAGAGCTAAATCTTTAATACATCCTAAATTTTCTTAGAATAAATTTCTAGAAATGGAATCCTGGCTCAATTACATTTTATACATTCCCAAATGGAAGTGCCTTACATTCACTAACATGCCCATTTCCTCACATTCCTCATCTCCACCTCACTTTTAAAGTTTATCTTTGTTTCTTAATTAACAGTGTTTTGTAAAATTTTAAAAGACTGCAGTAAATGGTATGAAAAGGACAATCTTTACCACTTAAATTTTAACCACCATTTACACTTGAGGAACGAAGCAACCCTTCAGTGCTGTGTTCTGATGTTTTTCTCAAGCACTGTTTTACTACACATGAGCTTTAAATTTAAAAATAACAACTTCAATTTATAGTTTCCGAATAAACCTAATGCAATCGTTGTATGTTAAGAATTTGGAAATGCCTCCAAGTTAGTCAAAACTTAGCTTTTCTTGCAACCGCAAGCAAAGACCAAAAACCCTAAAATTAAGGGACAGATCTGCTCAATCTGTTGCAATTCAAAAAGGCTGGGAAGACATAAAGCAGAAACCATCATCTTCGCTGTTAAGACCCTGTGCTGCCAGCATCGAAACATCTCCAGTTAACGCTTAGGAAACTGTATCTTTAATACTACTAACACGCCTCCTTTCCCCTGGAAACGCATTTCCTAAAGCAACAGCATTCCTGAAAAACAAACATAACCCTGTCCGCAGAGCAGCAAGACTCAAAAAGCAGAGCAGAGTTCTGGACAGGGAGAGTGTCTCCCCCTCCGCCCGCCAGTCCCGGATCAACCGAGTTATGCGAAGTGACTAACTCGTGACAGCCTCGGGCGCTGGACGCCGGCCACGCCGCCACCTCTTTCATGTCCCACCGCTCCTACCAGCAGCCTGACCCAGGATGGCTCTATTCCCCAGCCTTCAATCCCTAGACCTGGGTTTGGATTTAAGAGACTTCCGTCAAGGGTCAGTTGTGCGGGATCCTGGCCATTTCACACAAAATCTCACGATGGGCATGAGAGAGGGGGACACCTCGAGCAGAGGTCAGATATCACAAGGGACCCGGGTTTTCCAACCCCGCCCTCATTCCCAGCGTGGGGTCTCAGATGGGCGGGGGAACCTCAAATACGGATCAGAAATCATGCAAGTTCGGAGTCTGGCCTTAGGAGAAAACTCTTAACGGAGATGGGACGTCACGAGGGATCCAGCCACCCCCATCCACTCATTACTGGATGGAGTTTTGCGATGGGAAAATCCAGGTCAGGAGTTATGGACGACCTGCACCGCCCAGAGCTCCTTCTGGATCCGGAGTTTGGGAAGAGTCCCGGGCTAGGGGTCAAAGGTCACGGAAGAACTTCCCCACTCCCCCCGCCTTTTTCGTCCGCGGGCTGGTTCAAGGGGTATCGGGAGCCAGGGGAGGAAAGCTGCGGCCATCGTACCTGACCAGGAGCCAGCGCCTGCTGGAGCTGCTGCTGCTCCTCGCTGATCTTTTGCTTCAGTTTCTTGAACATGGCGCAGCGTACGTAGGGTCCTGAGTGTCAATGAGACCTGAGGGGCGAGAGCCCGGGGAGTCCCGGCCGCGGCGGCTACGGCGACTTCTCTACACCAGGGACCGCGGGGACCCGGCCTCGCCGCCTCCTCCTTGAGCCTGCGGGCAAGTCCGGACACTCGTCCTGAGGATGTCGGCGTCGCCGCCGCCGCGTCTCTTTCTTCCGGGTGCCACTGGCTGGCCTCGGGCCCCCATCCAGCCCCTGGAGCCGCGGCGGCGACGACAACGGCAGCAGGTGAACTGTGCACCAAGGGCGCCTGCGCCGCCTACGTGGAGCTCTCCGAGGCTAACTACGGAGCACCGGAGGGGACAAGCACAATGTCGGGGCCTGCACATGCGCGCTCGGCCCGTCGCTCCCGAACTCACTGCACTGGAGGACACAAGGTTTGGGGCTGCCTGATTTCGTTGCGTGCGGCCCTCGCGGCTCAGAAATGGAGCCAAAGCCCTGACTCTCACCTGGGCTTTGGCCCTGCGAAATCAGACGGGGAGAGTACTGCTTCTATTGATGGCAGCAGGGCCGACGGGCCCACTGCAAAGAACACAGGGATGAGCGTCCAGGATGGGAGAAGGGGAGATCCAGAGAACCTGACGCGGGCCCTAATTGATAGTGTACTTTTCTTTAGTAGCTGTAGCTAGGATTCTATGTCTTCGGTTCCAGAGGGGCCCGCTTCCCTTCCCGGAACTCTTCCAGCCTCGGGAAGTCCCTGATACCGGCCGCCAGGGGTCCAAATGTTTTATGCCAATACCGTAAAACCTCAACTGTTTGGACACCTGCTTTATTCTTTTCTTCACCGAAATCGTATATTTCACAAATTCATTCAGAAACCTTTATCAGGCCTTGGAGATTTCACAGCCTAGTGGAAGACACAGATTCCTAATGAGTCCAAATTTACTGCTAACACCTGCAGTCATCCTACAAGATTTTAACGTTTCTGTGCCTCATTTATCCAAAACCCGAAGTTTGGCTGCCTGCGAATCCTCAGGCCCAATTTCAGCAACCCACTTTTGCATGCTGTACCTTTGGTATCATCTGAAACTGCTTACATTGTCTGAGGCATCAGAATCTAACAGTATATGCTGATCTCCACGTTTTAGCAAATTTTGTTTTCCAGCAATAATAGGGGGAACCTGCTCTCGAGAGTCCATGTTCTGATCCCTAAATGTATTAGAGCCAAAGTGGGGCCTGGAACACTGCCTTAACACCTGGGCTAAGTCCTCTTATATCTCATAGTGAACACCTTATGTAAGGGGTCCCCAGCCCCTGGGCCACAAACGAGTACCAGCCCATGGCCTGTTAGGAACCGGGCTACACAGCAAGAAGTGAATCTCTGGCACGCCAGGGAAGTTTAATCTGTATTTACAGCTGCTCCCCATGGCTCATATTATCGTCCGAGCTCCACCTCCTGTCAGATCAGCTGTGGTGTGAGATTCTCATAGGAGCTGGAACTATTGTGAACTAGGCATGAGAGGGATCTAGGTTGTGTGCTCCTTATGAGAATCTAATGCCTGATGATCTGTCACTGTCTCCCATCACCCCCAGATGGGACCATCTCGTTGCAGGAAAACAAGCTCAGGGCTCCCACCGATTCTGCATTATGGTGAGTTGTATAATGATTTCATTATATATTACAATGCAATAATAATAGAAATAAAGTGCACAATAAATATAATGCATTTGAATTGTCCCAAACCATCCTTCCCCATCCCCCAGCCCCACCCCCAGGAAAAAATTGTCTTCCATGAAACAGGTCCCTGGTACCCAAAATATTGGGGACCACTGCCTTATATAATTACTGAGGTTTTTTTCTGGGCTGTTTTGTTTTGTTTTTCAAGAGTACTTAACTCTCAGCCGGGCGCAGTGGCTCATGTCTGTAATCCCAGCACTTTAGGAGGCCGAGGCAGACAGATCATTTGAGGTCAGGAGTTCGAGACCAGCCTGGCCAACATAGTGAAACCCGGTCTCCACTAAAAATACAAAAATTAGCCAGGTGTAGTGGTGCATGCCTGTAATCCAAGCTACTCGGGAGGCTGAGGCAGGAGAATTGCTTGAACCCAGGAGGCAGAGGCTGCAGTGAGCTGAGATTGTGCCATTGCACTCCAACCTGGGAGTCAGAATGAGACTCCATCTCAAAATAAAAATAAAAAGAGTACTTAACTCTCAACTGACTGAAGTTCAATAGGCCTTCAGCTGCTCCCAGCTCCGGATGCCCAATAAACATCTTTCTCCCAACTTTCACAATTGTACATCAAAGTTTGCCAATTTTATATGTATAATATATATGCATGTATCTGTGTTTGTACATATATGTGGGCCCTATCAAAGTCAACTACTATAAATAATAAATAAAAAGGATCCAAGATATCACTTAGAGAAAGACATCAGAAGAGTGCTAATTATGTGAAAAGGGGGATAGCTTTGCCAGGACACAAATAAAGAGACAAGGTTGAAACCCTTCATCACATGTAACACAATGTTGTTAAAACATAAAACCTCCTCACAGCCACATTCTGCTTCACGTCTCTACAAATTAACATGATTTCAGTCAGAAAGAGCAGTCTTTCTGACTGCTCTTAATTAAACCTAGAAATTACTCAATTCTTCAGCTCCTCTGGGTGGCACAAATTTGGATCCAAATCACCTTCTGTAGTGTCAGGTTTTGGCCCACTTCTCAGAATTCTGCACCAATCCAGCTGAAGCACACGGCCTGCCCCTATTTTCTATGTTGGTAATTTGAACTCATTTCCCATCTAGCTGCTCAAGGATTAGCACACCTCACTGCAGAGCAGGACATTTAAAACAGGCTTGCATCTCAATCATAATGATCAAAGACCTCATGAATTTATTTTCCTAGTGGAACTAGTACCCATCTTTTTCAACACAAAGAAGCAATTCTAATAGTTATAGACCAAGCCTAATTGTCATTCTTCCACCCCTTCCAGTTGCACAAAATGCAAATACTATCTCCATGATTCAGAAAATGTTGAGAATAACATTATTGCTAGGGGTTCAGATTGCTTTCCAAGCCTTAGATAACAAAATAGCATGTCAGAAAATGCTTTTAGTCAAGAACCAATACACATCTGAAACCTTCAACTGATTTCCTACTTTCTGACCACAAATGTGTCATCAGTCCTTTTGCGTCGCCACACAATGCATTTTCTTCACCTTTATCAAGAATCCTTGTACCTGCCAACCACAGAGTATAGCATAATGGTTAAGAGCACAGTTTTTGGTTTACATAAAAGTTATCAATTTTTAGGCTGGGCGTGGTGGCTCATGCCTGTAATCCCAACCCTTTGGGAAGCCAAGGGGAGTGGATAACCTGAGGTCAGGAGTTCAAGACCAGCCTGGCCAACATGGCAAAACCCCATCTCTAGTAAAAATACAAAAAAAAATTAACCAGGTGTGGTGCGGGTGCCTGTAATCCTAGCTACTCAGGAGGATGAGGCAGGGGAATCACTTGAACTTGGGAGGCAGAGGTTGCAGTGAGCCGAGATCGTGCCACTGCACTCCAGCCTGGGCAACAGGAACGAAACTCTGTCTCAAAAATAAAAAATAAAGTCATCTATTTACTAGTTCTTTAACCTTTGGCACTTAAGCAAACCACAGTATACAAAATCAAATGCCTAAAGGGAACAGGAGGTTATGAGTAAAGCACGTATACATAGGATTTCAGACAATGGAAAATGTAGGAAAGTAACAAATGACAGTGTGAACCCGTCTAAGAGGATTTTTAAATCAATGCAACGAAACAACTCTTAGAATAAAATTCAGCCCAAAAGCCAGATTGTGACCTCTGAGTCTTAGCTCTCTGCATTCATTTTCCTCATCTGTAACATTTTAATAGTATTTCATAGGATTGTTGTGAAGTTCAAATGAGATGATATGCATAAAGCATACAGTTCATAGTAAATGAAACTTATAAATTCTAAGAGTTTAATTCTCACTCTCCCCCTGTATGTTGAGACCTCCAGCCTACACCTTTCCCCTGAGCTCTAGATCAAGCTTGTCTAACCCGCGGCCCATAGGCTGCCTGTGGCACAGGATGGCTTTGAATGTGGCCCGATACAAACACATAAACTTTCTGAAAACATTATGAGATTTTTTTGTGATTTTTTTTTTTTTTTTTTTTTTTGGCTATCAGCTATTGTTAGTGTATTTTATGTGTGGCCCAAGACAATTCTTCCAGTGTGGTCCAGGGAAGCAAAAAGATTGGACACCCCTGCTCTAGATTATAGTGTCTCTACTGGGCTCTCAGGTTGAGCAGGGCCAAGGACTATGTCTGTCATGCAACTCAGCCAGTGCTAGTACAGAGCCTGACACTACATTTCTACAGAGTTAGTCTTTTTTTTTTTTTTTTTTTTTTTTTTTAAGAGACAGAGTCTTACTCTGTTGCCCAGGCTGGAGTGCAGTGACACAATCTCGGCTCACTGCAACCTCCACCAAAGGGTTCAAGCGATTCTCCTGCCTCAGCCTCCTGAGTAGCTGGGACTACAGGCCTGCACCACCAAGCCCGGTGCCATCAAGCCTGGCTAATTTTTGTATTTTTTAGTAAAGATGGGGTTTCACCACGTTGACCAGACTGGTCTCAAACTCCTGACCTCAAGTGATCCATCCATCTCAGCCTCCCAAAGTGCTGGGATTACAGGAGTGAGCCATCATGCCAGGTTTTTTTTTTTTCAATACACTGCCAATTGGGGAAAAAAAACAGTTAATTAATCTTAATACATCCAATTGCCTTAATGGCCAACTGGGCAACTTCCCTTAATGGCCCTCCTTAATGGCCCATAGGCATCTCACCTTCAACATCTCCAAAAATAAAATCATCTGCTACTATCCCTCTACCATCACCATCGGGCTTGTCACTTCTGTGTTTCCTCTCACCCTCCTGCTGCTTCTCCTTTTCATAAGCTTATTTTTTCATATATATTTTCTACCTTGGCTGGTGTCATCTCCATCTTCCCGGTTACCAAAGCCAAACGTTTGGAAGTCAATCAAGACATCCCTCTCTATACACCACCAGTATCCAGAGAATCACTAAGTCTTGTGTATTTTCCTCGGAAATACTTCTGAAATCCATCTGCTTTCCTAATTTACCCTGCCACTAGTTTCAGTCTTCATTATAGCTTATTTAAATGGCCCCCCAGTTTCCAGTTTTGCTTCTTTCCAATCCATCTTCCACATAGCTGATGTTACTCTCCTGCTGCAACCCCATCAGTGGTCACCTTGTCCTACATGACAGTGTTCGTACTCCCAGGCAGTACTAGAAGCCCTCAGCAGCCTGGCTCCTGCTTTCCCTCTTACTAAACCCTTGCCACTCTTCACGCTTCAAAACTCCAGAAATATCAAATTGACTCAGGGTTCCCTTGGCACATTCTGCTTTTTCTTAAGAGAGGGAGAGAGACAGGGTCTCACTATATTGCGCAGGCTAGTCTCCAACACCTGGGCTCAAGTGTTCCACATTGCCTCAGCCTCCCTGAAGTTCTGAGATTACAGGTGTGAGCCGCCGCACCCAGCCACATCCTGCTTTTATTTTATTTTTCGAGACGGTGTCTCACTATGTCACCCAGGCCAGAGTGCAGTGGCATGATCTCGGCTTGCTGCAACCTCTACTTCCCGGGTTCAAGCGATTCTCCTGCCTCAGCCTCCCTAGTAGCTGGGATTATAGGCAGGTGCCACCATACCCCGCTAATTTTTGTATTTTCAGTAGAGGCAGGGTTTTGCCATGTTGGCCAGGCTGGTCTCGAACTCCTGACCTCAGGTGATCCGCCTGCCTCAGCCTCCCAAAGTGCTGGGATTACAGGCGTGAGCCACCACGTCCGGCCCACAACCTGCTTTTATGTACATGCTTGCCTGTCTTTTTTTTTGGTCTACAAATTATAGACAGTAGTTGTGAAAATCGTAATGAGTATGGAAGTACACTCATTGTCTTCCTTGACAGTACCTTTCCTCCTTTTCCACTTTTCTTCTCTACCCTGGACAACGCTGTGCTCACATTTCATTATCTCTTTCAAGCATTCTCTAATTCCACTCCCCAAACCACTCCCAACACACACATATCAGTGGAGTTAATCATACTCTCCTCCATACAGCCTCAGTCTTACATGCTGTTAATGTATGTATCACACTGAATTTTTATCTTCTTTTCTTACAGAAGTAATATGCTCACTGTAACAAATATAATCTGGTCCCTGCAAATAACCTCTATTAGTAATTCAGTTTTCATTTTTTCAATTTTTCTGTATTTGTGAAATATGTACATTGAATTGTCTATACATAAAATATATGAAATATATACATTTAATTATCTACTTATACATAAATATATTTAGTTTTAATTGTTTTATTTAATGAAAAATTGATTCTACAAAATCCATATCTTACATTCTTCAATTAATATGCCATGAATATCATTTCTAATCAGTATATGTATTTCTTTTTTTTTTTTTTTTTGAGACAGAGTCTCGCTCTGTTGCCCAGGCTGGAGCGCAGTGGTGCGATCTTGGCTCACTGCAAGATCCGCCTCCCGGGTTCCCGCCATTCTCCTGCCTCAGCCTCCCGAGTAGCTGGGACTATAGGCGCCCGCCACCACGCTCAGCTAATTTTTTATATTTTTAGTAGAGACGGGGTTTCACCGTGTTAGTCAGGATGGTCTTGATCTTCTAACCTCATGATTCACCCGCCTCGGCCTCCCAAAGTGCTGGGATTACAGGCATGAGCCACTGTGCCCGGCAGTATATGTATTTCAATCTCTTTAATGGCTGCATAGTATTTTATACTACATATGAATTATAATTTAAGATTTCTAATTGGTAGGCATTTAGCTTCTGTCCTATTTTTTGCTAATAAGAAACTATTAGAAGGCCGGGCACAGTGGCTCACGCCTGTAATCCCACCACTTTGGGAGGCCAAGGCAGGCGGATCACGAGGTCAGGAGATCGAGACCAACCTGGCAAACATGGTGAAACCCCGTCTGTACTAAAAATACAAAAAATTAGCTGGGCGTGGTGGCGGGTGCCTGTAGTCCCAGCTACTTGGGAGGCTGAGGCAGGAGAATGGCATGAACCCAGGAGGCAGAGCTTGCAGTGAGCGGAGATCTCGCCACCGCACTCCAACCTGGGCAACAGAGCGAGACTCCGTCTCAAAAAAAAAAAAAGAAAGAAAAGAAAATAAACTATTACAGTAAGCAACTTTATAAATAAATGTTTGTATACTAGTGTGTATGTTTCTGTAGAAAATAATGAATTTCTGGCCAGGCGTCGTGGCTCATGCCTGTAATCCTAGCACTTTGGGAGGCCAAGGCAGGTGGATCACGTGGTCAGGAGATTGAGACACTCCTGGCCAACATGGTGAAACCCTGGCTCTACTAAAAATACAAGAATTAGCCTGGCGTGGTGATGCATGCCTGTAGTCCCAGCTACTTGGGACGCTGAGGCTGGAGAATCGCTTGAACCAGGGAGTCCGAGGTTTCAGTGAGCTGAGATCCGGCCACTGCACTCCAGCCTGGCGACAGAGCAAGACTCTGTCTCAAAAAAAAAAAAAAAAAAAGAAAAGAAAAGAATGGATTTCTAGAAGTATAATGGAGAGTTCTATCCAATGAGCATGGTTAATGACAACTTGATCTCCAAAATATATAGCAATTTATATTTCTACTGATAGTGTGGGAAATGCCCTTATGAATATATTTTTAATTTTTTGTCAATCAAAAAGATGGTGAATGGTATTTTACTTTTATTGTAGTTTCCATTTGTTTAATATAAGCAATGTTAAAATATCATCTTAAGTGTGTATGTTATCAGAGTTCCTTCACATTGTATTATACAATTCATGTAACCCAGATATTAGCTCTTCCTTTTACCCTAAGGGACAATTCCCTCTAAGTATATTTAGGGAAGTAAAATAGTCCTTGATCTTCCAAGTTGTGTGTTCTTCTCATTGTCTCTTTACTTTTGCTCAATCTCCACTCTGCTATGGGACACTTCTCCGTTTGTTACTGGTCTCAGCCTGGAAAGCATGATTACAGTTCCCTGGGGATCTTGATGCTTATGCTTCCAAGGGCTTTACAGGATGGGAGTTGGGGGAGACGGGGAAATGAGTTGCATTTAGGGTAGGTGTCACGTATTCAATGACCCCAGCTCTTCCTTCCTTCCATTACAGCTATACTCAAGACATGGAGGTGGGAGGAGAGACATTTGTTGTAACAAGTAACAAAGATGTAGAGATTGAAATATTTGTATTACTATATTGTTTTAATATATTTCATCAGAATGCTTCAAAATGTTATGTTGCTAATATTTACTTTTACAAGAGAATATTGTAAGGCTATGTAAATTTCAATTATAAACCCGTTGGAAAACCTCCCATGGAAGAAAGGTCTACACATCGGAGTCTGAACTCAGACCCTCTGGAATTTAGCCAACTTTTCAGCCTAGTATAAGTTATCTTTAAAGGGTTGTTTAAGATGTTTGTTGTTGCCAGGTGCGGTGGCTCACGCCTGTAATCCTAGCACTTTGGGAGGCTGAGGCAGGCAGATTACGAGGTCAGGAGTTCAAGATCATCCTGACCAACATGGTGAAACCCCATCTCTACTGGAAATACAAAAATTAGCTGGTCATGGTGGCATGTGCCTGTAATCCCAGCCACTTAGGAGGCTGAGGCAGGGGAATTGCTTGAACCTGGGAGGCGGAGGTTGCAGTGAGCTGAGATTGCACCACTGCTCTCCAGCCTGGGTGACAGAGCAAGACTCCGTCTCAAAAAAAAAAAAAAAAAAATTAAATTTAAAAATTAAAAAAAAGTTTGTTGTTAATTTAATTCCCATTATTGGCAGAAAGTAAATAAACTACGGAAACATGAAGAGCTACTTCTTACTCTTACTGGCTCTGTTTGACAAATAGACACAAAGAAGAACCAAAAAATTACTTGTCCATAGTAATATGATCTCAGAGATAGAATTGGAAAGTGACTCCAGGCCTTCTTGCCCTCTTTCCTGGTCTCCAGCTGTGTTTAACACTTACTTCACTTCACTGAGTCCCAGTCTACTAATGTTTTTAAGCTGTTCAACTTAATTTTTAACAGTTTTGCATTTGTTTACATGACATGTTCCAGAAATATTTACGTGGCTGATGACTCAAAAATTGAATCAGAACAATCATTTGAAGAGAAAACAACACTGGGCTGATAAGTAAATCTTATTTCAAGAATGAGGTCCCTTGATAAGAGAACTGTTGATGACATAGAAACGAGAAGGTGTCAAATTCCCTACTCCTTACTAAGTAACTACTTGCTAATTAGACTCCTAAGTAACCTAATTCACTCTTGCAAACATTTAAATACAGTGTTTCTGTTGTGTGTGTGTGTGTGTTTTTTTTTTAAAGAGGTGCTTGCCAGTCATGTTGATAATGGGTGATGGGTTCCCGTAGAAAGGCTGGATAGAGTAATGAATAAGCACATTGACATTAAAGTCAACTGACTGTGTTCAGATGCCAACTTTGCCATTGGGGAAAATAACTTCTGTATGTTTCAGTGTCTTCATCTCTAAAATAAAGACATGTAATTGTATCCACCATAATTCCTGTAAGGATTACATGAGTATTTGGGTAATAAGTTAATATATTTTGGTGGTGGGGTGGGAGTGGGAATTAAGTTTGAAAAAAATGAAATTATTGGCTGGGCACGGTGGCTCACGCCTGTAATCTCAGCACTTTGGGAGGCCAAGGCGGGCAGATCATGAGGTCAGGAGATCAAGACCATCCTGGCTAACACGGCGAAACCCCTGTCTCTACTAAATATACAAAAAATTAGCCAGGCGTGGTGGCAGGCGCCTGTAGTCCCAGCTACTTGGGAGGCTGAGGCAGGAGAAAGGCGTGAACTCGGGAGGCAGAGCTTGCAGTGAGCCGAGATTGCGCCACTGCACTCCAACCTGGGCGACAGAGCGAGACTGTCTAAAACAAAAAAAAAGAAAGTATTAAAGTTCTAGGAGAAAATGTAAGATAATTTTATAATCTTGGAGTGCTAAAGGCCTACATATAACACAAGATCCAGAAACCATAAATAAAAAGTTTGTCAATCTATGCAAAAGTTTATTTTGAATTCTTTATATCAAAAATACTGTAATGAAATATGGTGCAATTCATTGCTCTATAGTAATCATAAGACAATATAGATAAATCTTACATTATGGTGAACAAAAAAAAGACAGATGAAAGGATGTTTTAGTGTATATGATTCCATATACAATTCCATATAAGCCAGAATTAATTTATTGTGTTAGAAGTAAAGGAAAATATTGTCTTGGGGTATAGGAAAGGCATAGCAATGGAGATGAGGGTTTCGGAGGAGATTTTCGAGCGCTGGTAATATTTTGTTTCGGTCATTGTTGGAGATTACACTGATATATTTGAATTATTTCTGTTTCCTGATTGTAGTGGTGGGTACACAAATTTATGCATGCATTACAACTCATAGAGCTGTAAATCAAAACTGGAGTTCAGTTTTTCTATATGTAAATTTTAGAATAATAATAGTTAGGCAAGAAAACTAATAAATAGGCACAAAATAAAAAAAGAATGAGGCAGCTCTATACATATGGGTATGGGAAGATCTCAAGATTAATTGTTAAGTGAGAAATCTATAGTGTATACAGGATGCTAGCATCAGTGTGATTAAAAATTATATGCATAAGCATATGTTATACACATTATGTTAGATTGAATCTCATGGAATTGCTGATTTTTTTTAACTTCAAAAATGGCAATTTTGGCCAGGCCCAGTAGCTCATACCTGTAATTCCAGCACTTTGGGCAGCCGAAATGGGTGGATCACTTGAGCCCAAGAGTTTGAGCCTGGCCAACATAGCAGAACCTTGTCTCTACAAAAAACATAAAATTTAGCTGGGTTTGTGGTGTGTACCTATAGTCCCAGCTATTCTGGAGGCTGAGGTAGAAGGTACAGTGAGCTAAGATCACGCCACTGCACTCCATCCTGGGTGACAGAGTGAGACCCTGTCTCAAAAAAAAAAAAAAAAAAGTCTGGGCACAGTGGCTCACACCTGTAATCCCAGCACCTTCGGAGGCCGAGGTGGGCAGATCATGAGGTCAGGAGTTCGAGACCAGCCTGGCCAACATGGCAAAACCCCGTCTCTACTGAAAATACAAAAATTAGCTGGGTGTGGTGGTGCACGCCTGTAGCCCCAACTCCTCGGGAGGCTTAGGCAGGAGAATTGCTTGAACTCGGGAGGTGGAGGTTACAGTGAACCAAGATCGTACCACTGCACTCCAGCCTGGGCGACAGAGCAAGACGCAGTCTCATTAAAAAAAAAAAAAAGAAAAGAAAAGAAAAGAAAAAAGAAACCAGTAACAGTAGTTACAACCAGCGATGGAACTAAGCAGATGGCAGGATCAGTGGTGAAGAGACTTATTTTATATCCTTTTTACCTTTTGAATTCATATCCCAAGCATGTATTAACTATTCAAAAATTAATTTTAACCTGCTAAAGAAGTAGGCAATGGACTGATACCATCAAAACTTTAAAGGAAAATTATTTTCAACCTTGAATTCTTTTTGAGCCAAATATTCAATTACATGTGTCCATAAATGCTTAGGAAAAACATTAAAGCACCAAACCATTAGTTGTGGATAAGTTAACGCTGAACAATGTAATTAATCAGAATTGGAGGGTGGGGGGTGGGAGAGTGAAAATTTCTGAAAATTTCACTTTTCACTTTGTGTGTTTCTGTATGTTTTGAAATTTTACCATGAGAATTTAATACTTTTGTGTAGCCAACATGTAGCTGAGCCCCAAGGGCAGGAGCTATACCCTTCTTGTCTCAATCTTGGAACCAAATCTCCAAAAGAAAACAGACTCTTCCACACACTATTAAAAAATAGATATTTTTTAAATGTAGAATTTGAATGGAGAATTTCTACAGTCTAGGTTTTCTATAAGGAACAAAGGGCATAGTCTACATTGTATAGTGCACAGTATTTACTCCGAATAATCTTATTAAAAGTATCTTTTCTCCCCAAACAACTCTCCCTGCTGCCCTTTGGGTTGCTGTCTTAATCTTTCCCATGCAGACTTTGGCCTTGTTTGGCTCAGCCTTCTCTACCCAGTACAGAGACTTTGGTCATCTTTGTCTCTCCCTTCCTGAAGCAGAGTTTTCTCCACCCCACCTCTCCTGCATTCCTATACTTATCACCGAACCCTGTCCTCATGTGCGGGAGAGGCAATTGTTATGAGGAAGTTACAAGAAAGATTTTGCACTTAGAAAAAAAGAGAAAAAAAAATCCTCTTATTACTAGGAACTGCCTCCCGAGGAGGAAGGAAGGAAAATTTTTTTCTATCATCAATAATTTTTAAAGGGTAGCATTTACAATTTAAGAAAATTAAATCTTAAAAAATAAAGTATTTTCACTGACATTTTCCTAATCATGGAACTTTATTTTCAACACTAAGGATTTTTACAATACTCTTTCTTTTCTTTCTTTCTTTCTTTCTTTCTTTCTTTCTTTCTTTCTTTCTTTCTTTCTTTCTTTCTTTCTTTCTATCTTTCTTTCCTTCCTTCCTTCCTTCCTTCTTTCTTTCTTTCTTTCTCTCCCCTCTTTCCCTTTCTTTCTTTCTTCTTTTCTTTCTTTCTTGAGATGGGATCTCATTATATTGCCCAGGCTGGTCTTGAACCCCTAGCCTCAACTGATCCTCCCACCTCTGCCTCTCAAAGTGCTGGGATTACAGGCATTAGCCACAAAATCCAGCTGAGGATTATTTGTCTCAAGCAGGGTTTCTGGGGTGCTAGGTTTCCTTCTCCTGGGGTGCTAGGCTCTTATAGGAATGGATGAAGTTCAAGGCATTGGGGCATTATTAAAATAATTAGGCTGGACTTTTCAACCCAGGTGCAAAAGGACAAGTATTTCACATTTGAGAGTCTGGGATGTTTATGTCTGCACTTTACAGACCTTCAGAGGGGAATGAGCATTTATGCCCTCCTTCAGTCAGGGGTAATTCCTCAACAGCTGCCCTCCATGGTTCCTGTGGCAGCAGGAAGAGGGTAGGGTCACCCTCTCCTCACACTGGGAGGAGAGCTGGGCCTTGAGTCTCAGCTGAAAGCTCCACCCATGCCATCCCCAAGCCAAGCTGTCTTTTCAGCCTGGGAAAGGTAGAGGAGAGGCTTTTCTTCTCGTGGGTAGTGATTTCACCCCAGATAGCTCCTACACCAGTTAGCTCCTCAACAGGGCACACCCAAGAACTGGTCATTCCAGATTCAACCTCCAGAAAACTCCAGAGACACCTCGATTGAGGACATTCTTACATGTGGAACTTCAAGTCTGCCCAACACTCTCGGACTCAATATTGTCTATACTTCAAGCACAGTATAATTCTCATCTCCTGTCTTGATCATGGGATGCTTTAAAGGTAATAGATTTTTTTTTTTTTTTTTTTTTTTTGTTGAGACAGAGTCTCGCTTTGTCACCCAGGCTGGAGTGCAGTGACCGGATCTCAGTTCACTGCAAGCTCCGCCTCCCGGGTTCACGCCATTCTCCTGCCTCAGCCTCCTGAGCAGCTGGGACTACAGACGCCCGCCACCTCGCCCGGCTTGGTTTTTGTATTTTTTAGTAGAGACGGGGTTTCACCGTGTTAGCCAGGATGGTCTCGATCTCCTGACCTTGTGATCCGCCCGTCTCGGCCTCCCAAAGTGCTGGGATTACAGGCTTGAGCCACCGCGCCCGGCGGTAATAGATTTTAATACATATACACAAACACTTATGCATTTTCTGAATAAATATATTTTACTTATTTCAGACTTTGAAGATGACATTTCATTACAAATCATCTTGCAAAAGTTATGCTCAGTAAACTGGTGTCTCTAATGGTCCCAGAAGTGTGTGATTTCAGAATTCTATTTTTTCTCCATTTGAAAGGGCATTATTCAGAGTACAATAACCTGCTACTGACTTGAACACTCTTTGAGAGAAAAAGACAGTCTCTCTTCTATCTTTTCCTGTTATGTATGAAAGAATTGCCTGTCTTCCCAGGGCCAAAGGACAAATGCCATAGCATAGCAGTGTGGGATGACTGTGAAAATATTGACATTTAACAATAGGCGCCAACCACAAACTGTGACAACTCAGCAGCTGGCCCAACCCAGGACAGGTTACAGATGCAGCCAAAAGAAGCTGTGCTCAGCTTGTTCCCAGATAAAGAGGTTTTTGCTGTGGGGCAAGTCCTCTGACCCCCACCCCAGGAAACTAGATGACAGCACTGACTTATTTGTGACTTACTAACAACCAGAGAGAATCGCTCATATACAGGGAGATGGGCTGTCCTCTGTAACCTGCCCTTTTCTCTACTCATACAACTTCCCCACAACCGCTAGTGTGGAGGACATCTGCTTTCACAGGAAACTGAATGATGCCTAGGTAAGAGCTCATAGACATCAATCTACTGCCATTGCCTCCTGGTCTCTTCTACTTTCCCTGAGGTACCTTGACTTCAAAGTAATCTACCAAGTCAAGTAAATTTTGCCTGTTTCTCAAATGCTCTCCTTCCCCCTATTCCCTATTTTCTGATATTTCCATGTATCATCATCAGTTAGGGTCAAATCAGGAAAACATAGCTTATACCAAGTAAGGGGAACTAATTAAATAGGTATTGGAAAATCAAACGGGATGATTAGCAAGAGCAGGGAGCTGCTACCACCCCTAGGATGAGGAAGGAGAGAGAATACTTGAAAAATAGAAGATTCTTAAGAATGGATGGAAAGGAAAATAGGGTCCTAGGTATAAATGGAGAGATTGGCCTTAGGTGGAAAGAGACAGATCCTGTGTGAAAACAGGAGGGAATAAGAGAAGATATATATAGAAACAGCAGTTTTAAGGTCCAGTAATTTTGCTAAATCCTTTTGATCAATGTTAAATGGATTTTACTTAATATAGCTTTCTCTGCTGATGCTTTTTTTTAAAAGACAGCATCTCGGCCGGGTGCGGTGGCTCATGCCTGTAATCCCAGCACTTTGGGAGGCCAAGGCGGGCAGATCACAAGGTCAGGAGATCAAGACCATCCTGCCTAACACGGTGAAACCCCATCTCTACTAAAAATACAAAAAAATTAGCCGGTCATGGTGGCGGGCACCTGTAGTCCCAGTTACTCGGGAGGCTGAGGGAGGAGAATGGCGTGAACCCGGGAGGCGGAGCTTGCAGTGAGCTGAGATTGTGCCACTGCACTCCAGCCTGGGCGACAGAGCAAGACTCTGTCTCACAGAAAAAAAAAAAAAAAAGACAGCATCTCGTTCTGTTGCCCAGGCTGGAGTGCAGTAACATGATCTTGGCTCACTGCAGCCTTGAATTTTGAGGTCAAGTGATCCTCCCACTTCAGACTCCTGAGTAGCTGGGACTATAGGTGAGCACCACCATGCCCAGCCAACTTTTTAATTTTTTGTAGAGACTGGGTCTCTATAAGCCCAGGCTGGTCTTGAACTTCTGCACTCAAGTGATCCTCCCACCTCGGCCTCTCAAAGTGCTGGGATTATAGGCATGAGCCACTGTACCTGCCCCATACAGAGTTCTTAACTGCTTCCTTCAGAACCTTTAGCATACTAACATATATTGGAAATCACTCAGTCTTCCCAATCATAACTGACCACAGAACGCCTTTTCATGAATCACCTAGGAGTTGTGTGTTCTGGAAGACATTCCTTGAAAAACACTGACTTACCCAATGTATGCCTGGACCTTCCTAGCTATTCAATGGAGACAATAACATCTTATCTGACTATAGTTACTTCATTGTGATGTTGTAAACATGAGTTTGAAAAACGTATACGTTTCATTAATAGGTTCTTAGTGTAGAGATTTCAGTAGGGAAAGGCTTATAGTCTAGGTGGTCATCTAGAACAGACTGTTATCCAGGAAACCTTCAAAGGTGGCATTTAATTACCTTCTGAATTTACCAAAGCTTGCAGACTCAGAAACTGTTTCCTCAAAACACTGACAGCAGACATGTCTCAGAAGCAAGCACACATGGACCAGCATCTCCAGATAGAGATGTAAACTAAAATGTATTAATTTACAACAATGAGAGCTACGTCTGTCACATTATTTATGAAAGCCTTACTCATACATTCAAGAGTATTTATTGATTGTCCATGACATGCTGGGCCATGAAATGGGTGTAAGATGTAAGCAGCACTAATCAGTGTCCTCCAGGGATGCAATACACAGATCTCTTCCTGCTGGCATTCCCCTCCCATCACCCCCCAGGATCAAATCAGTGGTGGAGCAGGGCAGTGAGGACCTGACCTGAGCTGGCTGAGCTGCATATGATAGCATGTGACTCAGGCTGCTGGGGAGATTAAAGGTATTGTAAAGTTCTGTCTGCAGTAAGACAGGAAAAGGTAAATATGTCAAAAAAGTTGTGACAAACTGGCTTGGGAACTGAATGGAGAGAGAGTCTGGTTGACCTTGAGTCCAGAGTTCAAGTCTCTGAGGCCCTAGATTCTTGGGCTCTTCCTTCCACCCTCTAAACTAGCCCAGGATCCTTCCCAGTTATCCGAATCAAAAAAAAATCTCTTTCTGCGTAAGCTGGTTTTACTCAGGTTTCTGTCGTTCATAACTGACCAAGTCCCGACATCCATACCTGGTATGCAACTCGTTTGGATCAGGCAAATTTGAAGTCATTTAGAGCAGCTGGTATTTCGTCGTGATGCATGAACCTCAACAGAGAAGACAAAAGAGACAGGTTAGGCAAGGAGGCTTTTAAGTCTAATATCTGCAAAATCTGAGAAAAAGGACTAAAGAATGGCATTTTCCTTTGTGGCTTTATAAAGCACAGTGTTGCCCCTTTACAAATAAGAAAAATAAGGCCAGGTACATGGGCTCACGCCTGTAATCCCAGCACCTTTGGAGGCCGAGGCGGGTGGATCACCTGAGGTCAGGAGTTCAAGACCAGCCTGGTCAACATGGTGAAACCCCATCTCTACTAAAAAATACAAAAAAAAACTAGCCAGGCGTGGTGGCGGGCGCCTGTAGTCCCAGCTACTCGGGAGGCTGAGGCAGGAGAATGGCGTGAACCCGGGAGGCGGAGCTTGCAGTGAGCTGAGATCCGGCCACTGCACTCCAGCCCGGGTGACAGAGCGAGACTCCGTCTCAAAAAAAAAAAAAAAAAAAAAAAAACTTAGCTGGGCATGGTGGCAGGAGCCTATAATCCCAGCTACTTGGGAGGCTGAGGCAGGGAAAATTGCATGAACCTGGGAGGCAGAGGTTGCAGTGAGCCAAGATCATGCCACTGCACTCCAGACTGGGTGACAGAATGAGACACCATTTCAAAAATAAAACAAAACAAACCAGAAGGATAGAATTGCGCCAGTCTTTTAAATGCTTGATTGCAGAACCAATCAGTACCAGCCTGCCAGCCTGTTTCCTCAATGTCTGTCCACACCTGGGTTTACCATGTCCTCAGCTGCGCCTCAGCCTACCACCCCTAGGTCCAATCATAGCCTGTTAAGAAAGCATTTGACTTGCTCTTACCTCACAAACTATGTCTCAGCATGGATTACTCTATTCTGGTTGCAGTGACCCAGTTCTGATAATTGAGCTCTAGTTTCAACAGGATCACATCCAGCATCCCCATGTGTTCCAATTACTTGACTTCTGCCTTCTCTTTATTTCTAAATTCTTATTCTCGTACTCTACCTAGTACCTCATTATACCTCCTCCTTTGTGGACTATAGATTTGCTCCTTCCCTCAGCATCTAGCCATCCTCTTTCCAATCTCCCTGGATTGTACTCATCCTGAAGTCCTATCTTTCCACCATGCTTATTTATTTATTATTATTTTGATACGGAGTCTTACTGTGTCGCCCAGGGTAGAGTGCAGTGGCATGTTCTCAGCTCACTGCAACCTCCGCCTCCTGGGTTCAAGCAATTCTGCTGCCTCAGCCTCCCTAGTAGCTGGGATTATAGGCACACATTACCACACCTGGATAAATTTTGTATTTTTAGTAGAGGCAGGGTTTCACCCTATTGGCCAGGCTGGTCTTGGACTCCTGACCTCATGATTCGCCCACCTCAGCCTCCCAAAGGGATTATGGTCGTGAGCCACCATGCCCAGCTTACCATGCTTATTTTTAACAGTTTCAGGAGGCTCAATTAATGACCTTCTACTTTCAAGTTCTGAACCAGTTGAGAGAAAAACACAGAAGTCAAACAGATGGCGAACAAAATAGCAGTTTTAGAACTGATAAGAATTATATGGAAGGCCAGGCGCAGTGGCTCACAGCTGTAATCCCAGCACTTTGGGAGGCCGAGGTGGGAGAATCACTTGGGCTCAGGAGTTCAAGACCAGCCTGGGCAACATAATGAAACCCCATCTCTACAAAAAATACAAAAATCAGCCAGGCATGCGGGCGCGCACCTGTAATCCCAGCTACTTGGGGGCTGATGCAGGAGGATCGCTTGAACCTGGGAGATCAAGGCTACAGTGAGCCGAGATCGTACCACTGCACACCAGGCTGGGTAACAAAGTAAGACCCTGTCTCAAAAAAATGAAAATTAAAAAATAAATAAGTAAGAGTGATACGGGAGTAAGTAGCTTGTTGTATGGTCCATATATTTGCTAGTAATCTTCACTCCAGATTTAAACTAACCATGCGGAAGATGTGGAGGCAGAGTGTGCTGCCCCAGTCTCTGCGCCCTGATGATGGTCCTCGGGGTTAGGCCAAGCAGCAGGCTGCCAGCACTATCAAATCACCCAGCCCCCAGTGACAACTGCTCTTGTAGACTTCATCTAATGCCTTAGTTGGGTACCCCCAGAAGCAGATGCTGAGAGTGCAAGGAGTTCATTTGAGAGACAAAGAAACACCAATAGGAGGGGAAGTGAGAAAGTACAGGAAAGGCAGCCAAATAAAGGAGGCATGGGCATTACCCAGTCAATTACCATGAGGACAAATGGAGCTCAATCATGATGGGAAACGCTGGGAGCCAGTGTAGACTTGTACTCAGGTATCCCACCCAAGGAACGATGAGCTTTGGTATTTACACACTAACTTCCATTACTCATTAGCTGAAGTCTACTGGGAGTTGTGGGGAGGAACAGTAATTCCTGGACATCGGCAGCTTGCCACACAGGTGAGCAAAGTGGGCTTCAGTGACCAGAGAACAGCCCTTAGCCAAAGTTGCAGGTGCCAGCAGTTGGAAGTTGGGCTGGTGTGCCCTGAGGGGTGATGTGGTTTAGCCTCTGGATTCTATCTTTGACCTCAAGGAGAAGAATCTGAACGAGAAGCTCCTCTGCTTCCTGCTCAGGGGCGACTATGACTTAGGCTCATAGTTACTTCTCCTGCACCCCCAAGCCCCTCCTGCTTACCCCCCAGGACCAAACCAGTGATGGAACAGGGCAATGAGGACCTGACCTGAGCTGAACCAGCAGCTATTGCTCTGGTAGCAGCTACTGGGAGGACATGGCTAGGAAATCTGAGGACTTCCCTCCAGGCAAGAAGTAACCCCTGATCAAAGAACTGAGAAGGAAGGTAAAGATGAGGCATTTCCCATAGTAAGTTGTGAAGCAAAAAGAAATATTTCTAAAGTAGGAATAATAGGCAAGGCACAGTGACTCAAGCCTGTAATCCCAGCACTTTGGAAGCCAAAGTGGGAGGATCACTTGAACCCAGGGGTTCAAGACCAGCCTGGGCAACAAAGCGAGACCCCATCTCTACAAAAAATTAAAAAATTAGATGGCCGTGATGGTGCAAACTTGTAGTCCCAGCCACTTGGAAGGCTGAGGCAAGAGGATCACTTGAGCCCAGGAGGTCAAGGTTGCACCTATGATCATACCACTGCACTCTAGCCTGGGCAACAGAGCAAGACCCTGTCTCAAAAATAATAATAATAGTAAAATAAAAATAAATACTATTGATAGCACAATAAGGTGATTATAGTCAATAATAACTTAATTGTCTATTTTAAGAATATAATTGGATTGTTTGTAACTCAAAGGATAAAGGCTTGAGGGGATGGATACCCCATTCCCCATGATGTGCTTATTTCACATCACATGCCAGTATCAGAACATCTCATGTACCCCACAAATATATACAGCTACTATGTACCCACAAAAATTTTTTAAAGTCATAAAAAATAAATAAAATTAAAGTAGTAATAGCAAAAAACAAATTGTGGCCAACCATGTAAGAGGAAAGACTGAATTATCTTCTATTCTCTTTCTAGAAGATGGCATTACAAAGTTGGTGTCACATGAAGAGATAACCAAAGAGTAGACAGACATAAAACATACGAAAACATACTATAGAAGTGAGATGGGCAGGGTGGTTGGATTTCAAACGGTGCCAGATTACAGGCCACCACGGGTGCAGTGGCTCATACCTGTAATCCCAGCACTTTGGGAGGCCAAGGCGGGTAGATCACTTGAGTCCAGGAGTTTGAGACCACTCTGGGCAACATGGTGAGACCCCCTCTCTACAAAAAAATACAAAATATTAGCCTGGTGTAGTGGCACGTGTCTGTGGTTCTAGCTACTTGGGAGGCTGAGGCAGGAGAATCGCTTGAGCCTGGGATAGGGAGGTTGCAGTGACCTGAGATTGCACCACTGCACTCTAGTCTGGGCGACAGAGTAAGACCTTGACTCAAAAAAAAAAAAAAAAAAGTGAGATGAACATAGTGAAAAAGTGAAAATATATACCCTCTTCTTTCTTTCCTGTAGGACACAGTGGCTGGATGAGACAGTTCCAGCAGCAGCTTCAAGTTCTGTCCAGAGTCAGACCTCTGTCCCCACCAGTTCTCTTTGACATTCAGGCACTTTTTTTCTAGTTCTTACTCATTGCGCCAGGTCCCTTTCTCCCTTTGAGTCTGCTCTCTGAGCCTCCATTGTCCCCCCTGCAATCTGAGGATCACTGGAGTGACCCGCCTATCAGATATGTTTATATAGTTGGTATGTGTCTGAACTCTACGGATTGTTAGGAAATAAAGGTGCTCCTTAGGAGCAGTCTCGGGAGATTCTAAATTCCCAATGTGGATTAGCAAAAAAGGAGTGTTACCTAACCTCTCCGCCCATAGCATTGCGTGCAGCCCATGTCTGCTTACATACCATGGGTAGTACTCATGATTGGTACTCTCTCCAGATACCTTTAACTGATGGTGAGTTTCGGGCTCCTATGTTTGATGTGGCTGATGACTTTACCTATGAGTTTCTGTGGTCATCGAGCACTTGGCATGTGACTAAAGAACTGAGCTTTAAATTTTAACTCCTTTTAATTAATTTAAACTTAAATAGCTACATGTGGCTGATGGCTACCATACTGAACAATACAGCCCCAGAACCGTCCATGGATCAGGCCAAAGCGAGACTTCACATGCAACCACATCCTTGCTCATCTCTTCCCTTTTTCCTTTTCTATTTCACCTCCTGCTCTACCAGTCTCCTGAGAGCATGACCTCAATAAATCATGTGCACTCAAATCCCTATCTCAGACTCAGCTTCCAGGGAACCCACCTGAGACACTGTTACAATTATTTAACAGTGAATTACAGAAAGCTTAAACCCTGAATCAAAAGTGCACATGCAAATTCAATGCCAGTCAGAATGTTTTTAGCAGAAGGTATAAGAGTCCCAAGCCCATCTGGCTTAAACAAGGAAATGTGTTATTCTACACCTACAAGTCCAAGAATAGGACAGCTCCAGGGTTGGGTAATTCCATGGCTCAATGACATTTTCAAGAACCAAGTTCTTTCCATCTTGTTGCTCTGTCATCCTGCTGGGCAGGCTTCATCTGGGGGCTCGCTTTCCCCTTCTTGTTGCAAGGTGACTGCCCTAGTGCCAACCTTCATATCTGGATACAATCATATTCAGAATAAGAAAAGGCCATATTTTCTTGTATGTCTTTTATTAGGAGCAAGAAAGTCTTTCCCAGAAACCCCCTGCAGATTTCTCCTCCATTATACTGGTCAGAGCTGCATCGATTGGCCTTATCTAAACCGGTCCCTACAATGGGAAATGGGAAGACCATGATTGCCTTTGAACAATCAGGATCTACCCCCTGGGTCTGTGACCATCCTCTCCTGAAGCACATGGTTGAGCAGAGAAGGGTGGGTACCTAAACACAACATAGCATCTGTTGTAGGGGTTGAGGAACTGGATAAAATGAATGGTAACCACAGTATTGGCTGGTCACAGTTTCTCATGCCTGTAATCCCAGCACTTTGGGAGGCTGAGGCGGGCGGATTGCTTGAACCCAGGAGTTCAAGACCATCCTGGGCAACATGGTGAAACCTCATCTCTATTTTATAAAGAAAGAAAATTAAAAAAAATTTTTTTAAAGATAACCACAGTATCAATTACAGGTTTCTTTAGGCCAGCTTCTACAATGTGTTCTTTGAACCACCTACCCAAAGATCATTTAGAGGGCTTGTTAACATGCAGATGATGAGACCCAAACATTGTCTGATGCATAGCAGGAGCTTAAAAGATACTTGTTGGTGAGATACTTTCTGGGAAGCCAAAAATAAAAATAAAAGAGATTTGTCAGAAGGAAGGAAGGGTGGGAAAGAGAGAGACCTTCTGAGTTAGAATCACCTGGCTGGGAGCAGTGGCTCGTGCCTGTAATCCTAGCACTTTGGGAGGCCACGGTGAGCAGATCCCTTGAGGTCAGGAGTTTGAGACCAGACTGGCCAACATGGTGAAACCCAATCTCTACTAAAAGTACAAAAAAATTAGCTGGGTGTGGGTGCACGCCTGTAATCCAGCTACTCAGGAGGCTGACGCAAGAGAATTGCTTGAACCCAGGAGGCGGAGGTCGCAGTGAGCCAAGATCATGTCACTGCACTCTAGCCTGAGACTCTGTCTCAAAAAAAAAAAAAAAAAAAAAAAGGAATCGCCTGCAGATGGTTTTTCTACTCACTAATGCTGGAGAACCACTCACTTAAGTTGAAAATTAAAAATTCACCTTCAGTCCCTTCATTACCAGTCTCTTGGCAGAAGGATAAAGAATGTGATCATGTTGCCACATGTATGCCTCTTTACTCTAACACTCTCAGCGATGTCAAGATGACAGTGGTGCCTATCAGTTGTACTTAACTTACATTATTTACATGGCTTTGAGCTTCACTTGCTGAATCCAGGATTCCTGTTACAGCACCTCATGAAAAATAAATGAATGTGATAATGGATTCCACTTTGTGGACTAATATATTGAAAAACCATCTATGAAGTTTGTGGAAAGCAGCATCTGGGATCATTTTTTTAATGCAGTAAAAGATCTTGGAGGTGATTTTGGCATCTGCAAAGCAGCTGTCACCAACAGGAAAGCCTAGCTGTTTATCTTCTGGACTCTAAATGGAGTTTGATAGAATGCTCACTCTCCAGTTAACTAACATCAATTGCCAGGGGAAAGGGAGCTTGAGAAGGGAGGAACTTGTTGCTAGAGAAGTCAGTGATCAGTTGTGTTTCTATTTACTTTTATTTATTTATTTATTTCTCTGTTTTGAGGCAGAGTCTCACTCTGACACCCAGGCTGGAGTACAGGGGTGCCATCTCGTCTCACTGCAACCTCTGCCTCCTGGGTTCAAGTGATCCTCATGCCTCAGCCTCCCAAGTAGCTGGGATTACAGCCATGTGCCAACATGTTCAGCTAA
The DNA here is from genome assembly GCF_047675955.1 of Chlorocebus sabaeus. NCBI lineage: Eukaryota > Metazoa > Chordata > Mammalia > Primates > Cercopithecidae > Chlorocebus > Chlorocebus sabaeus. The sequence goes on from NC_132918.1 coordinate 2,310,259, forward strand.
TTATTTGTATTTTTAGTATCCTGGGATTCTTTTTCTTTTTTTTTTCAGATGGCGTCCTGCTCTGTCACCTGGGCTGGAGTGCAATGGCTCAATCTCGGCTCACTGCAACCTCTGCCTCCTGGGTTCAAGTGGTTCTCCTGCCTCAGCCTCCTAAGTAGCTGGGATTATAGGTGCGTACCACCACGCCCAGCTAAGTTTTGTATTTTCAGCAGAGACAGGGTTTCACCATGTTGGTGGTCAGGCTGGTCTCGAACTCCTTTCCTCGTGATCCACTTGCCTTGGCCTCCCAAAGTGCTGAGATTATAGGCATGAGCCACCATGCCTGACCTGTGTCATGGGATTCTTGGGATGTCACTTCACCAGCTGGAAACTTCTGAGGCCAGTGGCTTTTTTTTTGCCTGAGTTTTGCTCAGGCCCACTGGGCTCATTCTGGCTGCTCAGCCTAGCAGGCTGTGCTCATTTTGTGTTATTGACCTGGAGCCCACTGCCTGCCAAGGGCAAGCCAGGCATGGAGCAGCAAGGGGTGTGTGAGCAAGTGTAGGGTCTGGCCATTGCATACAACCAGGCACACCAGCTATAGCAGAGTGGGCAGCTCCAGGTGCTGGCATGGGTCCCAGCTCCCTGGGAGGCTGCAGCTGGACCAGGCATACTGCAAGCAGCTTCCATGGCTGGCACCAGGGAACACAGTGGTGCCCAGAACCTTGGAGATGCCAGGAACCCCAGAGTTCCAAAGAGAGTGTCACAGCCCTGGCTCAGGAAGCTCCTAGATCTCCGCTCCCCAAAGGGCCACAGCTCTTCTCTCCTTCTCTCTTCTCTCCTTCTTGTCACCTGCAATGTGGCAAGCAAGGGGCATGTTTCAGCCCTGTTTGTGTTACAGCTCTTTCAGCCCTGCCATTCGGCAGGTCCTAAGTTCTTGTCCTGTGTCCAGAAAGAATGAGGTATGCAGACAAGTGGAGGGTGAGCAAGGCAAAGAGGAGCTTTACTGAGCGACAGAACAGCTCAGAGGAGACCTGCATTGGATAGCTCCTCTCCACAGGCAAGAGGTCCTGATGAGATTCAGCTCACAGCAAAGAGGAGAACCTGGAGTGGGTAGCTCTTCTCTGTAGCTGGTAGTCCTGACATCTGCTCAGCTCTCAGCAGAGAGGAGACCCTGGGGTGGGTAGCTCCTCTCTGCAGCTGGTCATCACATTGTATCTTCAGCTCTCAGCCAAGAGGAAACCCTGGGGTCAGTAGCTCCCCTTCACCACTGGTAGTCCTGTCATGTCCCCAAGTCTGGCTGAGTCTGGGGTTTTTATGGGCTTCAGAGCAGAGGACGTGCATGCTGATTGGTCCATAGGCAGCCATGGGCAGGCCCAGAAAAAGCACCACAAGTTTCCACTCTGGTCCATGGGACCAGCAGCCTGGCCATCAGGCTTCAAGCTCTCCCCAGCTTGAAGGTGGAGCTTCACTGGAGACCTGTCCTCTTCTGCCCAGGAGCCTCTCTGCCTCTTGCCACAGTTCATGGCATGCCAGGCTGTTTGTGCCAAGGGGTGCCTGCAGACCAGCATCAAGCTGCCCTCAGCCCCCACCTCAGCCTCCCTCCTGTACTCATCAGTGCCCAAAATCCAGAGGGGGCCAACACAGCAGGGGGCTGCTGTGTCACAACCTGGCTGGGCTGTAACAGCATCCAGGCTTGACCCCAATCTTGTTCCAAGATCAGAGTGGGTGCCAGGAGCAGGGAGAGGCCAGGCAGTGGGAACAGACACCTCTGAGCCTGCAGGAACAAGGGGGCCCTTCCTGGCCCCGGAGAGTGCAGAGATGCCTGGATCTATAGCCGCAACTTGGGCAGCTGCAGCTGTGCCCAGGAGGGTGGGGCTCTTGCCTGCTCCCTGCAGAGACAAGAACTTAACTTTTCACTGTGACCTTTTGTAACCTGAATGTTTTGGCCTAGTTAAAAGATAATTATCTGTTTTAAATGTAGACAGACATAGTGACTCTGAAATCAAGACAGGTTAGTTAAGCCATCCCAATACGAAATTCATCTTGTGCCTGCATTTGGGGGAGTACATTCAAAAGCAGGCTGCTCTTCATCACTGGAATCTCTCCTTGATATCATAATTTGTTTAAGTTGCTTTGTAAAGAGAGCCCAATATGTAGAGACCTACTGAACTTGGTGGGCAGGTAACAAATGAGAGAACGTTGGTCACATGTAAAGCTCATGCCTCTAACTAGGATAGAAAAAAGTCTACTTTGTGGTTCAGAGGTGACAAATGCAATAAGTTTCTAATGTGGTTTCTACTGTGCAGTCTTACTGCTCTCAAGATTTTTAGGTCTTTGGTCTGGGAGGATGGGGATGAGAGGATGGAATAATTAGATGATTCTCCACTCCAGAAAATATGCTGCAACTTGGTGTATCCCAAAGGTCAGTGGGACACACATATCTCTGGGGGTACATAAGGTGATTTTAGGTGCTCTTTGGTATTTCCCAAGTACGATCTGCCTTTCATGGTGACCCTTTTCATCTACTGCCCTTTAGGGGAAAAGGTTTGCCAGTTGTCGACAAGGCTGGCAGAGAGAAATATGCTTGCAGAACTGCTCAGAAAGATGGCTTCTTCTGCTAATGGAGGCCTGGTGAGAAAAAACTGTCTCAACACCTCAATCAGGGTCGGAGGAGGGGTGACTTTCCCTGCCCCAGGGCCAGTTAGATGTGTGAGCCCTGGAGCTGATGGAGGGAGGGAGAAGGTACCATGCTACCTGCCTCCTCTGGGTCTGATGCTGCAAATGATGGTGCAGTTGGATATGTGGAAAATGTTATCCTAGATGATGTATAATTCTCTGCAAATTATAAAGTTTAAGGTAATCATATGCCACTCTACAACTCATTTAAATGAGTTGAATATTGGCTGAATACATTTCTTTTTTCTTTTTCTTTTTCTTTTCTTTCTTTCTTTCTTTTTCTTTTTCTTTTCTTTCTTTCTTTCTTTTTCTTTTTCTTTTCTTTCTTTCTTTCTTTCTTTATTTTTTTTTTTTTGAGACAGAGTTTTGTTCTGTCACCTAGGCTGGAGTGCAGTGGCACAATCTCAGCTCACTGCAACCTCTGCCTCCTCAAGTGATTCTCCTGCCTCAGCCTCCCAAATAGCTGGGACCACAGGCATGTGACACCACGCCCGGCTAATTTTTGTATTTTTAGTAGAGACAGAGTTTCACTATGTTGTCCAGGCTGATCTCAAACTCCTGATGTCAGGTGATCCTCAGTCTCCCAAACTGCTGAGATTACAGGTGTGAGCCACCGCATCTGGCCCGAATACTTTTCTTAAATTATTTTCAGATACCTTCCCCGCACTGTCAAGCTACAAGAAGGCTCAGGGCTACTGAGCTGATATTCTCAAGTTTTCTATATTGGTCACATAACATTAACTACATAACCACCTGGGTTCCGGGCTGTCTACTTATTTCAGACTCATGTTTCCATTAAACCTTGGCTTTCTTTCTACGGCCCTGGCCTCAGGCTTGCTGCTGACTGTTTTCAACCAAAGTTCCCTCTGTGGTTCTGTTCTGCAGATAGCAACAGAACAGATATCATCAGGCAGGGGCACTGACAGCCAGACACTAAGAGATGACCAGCCCTGGCTAGGTGCTGTGGCTCACGCCTGTAATCCTAACACTTTGGAGGCCAAGACAGGTGGATCACCTGAGGTCAGGAGTTCGAGACCAGCCTGGCCAACGTGGTGAAACCCCGTCCCTACTAAAAATACAAAAATTAGCCAGATGTGGTGGCACGCACCTGTAGTTCTAGCTGCTCGGGAAGCTGAGGCAGGAAAATTGCTTGAACTCGGGAGGTGGAGGTTGCAGTGAGCTGAGACTGTGCCACTGCACTCCAACCTAGGCAACAGAGCGAGGCTCCATCTTAAAAAACAAACAAAAAAAAAAAAAAAAAGAGAGAGAGATGACCAGCCCAAAGGACAGATCGTCTGCAGAAGACAGAGCATAGAGTGCTGGATTAGATGATAGAATTCAGTTTCAATGAGGGCTTAGTTAGCTAGAATGTGAGTCCAAACTGACAGGAGGAAATTTTAAAGGAATACAATTTTACCTGCTTTTGCTTTTGGTATCACCGTGCCATAGGCATTGATGGAAGACACTTGGCCTGGGAACAATTTTATGTGAAAAATTTCTTGGGGTTTCGATCAGACAACCCAAATGTAAGCCTAGACTATTAATACTGGGCTCAGGAGAATGGGATATAATGAATCCCTTGAACTCTTTTTTTTTTTTTTTTTCCCCCCCCAGACAGGGTCTCACTCTGTTGCCTTGGTTGGAGTGCAGTGGCTTGATCTTGGCTCACTGCAGCCTCAACTTCCCAGGCTCAAGGGATCTGCCTGCCTCGGCCTCCCAAAGTGCTGGGATTATAAGCATGAGCCACTGTACTCGGCCTGGATCCCTTGAATACTACACTTCAGACTACCCCTGGGATATTTGGGTCCTGGTCTGACTATAATGACTGAAATGAGATATGAGCAGAAGGTATACAGATCCTCTTTCCTGGTCACCCATTCCCCACATGCTGTTGAGCGTTGGCTGCTATAGCCCTCCTGAGAATTGCCATTCACTGGGGAAAGTTTCCTCCAACTCCCCTCACCCCCAAGAGCCAACGACTGAGTGTCACAGTATACAAGACGGAACCCCTTGCCTCAAGGTGAGACTCATTCTGTAGTACCACTCAGGATCCAGAGCTCCCCGTGGCATCAGGCTGGGCTGGTCTCTGGCTAAACTGCATCCTTGCTTAGCTCTGCCCTCTTCACCATCTTGCTTCCCTGGCTTCCCTACAGGTTTCTCCTGAGGCCACTCCCCAGTAAATCACTTGCACCAGCATGCCTGTCTCAGACCCTAGATGATGAATGAGGGCTCTGGGAATCATATTATTTAGGGAGAGATAAAGAAGCTAAAATATTTAGGAAAAAAGATTTAGGGAAATATGATAAGCAGCTGCCTCCTTTTTTTTTTTTTTTTTTTTAAGAATTAGAGGGCTGGGTGCAGTGGCTCACACCAGTAATCCCAACACTTTGAGAGACCAAGGCAGGAGGATTGCTTGAGCCCAGGAATTCAAGACCAACTTGGGCAACATAGCTAGATCTTCTCTCTACAAAAAATAATTTTAAAAATCAGCCAGGCAGGACAGCTGTGGTGGCTTACATCTGCAACCCCAGCACATTGGCAGGCTGGGGCAGATGGATTACCTAAGGTTAGAAGTTCAAGAACAGCCTGGGCAACATGGCAAAACCACATCTCTACTAAAAATACGAAAATTAGCCAGCGTGTTGGTGCACACTTGTAATCACAGCTACTTGGGAAGCTGAGACAGAAGAATCACACTTGAACCTGGGAGCTGGAGATTTGCAGTGAGCCAAGATTGTGCCACTGTACTCTAGCCTGGGTGACTGAGTGAGACTCTGTCTCAAAATAATAATAATAATAATAAATTAGCCAGGTGTGGTGGCACACACCCGTAGTCCTAACTACTTGAGAGGCTAGCTAGGAGTATCCCTTGAGCCCAGGAGTTTGAAGCTGCAATGAACTATGATCATGCCATTGCACTCCAGGCTAGGCAACAGACCAAGACCCTGTCTCAAAAAAAAAAAAAAAAAATTAATTAAAAAAAATACCATATGACCCAGCCATCCCATTACTGGGTATATACCCAAAGGATTATAAATCATGCTGCTATAAAGACACATGCACACGTATGTTTATTGCGGCACTATTCACAATAGCAAAGACTTGGAATCAACCCAAATGTCCATCAGTGACAGACTGGATTAAGAAAATGTGGCACATATACACCATGGAATACTATGCAGCCATAAAAAAGGATGAGTTTGTGTCCTTTGTAGGGACATGGATGAAGCTGGAAACCATCATTCTTAGCAAACTATCACAAGAACAGAAAACCAAACACCGCATGTTCTCACTCATAGGCGGGAACTGAATAATGAGATCACTTGGACTCGGGAAGGGGAACATCACACACCGGGGCCTATCATGGGGAGGGGGGAGGGGGGAGGGATTGCATTGGGAGTTATACCTGATGTAAATGACGAATTGATGGGTGCTGACGAGTTGATGGGTGCAGCACAGCAACATGGCACAAGTATACATATGTAACAAACCTGCACGTTATGCACATGTACCCTAGAACTTAAAGTATAATAATAATAAAAAATTTTAAAAAAATTATAAAGTAGAAAAAGAATTGTATAGAAATTGAATAAAAGCAGAATTTGACTCAGTTTCAGAAAGAACTTTCTAATAAGCAAAACTTTACACCATAAGTAGAGCCTGCCTTGCAGAATAATTGGAAACCTGCTATCGGAAATATTCACCCAGAGGACCTTCCTACATCGCCTGGTGAGTCACTGACTAAAGGCACATTGTGATTGTTATTACTCCAAGTGACCACAAGATGGCAGCAGCAGAGAACGTCCCACCGGTGATCAAGTAGAAAAAGTAGAAAATTCTAGCTGTTTCCACAATTTTTTTTTTTTTTTTTCAGGTGGTGTCTCACTCTGTCGCCCAGGCTAGAGTGCAGTGGCACAACCTTGGCTTACAGCAACCTCCACCTCCTGGGTTAAAGCGATTCTCCTGCCTCAGCCTCCCGAGTGATTGGGGTTACAGGCGCCCACCACCATGTCCCGCTATTCTTTGTATTTTTAGTAGAGATGGGGTTTCACTATGTTGGCCAGGCTGGTCTCGAACTCCTGGCCTCAGGTGATCCACCTGCTTCAGCTTCCCAAAGTGCTCGGATTACAGGCATGAGTCACCGCGCCCGGCCATTTCCACAAATTTGATTCTGAACTCTAACCGTGATGATAGGTGTTATGTCCATTATTATAAGCCCTTATAGATTTCTGATACACAAAACTGAGAAAGTAGAAACATTTCCCCCAAATTTTACATCTTACTATTAGAAAATAAGGAATCTGAAGGTCGGGTGCGGTGGCTCATGCCTGTAATCCCATCACTTTGGGAGGCTGAGGCAGGTGGATCACCTGAGGTCAGGAGTTCCAGACCAGCCTGGCCAACATGGCAAAACCCTATCTTTAGTAAAAATACAAAAATTAGCCAGGCGTGGTGGTGCACACCTGTAATCCCAGCTACTCGGGAGGCTAAGGCAGGAGAATCGCTTGAACCCAGGAGGCAGAGGTTGCAGTGAGCCAATATTATATCACTGCATTTGGGCAACAGAGCAAGACTCCGTCTCAAAAAAAAAAAAAAAAGAAAGAAAAAGAAAAGAATCTCAGAGGTAGAAAGAGGTAAGCCCTGATCAGTGAGGTTTATCCTGAATCAGAGAAAATATGCTTCTTACATTCTGATCATGGTGCTACTTCCATCTGACTGCACAGTTTCCAAGCCTAATCATTGTGTACCTTCCAAGAGAGGGAGTCTGTATTTGAAACAGCCTCAATAATGAGGCTGCACATTAGTCTCAGCCTATGTTGGCTTATGGTTCTCACAGAAAAAATTATCCACACTGCTAATCTTCTTGCTGCACCAGCCTCAAAGTCTACAGAAAGACGTCTCAGCTCTAGGAGCTTGAATAACACCTCTACTGGGGAGCTGAAATATACCAGTGATTCAATGAAGCAGATTAGTATCAGAGTTCTCTTTGCAACCCTGATGCCAGTCAATCCTACCAGCCCTTGCCTCCATCTGTGGTGGTCAGCCTCCAAGATGGCCCCCTATGATCTTTTCCTCCTGCTATCTATGCCCTTGTATCGTCCCTATCACACTGAATAATGGCTAGTCTGAGTGACTGACAAGATATGTAGAAGTAGTGGTGCATTTCTGCTAAGGCTAGGCCATTAAAGACACTTACAGCTTCTTCTGCCTTGCTATCTTGGATCATTCACTACAGAGGAAACCAGCTGCCATATTGTGAGGACACTCAAGCAGCCCTATGGAGAGGTCCACATGGGGAAGAACTGGGGTTTCCTGCCAATGGCCAGCAGTTTGCCAACCACATGAGGTCCTCTAGCCCCATTCAAGCTGGCAGATGGCCACAGCCCTAGGTAACATCACAAGAGACCCCAGGTCTAAACTGCCCAGATCTGTTTCTCCTGAATTCCTGACACACTGAATCTGAGATGTTTATTTTTGTTTTAAGCTACTGTGTTGTTTTGTTTTGTTTTTGAGATAGGGTCTTGCTCTGTCACCCAGGCTGGAGTGCAGTGGCACAATCTCGCTCACTGCCACTTCCACCTCCTGGGTTCAAGGGATTCTCCTGCCTCAGCCTCCCAAGCAGCTGGGACTACAGGCCTGTGTCACCACGCACAGCTAAATTTTTTTTTTTTTTTTTTTTGAGACGGAGTCTCGCTCTGTCGCCCAGGCTGGAGTGCAGTGGCCGGATCTCAGCTCACCGCAAGCTCCGCCTCCCGGGTTCACGCCATTCTCCTGCCTCAGCCTCCCGAGTAGCTGGGACTACAGGCGCCCGCCACCACACCTGGCTAGTTTTTTTTTTTTTTTTTTTTTTAGTAGAGATGGGGTTTCACTGTGTTAGCCAGGATGGTCTCGATCTCCTGACCTCGTGATCCGCCCGTCTCAGCCTCCCAAAGTGCTGGGATTATAGGTTTGAGCCACCGCGCCCGGCCAATTTTTTGTATTTTTAATAGAGATGTGGTTTTGCTATGTTGGCCAGGCTGGTCTTGAACTCCTGACCTCAAGTGATCTGTCTGCCTCGGCCTCCCAAGGTATTGGGATTACAGGTGTGAGCCACTGGGCCCGGCTTAAGCTACTAAATTTTAAAGTAATTTGATATGCAGCAACAGGTAACTAATACAACACCCCAAATGCCACCATCCCTGACCATATCCACTGTCTTCTCACTTTTCTCTCTGTACTCTGGCCACTGTCCTTACTATTCTGGCTAAGTAATAATAACCTGCTAACTTTGAAACATAATAGACATTTTCCAGACCTTGCATTACTGCATCTCTCTGCATAATATTTACCATGGGAAGAATCTTCTTGAAAATTCCTATTCTCTCACTTCCTTGACACTGTTCTGACCTTGTTCTCCTGATTTTCTCATTCAGGTCTTCCTGTCCGAATGAAAAAATCATTCAGGTTTTCTCCTGAATTGTTCTCCTGAACAATTTTTCATTCAGGTCTTTCTCCTTCAAAGATGCTCCTTTTCCACATGATACATAACATGTTGGCCTTATGTCAAATTCGATTCCTGTTCTCTCCTTTTGACCCTGAACAAACTCCTTGGGCTGTCTTGCTGTTCCTCTAGTTCCAATGACTGTCACTTTGAAGATGACCAGCAAATCTATCTCTCCAGCCCACATCGCAGTCCTGAACCTCATACCCTTAAATCCACCTACCCACAGGCAGTGGTGTGCTGGAGCCTGCTTGTACCAACTTGTGAGAGCCAAGAGTGCACATCTCTTCTCAATTCTATATTTAGCAATGCCACGTTGGCAGCTTGAATACCAATGTGGGAGTGTTGACATTGTGGAATTCAACAAATGCTACAAATTGGAACTTTTTCCACTATGAGCCAGTTGATAAACATTTGCCAGCACACCACTGCTCTTACCAGATGCTTCTGCCTTCTGTGTCCCATAAATACCTCAATTCAACATGTCCCAAAATGTATTTTCTCATTCATTCAAAAATACTGGCTGAGTGTGTTGCCTCAAGCCTGTAATCCCAACACTTTGGGGGGCTGAGGCGGGTGAATCACCCAAGATCAGGACTTCAAGACCAGCCTGGCCAACATGGTGAAACCTCATCTCTACAAAAATACAAAAATTAGCCGGGCATGAAGGCAAGTGCCTGTAATCCAAGCTATTTGGGAGGCTGAGGCAGGAAAATTGCTTGAACCCAGGAGGCAGGGGTTGCAGTGAGCTGAGATCCTGCCATTGCACTCCAGCCGGGGCAACAGAGCAAGACTCTGTATCAGAAAAAAAAAAAAAAATTATAACTGTTTTTTCAAGTTCTGTGTGAAGGATAAATATTCTCTGCCTTCAATAAACTTATTCTCTGTTGAAGGAGGCAGAAAGGTTCAACAGGCAATCTCAATAGCATAGTAAATGCTGTCTCACGCGTTCTTGTGAAGAGACCACCAAATAGGCTTTGTGAGCATCAAGGCTGTTTATTTCACCTGGGTGCAGGAGGCGGGCTGAGTCTGAAAAAGGAGTCAGCAAAGGGTGGTGGGATTATCATTAGTTCTTAAAGGTTTGGGATATGCGTGCAAAGTACCTTCTTAAGGGCAGGAGGAGAATATTACAAAGTACCTTCTTAAGGGCTGGGGAGAATGTATCTTTTCCGTTAGGGTAGGGCAGGAACAAATCACAATGGTGGAATGTCATCAGTTAAGGCTATTTTCACTTCTTTTGTGGATCTTTAGTTGCTTCAGGCCATCTGGATGTATACACGTAGGTCACAGAGGATATGATGGCTTAGCTTGGGCTCAAAGGCCTGATATTCCTGTCTTCATATATTAATAAGAAAAACAAAACAAAATAGTGGTGAAGTGTTGGGGTAGCAAAAATTTTGGGGGGTGGTATGGAGAGATAATGGGCAATGTTTTTCAGGGCTGCTCCAAGTGGGATTAAGGGCGATATGGGAACCTAGAGTGGGAGAGATTAAACTGAAGAAAGATTTTGGGGTGAGGGGTGATACTGTGGGGTTGTTAGAAGGAGCGTTTGTAGTATAGAATGATTGGTGATGGCCTGGATGCAGTTTTGTATGAATTGAGAGACTAAATGAAAGACACAAGGTCTGAATAAGAGAAGGAGAAAAACAGGTATTGAAGGACTAAGAATTAGGAGAACCCAGGACATCCAATTAGAGAGCGCCCAAGGGGGTTCAGCATAATTATTTGCTTGGTTGGCGAGTTTTGGGGCTCTATCCTTGGGTTTTTTTATGTTGTCATATACCAGGTCAGATTGATTTAGGTAAAAACAACACTCTTCATTTAAAAATATACAGAGTCCTCCTTTTTCAGCAGTGAGTAAATTGAGGCCTTGGCGATTTTGGAGGAAAGAGAAATGCAAAGCCAGCAATTGTTTGTTGTTTGTTAAAGAAGGATTAGAAATGGCTAGGAGAGAGTGAGTGAGATTGATAGTGTGGTGGAGATAGCTGGAGAGAGGTAGACGGTGGCATAAGAACAGGAACGAGAATAAGAGTGAGTATAACAGTAAAGAATAGGACTTCATCAGGGTGAAAGTGTTGGAATGTGTCCTGTCAGCAAAGATCATCTATCCACTCCAAGAGGGAGTCAAGAGTGGAGGATTGGGGATAGATATTCACGATGGAAAGGAAATGACAGGTTTTAAGAGGTGGACTAATGGCTTGTAACCTACATGGAAGAGGTTATGAAATGACGACAGAATAGAATGGGTCTGTGAGGCTGGAAGGAGATATTTTCCTTCGTTCAAGAACAATTTGCCCTGTGTGGGAAGAGATTGATAGGTAGAAACTTCAGTAGGAGAATAAATAGGAGTGACCAACTAGAAGGTGAAAAACTGGCCATGAGGGACAGAAGTTGGAATGCTAGCTGCTTCTTTAGCTACCTTATCAGCATAAGCGTTGCCCTGAATGATGGGATCTGATGCCTTTTAGTGGCCCTTGCAGTGTATGACTCCAGCTTCCTTTGGAAGTAAAGTGGCCTTAAGAAGAGTTTTTATTAAAGAGGCATTAATGATGGAGGACCCTTGCATGGTGAGGAAACCTCTTCCAGCCCATATAACAGCATGGTGGTGCAGGATATGGAAGGCATATTCAGAGTCAGTATAAATATTGACACATAGTCCCTTTGCAAGAGTGAGTGCTCGAGTTAAGGCAATGAGTTTGGCTTGCTGAGAGGTAGTGGAGTGGGGCAGAGTGGTGGCCTCAATGATAGATATGGAAGATACTATAGCGTCACCTGCCTTTGCTGGTGAGTGGCGATTAGGCCTGGTGGAACTGCCATCAATAAACCAAGTGTGATCAGGGTGAGGAACATGAAAGAAGGAAATATGGGGAAATGGAGTGAATGTCAGGTGGATCAGAGAGATATAGTCATGGGGGTGGGGGCCAGCCTAAAACAGTAAGGTCAAGTTGTTTGGACAGAAAGGCTACAGGGCGTGGTCCCGGTTCTTATGTAATAATTTTGGCCACACAGCCCTGTACTTTGGCTGTGTGTAATGAAAAGGGTTGGGATGAGTTAGGGAGAGCTAGTGTGGGGGCAACTTCTAGGGCTGTTTTTAAGGAACAGAAAGAGGAGTGGCGAAAGGATTTAGGATCTATGGGGTCAGCTAGGCTTGGTTTTGTGAGTTTATATAATGGTTTCGTTAGCATGGCAAAACCAGGTATCTTAAGGCAAAAGTATCCTACCATGCCCAGGAAGGAAAGGAGTTGCTGTTTTGTAGAAGGGGTTAGGGCTTGGGAGATTAGCCAGACACGATCAGCAGGGAGAGCATGTATGTTTTCATGAAGAACTATGTTGGAATAGGTAATAGATGAGGAAGAAATGTGGGCTTGACTGAATGGGAGCTGTCTGTGAAGCCTTGCGGCAGTACAGCCCAGGTAATTTGCTGAGCCTGATGCGTATCAGGGTCAGTCCAAGTGAAAGCAAAGAGAGGCTGGGATGAAGGGTGCAAGGAATAGTAAAGAAAGCAGGTTTGAGATCTAGAACAGAATAATGGGTTATGGAGTGGTTGTGGAGGGAGGTATTGAGGATAGGAGAGTATATGGCTTTGGCACCATGGGGTGGATAGGCAAGACAATTTGGTTGATAAGGCACAGATTCTGAACTAACCTGTAAGGCTTGTCCAGTTTTTGAACAGGTAAAATGGGGGAATTATAAGGAGAGTTTATAGGCTTTAAAAGACCATGCTGTAACAGGCAAGTGATAACAGGCTTTAATCCTTTTAAAGCATGCTGTGGGATGAGATATTGGCATTGAGCGGGGTAAGGGTGATTAGGTTTTAATGGGATGGTAAGGGGTGCATCATCCGTCACCAAGGAGGGAGTGGAGGTGTCCTATACTTGTGAATTAAGGTGGGGAGATACAAGGAGAGGATGTGAAAGAGGCTTTGAACCAGGGCAAAAGACGGCAATGAGGTGTGGCTGTAACCCAGGAATAGTCAGGGAAGCAAATAATTTAGTTAAAATGTCTCGACTTAATAAGGGAGTTGGGCAGATGGGGATAACTAAAAAGGAGTGCATTAAAGAGTGTTGTCCAAAGTGGCACCAGAGTTGGGGAGTTTTAAGAGGTTTAGAAGCCTGGCCGTCAATACCCACAACAGTTATGGAGGCAAAGGAAACAGGCCCTTGAAAAGAAGGTAATGTGGAGTGGGTAGCCTCCGAATTGATTAAGAAGGGGATGGACTTACCCTCTACTGTAAGATTGACCCAAAGCTCAGCGTCCGTGACGGTCCAGGGGGCCTCCAAGGCGATCGGGCAGCATCAGTCTTCAGCTGCTAAGCCAAGGAGATCTGGGAAGGAGTCGGCCAAGGAACGTTGGGTTTGGGCTCCAGGGGCTTTAGGAGCGGCGGCGATGTGAGTTGGACAGTCTGACCTCCAGTGGGGGCCGGCACAGACAGGGCACGGCTTAGGAGGAATCCTGGGCTGCCGGCACTCCTTGGCCCAGTGGCCAGGCTTTTGGCATTTGAAGCAAGGTCCACAAGGATGTTTTGAAGGAGGCCCTGGGAGCTGTGGCTTGGATGTTCTGAAATTTTTGTATGTTGGAGACGTGGTTGTGGGTTGTTTTACAGCAGAGGTAATGTAACTCAGAAATGCATTGCTGTCTGGCTACCTCCTCTCTATTATTTACACCTTGAAGGCGAGGTTGATTAATTCCTGTTGTGGGGTTTGAGGGCCGGATTCCAATTTTTGAAGCTTTTTTCTAATGTCAGGAGCTGACTGGGTGATAACATGCATATTAAGAATAAGGCGGCCTTCTGGCCCCTCTTGGTCTAGGGCGATAAAGTGTCTAAGGGTTGCTGCTAAGCAGGCGATGAACTGGGCTGGGTTTTCGTCTTTACCTTAGGTAGTTTCTTTAAGTTTATCATAATTAACAGCTTTGTAAGCTGCCTTTTTAAGCCCTTCAAGTCGGCAGGAAACCATGTAATCTCGCCTAGCTATACCTGGGGAATCTGCCTGACAGTTCCATTGGGGATCTTCTCGGGGACCTGCTCTAATGCCTTCCTGGAGGTCTGGCTCATGAAGCCGGCGATTATCAGCGTGAGATTGGGCTACAGAAAAAACTCCCCCTCATCTGGGGAGAGGGTAGAAGTTAGGATGACACTTAAGTCACTCCAGATCAAATTGTAGGACAGAGATAGATATCAGAATTCCTGTATATATTTAGTGGGGTCTGATGAGAAAGAGCCTAAATGCTGGCTGATTTGGGAAAGGTCTGATAGAGAAAAAGGCACATGTGCCCTGACTATGCCTTCAGCTCCAGCCACCTCTCTAGGAGGAAATAGTTGGGCAGGTGGGGGAGAGCTAGGTGCAGAACGAAACTGTAAACCAGACCAGGTGTGAGGAGGGGAGGTGATAGAAAGATTAGAGGGTGGGGGAGCAGAGGCTGAGGAAGAATTGGGGCCTGGCTCGGCCTGGCGAGGAGCAGCCTGGGGAGGAGGGGAGAGGCCAGATGAGTCTAGAAAAGGAGGATTCAAAGGACTCAGAGCTTGGGGTGGAGACTGAAGGAACAGACAGGAGAGAAAGAAGAGCTATTTGGGATGAGTCACATCGGGAGCAGGGACTAGGGAGGGACCAATGTGTAAAAGAATGCCTGGACATCAGGCACCTCAGACCATTTGTGCATTTTTCGACAAAAATTACCTAGACCTTGTAAAATGGAGAAATCCAAAGTGCGGTTTTCTGGCTATTTCGAACCATTATCGAGTTTGTATTGGGGTCAAGTGGTATTGCAGAAGAAAATAAGATGCTTAGATTTTAGGTCAGGTGAGAGTTGAAGAGGTTTTAAGTTCTTGAAAACACAGGCTAAGGGAGAAGAAGGAGGAATGGAGGGTGGAAGATTGCCCATAGTGAAGGAGGCGAGTTTAAAGAGAAGGGTAGAGACAGGGAGAGAAGGGGTGGGGGGTGCTTGCCCCCCAGGAAAGTGGAAATGGGGTGGGAGGTATTTGCCCCCCAGGAAAGTGGAAGAGGGGTGGGAGGCACTTGGCCCCCAGGAAAGTAGAAAACGGGTGGAGACAGGAAGAGAAGGGGTGGGGGGTGCTTGCCCCCCGGGAAAGTGGAGAGAAAAGAGAGGGTAGAGACATGGAGAGAAGGGGTAGCGTGAGTAGTCCTGGGCTGCAATGTGGTTGAGCAGCCAAAGCAGGCGTCCTCGCAATTGACTTGCCACCAAGGGAATGTGGGTGAATGATCAAGGCAGGCGTCCCCGCGGAGATCAGACACCAATGGAATGTGGGTGAATAATCAGGCAGGCGTCCCCGCAACAACTAAACACCAAGGGAAGGCTGCCTTCCTGAGTCCGTGACCGGCGCCGGAGTTTTGGGTCCACGGATAAAATGTGTCTCCTTTGTCTCTATCAGAAAATGAAAGGAATTGAAATTAAGAGAAGGGAGAGATTGAAGGGTGGCGCCAAAATTGAAAGGAGAAAGAGGCTGAGGGATAGTGAGAGAGGCTGGAGAAGAGAGTAAAAAGAGGTCGCTTACCGGATTTAAAATCGGTGAGATGTTCCTTGGGCTGGTTGGTCTGAGGACCCGAGGTCGTGGGTGGATCTCTTCACGGAGTGAGGGTGAGGACAGGGGACTGGTCTCCCGAAGGAGTCCCGCTGACCTGGGTCTTCGGCACCAAATGTCTCACGCGTCCGTGCGAGGAGACCACCAAACAGGCTTTGTGTGAGCAACAAGGCGGTTTATTTCACCTGGGTTCAGGCGGGCTGAGTCCAAAAAAGGATTCAGCAAAGGGTGGTGGGATCAGCATTAGTTCTTTTTTTTTTTTTTTTTTTTTTTTTGAGACGGAGTCTGGCTCTGTCGCCCAGGCTGGAGTGCAGTGGCGGGATCTCAGCTCACTGCAAGCTCCGCCTCCCGGGTTCACGTCATTTCCTGCCTCAGCCTCCCGAGTAGCTGGGACTACAGGCGCCGCCACCTCGCCCGGCTAATTTTTTGTATTTTTTTAGTGGAGACGGGGTTTCACCGTGTTAACCAGGATGGTCTCGATCTCCTGACCTCGTGATCCGCCCGCCTTGGCCTCCCAAAGTGCTGAGATTACAGGCTTGAGCCACCGCGCCCGGCCGGGATTATCACCAGTTTTTATAGGTTTGGGATAGGTGTACAAAGTACCTTCTGGAGGGTGGCCGGGAGAATATCACATAGTACCTTCTTAAGGGCGGGAGGGGGAGAATATTACACAGTACTTTCTTAAGGGCGGGGGAGAATATATCTTTTCAGTTAGGGTAGGGCAGGAACAAATCACAATGGTGGAACGTCATCAGTTAAGGCTGTTTTCACTTCTTTTGTGGATCTTCAGTTGCTTCAGGCCATCCGGATGTATACATGCAGGTCACAGGCGATATGATGGCTTTTGGGCTCAGAGGCCTGACACATGCTCCGGCTGGAGTAAGCGGTAGATGTTCAGGGAGCACAGAGCAGGGGAAGACTTGAAAGGCGGTGTCTCATCTCAGCCAAGACCTGAAGGATTGACAGGAAGTTTCCAGGCAAAGGAAGAACTATGGAAAGACTCAGTGTTTAGAACAAGCACCCCATGTTTGGGGAGCTGCAATTGCTTCAGGTAGGGATGGGCTTGGTATGAGACAAGCAAGGTCAGTTCATGAAAAGCTAGATAAGTCCTGATAATTGCCTCGGGCTATTCCTGAAAGTAGTAAGAAGTTTTTCGAGGATTTTAAAGGACTTGATATGCTTTGTGGAACATTCACTGCAGTTGTAGTCTTGGAAGGGGGGCCAAATACACCCACTCCCTCCTTTGAGAGACTTTCTTCATTTTGGCTTCCAGGAAAACGTACACTACAGTTTTGCTCCTACTACCTCTGTTCATTCCTTTGCTGGCCTCTTGTCTTCTCCCTGATTGTTCATGTTGGTGGGTCCCAGGGCTTCCACTTTTTTTCCCTCCAATCTACTCCCAATATGGCAGCCAGATTTAAAACATGAGCCAGATCAGTCCTTTCTCTGCTAAGGACTCTCCAATGGCTTGCTGTTCTACTCAGAGTAAAAGTCAAAGTTCTTACAGTGGTCCCCGAGGCCCTACATGATTGATCTCCCTTTCTTTCCACCACCAGCTCACTCTGCTGCAGCCACCCTGTCCTGCTTGCTGTCTCCTGTACACACCAGCAATGCTTCCACCTCACGGCCTTTGCGCTGGCTCTTCTGTCTGCCCAGAATCCTCTTTGCCCAGATATCCTGCGGTTCTGTCCCTGATCTTCAAGTCTCTGTTCAAATGTCACCTTCTCAATGAGACTTTTCCAGACTGCCCGATTTAAAATTGCAACATTTCCTTCTATCCTGACACTTATGATACCCATTTCCCATTCTCTTTTCTTTCTTTCTTTGTAGCCCTTATAACCTTTTCACATCTTATATAATCTCTGAATTTGTTATGTTTATAGCTTATTGACTCTTACTCCCACTAGGATGTAAATTCCACAGAGATGGAGCTCTTGGTGTCTTGTTCACTGATACAATCCAAAAGTCTCTTAGGATGTCTCCAGCTACACCCTGAGGCTTTCCCCAAGAATTCCCCTCTACCTGGAGGGGACTGTTCCCAAGTCCATGAGCCCAGAAGATCCCTCAGAGACCATATAACCTGGAGATGATAAAGCTGCCTAAGACATAGCTGATTATGAAGGAGAGAACCCTGGAATTTGAGCAGATAAGGTGGATGTGGAGTTAACTGAACATTTCCCAGCTCTGTGATCTTGGGCAAGTCACCCCACCTCACTGAGGTTCAATTTCTTTGCCTGTGAAATGAGGTTAATATTTGTCCCTCCTGCCTTGCAGCGTGTGGGGGAAGTGTGGCCTTTTAGTTTAAATCTCTGTGCTTTGGCAGGGCTCGATGGCTCACACCTGTAATCCCAGCACTTTTAGCTGCCGAGGCAGGTGGATCACCTGAGGTCAGGAGTTTGAGACCAGCCTGGTCAACATGGTGAAACCCTGTTTTTACTAAAAATACAAAAATTAGCCAGGTGTTGTGGTAGGTGCCTGTAATCCCAGCTACTCAGGAGGCTGAGTCAGGAGAATCGCTTGAACCCGGGAGGCAGAAGTTGCAGTGAGCCAAGATCCCGCCACTGCACTCCAGCCTGGGTAACACAGCAAGACTACGTCCCCGATAAATAAATAAATAAATAAATAAATAAATAAATAAATAAATCCCTATGCTTCGATATCCTAAGGAAAAGACCCACCTGCAGCTTATGATAACACAATGGCTATGTCTATATTTGTGCCAATTGGCCTTGATGATAAAATGTCTGCTGTGGGGGAGGATATATTTGTGTTCAAAATTCAGAGATCCTGAGAGCATCAGGATGAGGTGGAGAACGAGTGAGATTATGGTGTTCCAGGCAGAATGGGCAATATTCACAAAGGTGGAGGAGGGATGTTCATGCCACGGTCAGGGGCTACTGATATGGGAAACCTAGGCATTGAGAGGATCAACCACTTTCCAGAAGTCCTAATAGACCCTCCATGGACTCTAGGATTTTCAAGTCCCAGGCCAGCACCTTCCTGATCACTCTGTCTTCTCGAAGAGTGATAAATGAAGTTGTTTTCATAATACAGTGACATTTTCAGGTCCATTTCCTCAGACTCACTGCGTACTTCATGAACCATCGCACTCCTGTTCAAGCATCTGGGCTGCATCTGCATCCAGTCTCCAAGGGTCTTATCAGAACAGGAGGTAAACCCAGGTTATTGTCCCAACTTTGCCAGTCACTTGGGTCCCTGACTATTCCACAGCTCTGAGTCATAGATCACCATTTCTCTTTTAACCTAGTGACAGAAGTTTATGACTAGTTGGATCATTGCTTTTTATACCTTATTAGCTTTGTCTAGGGTTTATTAGTCTGTAATTTCAGATTGGGCCCCAGGGGTATTTCTGAATATAATTGTGTGTTTTGTGTGGGGGTGAGTATGCATGCAGGGATAGTCTATGGCTTTAAATCTGAAGTTTAACTGGAAATAATAATAATAATTACTAATTAACAATGTAGATTAATATAAAATTTTATTGATGAAAATAATAGCAGCAGCCATCATTTATTGTGTGCTTATTATTTGCCAGCCACCATATTAATTTGAGGTAGGGACCATTTAAGGGTAAGAAAATCAACCACACAACATCAGTGATGGAGCTGGGATTCAAATCCAGGCTGACCAAAGAGTTCACTCTATTCTTTACAATCACTGCATCCTCAAACAATCCCCTCCTCCATAGCTCTTTTCTTCAGTAATGGTTCCCAACTCTTTGCTGTCTGGACACACTAGACAGATGATATTTGGCCAGAATAACCCAGTTCTGAGGCCCAGCTCCAATTTGTAGTGCATCCTGCCAAGTTGTCTGTTGGCTGGCTCTACCTCCATCTGCAGCTCTCACTGACTATGGCCCAGCAGTGTATCCAACAACATTGTGTGAACCTCTGCTTTAGGAGACAGGCCATACCCTCCAGTCCACTCTGGCTCCACTCCACATCCCCCTCCTAACTTCTCATACCTCCCCCTTTGAAATCTCCCCTTGAGTTAGACCAAGTATGGTTCTGGAGAGGCCTTACAGGTGATGTTCTCCTGACCTGGAATAAGCTCTGTGTCCTTTTCAGCTATTCATGCCACCAGTTCGCGTTCCTACATTTTCCAGGAACCCTTGTTGTACCAAGCAGGGTTCTCAGGTTGCCAACCACAGAAGCAGACCCTTAAAAGATCTTATTGGAATGATATGGGAAAGCTCACAGAATTTACAGAATCTGAACCAGCAGGCCCCAGGAAGAGCAGTTAGGGGACCTGAGGAGTCCAAGTAGCAGGAGTTAATGGGAAGTCCCTTCAGAGAGCTTCCATCCAGGATAGATTTTCCACCCTTATGTTCCTGTACTCAAGATTCAAATCCCAGCCGGGTGGGGTGGCTCATGCCTGTAATCCCAGTACTTTGGGAGGCCGAGGCAGGCAGATCACGTGAGGTCAGGAGTTTGAGACCAGCCTGGCCAACATGGCAAAATTCTGTCTCTACTCAAAATACAAAAATTAGCCAGGGTGGTGGTGTGCACCTGTAGTCCCAGCTACTCCAGAGGCTGAGGCAGGAGAATCACGAACCCAGGAGATGGAGGTTGCAGTGAGACAAGATCATGCCACTGCACTCCAGCCTGGGCAATGACAAAGCGAGACACTGTCTCAAAAAAAAAAAAAAAAAAAAAAAAAAAGATT
This sequence comes from Chlorocebus sabaeus, assembly GCF_047675955.1. NCBI lineage: Eukaryota > Metazoa > Chordata > Mammalia > Primates > Cercopithecidae > Chlorocebus > Chlorocebus sabaeus. The sequence continues at coordinate 2,330,619 of NC_132918.1, forward strand.
CAAATCCCTGGAAGAGAGAGTGTGAATGGCCTAGTTTGGGTCTTTGGGCCACACATACCCATTGACCATAGCACTTTAATTCATAGTCCCACCAAGTCCACCCACATGCAACTAGTTGGGGACAGTTTATTAAGGGATAATTAAAGTGCTGCAATCAGGCTGGGCTCAGTGGTTCAATCCTGTAATCCCTGTACTTTGGGAGGCCAAGAAGGGCAGATTACTTGAGGTCAGGAGTTTGAGACCAGCCTGGACAATATGGTTAAACCCCGTCTCTACTGAAAATATAAAAATTAGCCAGGGACGGTGGTGCACACCTGTAATCCCAGATACTTGGGAGGCTGGGGCATGAGAATCACTTGAACCCAGGCCAGCCTGGGTAACAGAGTGAGACCTTGTCTCAAAACAAAAAGAAAAAAACAGTGCAAAAAGAAAAAAACAGAAGAGGGGAGAAGAGATGCTGAGCAGGCTGGACACTAAGGCCACAGCCTTCTCTCCCTTTTCTCAAGCCTTAGACCCACACTGCCATTTTCCCTATTGATGGGCTCTCACTGACCTGCCTTACCTAGTGTTGTTATTTAAACGTGTGCTGCAAAATTCCTGTCATAGCCATCATTGTGCTTGCTTCAGAGCACATATGTTACCTTCCCCCAAAGTTGGGAAACTCCTGGGAGGCAAGAGCTGAGGCTCCTAAGTCCACAGGTTTGCTCAGAGCCAAACTATGGGCCAATTAACAGGTTTTAGGGACTGGCTGAGTGACCAGCTGCATGTTTGCATGTTGGGTGGTAGAGCAGGATACCAAGACGGTGAGGTAAGCGGGAAGCTTTCCCTGGAGAACTTTTTAACCCCCAGAATACACCTATTCTCCAGTGAAAGCAACTAAGTCAAGGGGTTCTGGGAGAATTAGATAAAAGAATTGCAGCTCAAGACTGGCTCCATTAGGCCGGGTTCTTCTAGACTCCCACCATGGCCATATATACTTCTGAAAACTGTTGCTGTCATTACATCTCCTGTTGTGATTCTTTTTTCCCTCTTAGTTTCTTGTTAAGAGCCTTTATGGGGGCTGCGTGCATGGCTCACACCTGTAATCCCAGTGCCTTGGGAGGCCAAGGTCAGAGGAATGCTTGAGGCTAGGAGTTTGAGACCAGCCTGGGCAACATAGTAGACTCCATTTGTGTGTGTATATATATATTTAAAAAAAAAAAATTTTTTTTTTTTTAAATTAGCAGCACAAGGATTGCTTGGGCCCAGGAGTTTGAGGCTGTAGTAAGCTATGATCATGTCACTGCACTCCAGCCTGGGCAAAAGAGTGAGACCCTGTCTCTAAAAACAAACAACAACAAAAACAAACAGAAAAAAAGAAGGCTCTTACAAAAAACATTGGCTTTCCTTCTGCTAACCTGCAGTTTGGGAGAGAGCCTGGATAAAGATTCAGGACATGTGACAACTGGGACCAGCTCTGCCCTTAACTGCTTAGCTGGTCATTCATTCAACAAATAAATACTGAGAACCTACTATGTGTCAGGCATTGTTCAAGACACTGCTAAGGATATAGTGGTGAACCAAAGCGACCAAATCTTCTCCATTTCTGTTCTTTCTTGGAGACAGGAGGCCTTCATCAGCTCTCATGGCTTTTTCAGAGCTATCATTCCACAATTATATGAATGAAGGAAAAACAATTTTCTCTCTCTCATTCAAGGCAAAGTGGTATTCAAGGTGCGTCAGGAGATGAAGCAAGTGGTGGCATTTTCTTGGAAATAGTTCAGAATCTGGATGGATGGAGAGAGAGAGAGATTACGTAATTAAAAGTCCACAAATGTTCATTCGTTGCTGGCACACAGTGAACACAGTGAACACTTAATATCTGTTTGGTGGATGAATCATGTGGGAAAAAGAAGGGGACTTAATGGGTGGCTGCAGGGAGAATTTCCTCACTTTGACTCGAGGCCCTCACATGTCCCTCTTTCCCTCTCTCCTGTCTTGGGAGTACTGCTCCTTCTGTAACTCCCCCATCTCCTCAGGCATTTGGACCCAAGTGTTCCAGGCCTGAGAGTCCAGAATTTCCACTCTCTGTGATACAAAGAAGAGGCCCTGGCTCATTATTGACTATAACCCTAGGGGTTTTCCTCTTATGAGGGAAACCTTCCCTCTCTTAATATGCCGGGTCTTCCTAAGAGGAAAGAATGTCTGCTTCCTAGGCACCTAATATAAACATCCTTAATGGATTTAAGCCTGGGGTCACAAGTTCAAAGGCACACAGAAAAAGGCCAGGCAGGTAATGTCAACTGTGACAGACAATAAGGAATGCTGGGGGCTGTGGTGACCTGGAGAACTGAGCCTCATGTGAACAGAATCATACTTTTAAAAAGTACTGTGTGGGCTAAAACAGTGGCACTCATGTGTGGGTGTTCGAAGATCAGTGAACTATCAGTTTATGGCATCTATTATTAGAAACAAGCCAGAAAAACTTGTCAACTTTTCATTCTTCTCTTTGCGGCATGTCTCCCTGAGATCACATGGCTGCTTGAATGGAGGGAAAGAAGAGGAGGACATGCCCATCGGAGAATGTGGGTTAATATCTTAAATAGTATTCTACCATACCCACGTTTGGCTTGGATAGAATGTTTTCTTGAGCTAAACTCCATAAAATTCCTATAGAGGCACAATTACTGATTCAAACAAAAGCTGCCTTTGACTATTGAGAGAGGAGTGTCTGGGTCAGAAGGATCAATTTTCTGATGAATCAGTGAGCAATTCTGAGTGGAACTAATCAGGTTTGTGTTGTGTCACCCTTTATTTATAACCCACGGTTCAGTGATCTGAAATCTGACCACTCCTCCTCTGACTTCCCCCCACCTCCTTCTACTCTCCTAACGTTTGCAAATGTACCACATGTGTACATACACAGAGAAATACAAAGATGAAGAAAAGCATTTTTCAGAAACAAGAAGGCTCAGAGAGATGCTAGAGCCTTCCTGAACAGTACTGGAAACAACAAAAGATGCAAGGGTGTGATGGCCAGTGGAAGTAATTTAACTCCTCTACCTCCAGGGAATCACAAGGTCTCAGGAAAACAGCCATGAGTAACAAATTAGTTCCCCAGCAAGGCAAATTCCTGGAGGATTAAAGACAGGGAGTGTTCCCAGTAACACTTCTAGCTACTGATGCCTAGGGATAGTAAGGGCAATCAATTAATTTTTCCCTCAGGATTCCAACTGAGATGTTATCCTATAAAGTACTGGGTCATATTTCCAAAGCCACGTTAGGTCAGGCCTTGGTTACCCATCACATTAGCTAAGGTTATATTGGTTTCAGGGAAAAAAAGGAAACTTTGGCTGACTTAAACAAAAAGGAGGATTATTGGGAAGCTCCTGTGGGCTTTGATGAAATCAAAAAGAAAGCTGGATAACCACAGCTCAGCAAGGGAAGAAACTGAGCACCAGGAGGAGTTCATGGTTGTATTGCCATTGATATGATTCTGTTTCAGTGTGCCCAGGCTTCCTGGTTCTTTGGGATAAAAGGATCTTATGGGTCTTGTGACTTAGCTTGGGTTCCCCAAAGGCAGAGGGATTCTGGTGTGATGTACGGAGAGAGTGCTCTCAGGAGAAATCTGTTAAGGGAGTGAGGGAAGCAGGGTGGTACAGAGCTAAGCACAGGTAGACAGAGCTAAGCAAGCCTAGCCTCAGCCTGATCCCATGATGGGACCTGGAGAGTGAATGACATGACTGAGTTATCCCACTTTGAAGCAATGGTGTACCTCTCCCTCCAGGGGGAGAACATACTTTCTCAAGCATTTTTGGGCAAGATGATTCAATAGCAGGGCCACCTGTGAGGTGTTCACAGCTGACATTCACAGCAGCTGGGGGATGGTACACTGCCTAGTCAAGGAGCTCTGGGAAGAGCACCAACAGAATCCACTGCTCCTGGCAGTGGGTAAGGTGTCCACTCAACAGCAATTAGCCATTGAGAGAGAGGCAAAACCTTGAAGTCTAGACATGGCAGCAGGGGCTATTTCCAGAGGAAAGTAAACAGGAGTGATGGGTAGTTATACCAAATGGTGTCCACAGTACTCACTTGAATCACTTCTAATGAAAATGCCCTCCTGGTCAATGTGTACAATTGGCCAGGTGTTTCTTCCTCAGTAAGAAGAATATTTCCCAGGCACTTAACATAATCTCTTTTTTTTTTCTTTTTTTTTTTTTTGTTTTTCTCATGTCAGACAGGTAATATGTTGACATGGTAACAAGGTTCGAGGATGGCTTATCTCACATATGGATGGGAACACCCAATCATCATGCTCATGAACTACAAAAGGATCATCTATTTTTTAAAAAATCTCTCAAACATTGTTTATCATACAAGTAAACCCCAGTTCTCATGATGGGCTTATTGGTAGGATTTCTGGTAGGAAGCATGGGTACCAGGGTCTCTCGATTTTTTGGATTAGTGGTGGTGGAGGTCGGCCACCAGCAGGGTCCAGTCATACTGTATGAGAATGTCTTTGATCTTTGTCTTTGATCTCCTCCTTGGAAAACTCATCCATATACTTCTGGTAATAGGACATCAGGGCTTTAGAGCTAGACTGATGGACAGCATATATCTAGGCCATGTGATCACCACCTTTCACATGGACATGTCCATACCAGCAAATCACTCCTTGTCCAGAAGCAGAACTGGTTCCAGCAGCTCGTATATCAGTGTGTACAGCTCGATCATCTCCAGGGGCCGCCCATTCACCTTGATTGCTGTGTTTGCAGTGTGCCACAGCTGTGGCTGTCTTCTTGCATCTGAAGACCTGCACAAACTGCAATGAGCCCTTGGAAAGCATGGCTACAGGTGTGGATAAGAACTCCTCTCTTTTTTTTCTTTTTGAGGCAGGGTCTTGCTTTGTTGCCCAGGCTGGAGTGCAGTGGAGCAATCTCAGCTCACTACAACCTCTGCCTCCTGTGCTCAAGCAATTCTCCTACCTCGACCTCCCGAGTAGCAGGGATTACAGGTGCCTGCCACGAAGCCTGGCTAATTTTTGTATTTTTAGCAGAGATGGAGTTTCACCATGTTGGCCAGGCTGTCTATTTCATTTTTTTTTTTAACATAATCTTAATAGGGAGCTCTCCAGTTTAAACACAGTGCTTGACACTCCCTATCATCTACCACAATTGATGATATGATAGACTCTTTCTGTGTGCATTTGAGTTTGTGACCCCAGGCCTAAACCCATTAAGGAAGAGTATGTTAGGTGCCTAGGTACATGTGTAGAAGTGGAATTTATGGATTCTGGGGAATGAATGTGTTCAACTTTAGTGTATATTGCCGAAGAGTTCTCCAAAATGGTTGTACCATTTGATACTGCTTTTAACAATATATGAAAGTAGGCTGGGCATGGTGGCTCATGCCTATAATCCCAGCACTGTAGGAGGCCAAGGCAGGCAGATCACCTGAAGTCAAAAGTTCAATACCAGCCTGGTCAACGTGATGAAACCCCATCTCTACTAAAAAAATACAAAAATTAGCCAGGCGTGGTGGTGCATGCCTGTAATCCCAGCTATTTGGCAGGCTGAGGCAGGAGAATTGCTAGATCCCAGGAGACAGAGGTTGCAGTTAGCCAAGATCACACCACTGCATTCCAGCCTGGGCAACAGAGCAAGAGACTGTCCCCAAGCAAACAAACAATGTATGAAAGTTTCACTTGCCCCACATCCTTGTCAGCACTTGGTATTGTCTGTCTTTTTCATTTTACCTATTCTAGTAGATATGCAGTATTGTCTTATGGTGGTTTAAATTTTTATCTCTAGGCCAGGCATGGTGGTTCACACCTGTAATCTCAGCACTCTGGGAGGCTGAGGCAGGTGGATTACTAGGAGTTTGAGACCAGCCTGGGCAACATGGCAAAACCCCATCTCTGCTAAAAATAAAAGGAAATTAGCTGGCTACAGTGGCACATGCCTGTAGTTCCAGCTACTTAGGAGGCTGAGGTGGGAGAATCGCTTGAGTGTGGGAGGTGGAGGCTGCAATGAACCATGATCTTGCCACTGCACTCAAACTTGGGTGACAGAATGAGACCCTGTCTCAAACAAACAAAAAAAAAAAAAAAAAAAAAAAGAAAGAAAGAAAAGAAAAGTATTTGGCATCTGCCTAATAAGTAATGAAGTCAAGCACTATTTGATGTCTTTTCTTGTTGGTTCAGGTGAACTGTTTATGAATTCTGTATATTAATATACAAAGCTCTTGGCCAGGTGTGGTGGCTCATGCCTATAATCCCAATACTTTGGGAGGCTAATTCAGGACAATGGCTTGAGGCCAAGAATTTGAGGTTACAGTAAGCTATGATAGTGCCACTGCAATCCAGCCTGAGTGACAGAGTGAGACCCTGTCTCTTAAGAAAAAAAAAAAAAAATGTTCTTTAAGTAAAAAAAAAACCAAATCCTCTGCACTGTGGCCAATGAATAATTTCATGGCAGAAGGGTGTTGTGCCCCTCCTTTTACACTAATATATAATTATTACATATTGAACATAATACTGAAGCCCAGTGCATTCACCCATTTGGTGAAGTTGAGATTATAGCCCATGTTTCCTGACAAGCTGTGCACACATCTGTTGGTTCTCATTGGCCTGGCATCCCTTAATCCTACTAACCTTTCCTTTCTTCCTTCTCCATTTCAACCAGGGACTCCGGGGAGGTTACCAATCACATTATTCCCTCCCTTTGGCTACCCAGCCATAAACTGGACCCGTCAATTTATTTCTCCATAAAGCTTGAAACTCAAATGAAAGGCTCCTGAAGTCTCATAGATGTGCCCTGAGAAGAGACCCAGGGTCTCCTGCTGGTAAGGACCTGGAGCTTCCCAGTTTCCTGTCCTTCCAAAGATCATGACCTCTAGCTCTTCCCTCAGTTCTGGAACTATTCAAGAATCCTCTTTCTAATAAACCCCTTCTTCCCTTAGTCAGAGTCAGTTTCTACTGTGTGTTAGAGAACTAATATAATCCCAATTCTCTTTTTTTCTGCCACCATCAATGAACAAAATGGGAAATTTTAAAATTATTTAATTGCAATATACTTATTTATATTTTATTTATTACATTTTGTAAATAAGATTTTCATGGCCGGGTGCAATGGCTCATGCCTGTAATCCCAGCACTTTAGGAGGCTGAGGTAGGCAGATCACCTGAGGTCAGGAGTTCGAGACCAGCCTGGCCAACATGGTGAAACCCTGTCTCTACAAAAACATAAAAATTAGCTGGACATGGTGGCGCGCACCTGTAGTCCTAGAAACCTCGGAGGCTGAGGCAGGAGAATCGCTTGAACCAGGAGATAGAGGTTGCAGTGAACTGAGATTGTGCCCCTGCACTCCTGCCTGGGCAATAAAGTGAGACTGTCTCAAAAACAAAATTGGCTTTTAATTTCTTAAAATTGGCTTAGTTGGTCATTGCATGTTAAAACCATAACTGTAGCTACTCAGAAGGCTGAGGCTGGAGTATCCCTTGAGCCCAGGAAGGAGTGGTTGCAGTGAGCCAGGATTGCAACACTGCACTCTGGTTGACAGAGTGAGATCTTGTCTCAAAAAAAAAAAAAAAATTGGCTGGGCATGGTAGCTCATGCCTGTAATCCCAGCGCTTTGGGAGGCTGAGGCGGGTGGATCACCTGAGGTAGGGTATTTGAGACCAGCCTGGCCAACATGGTGAAACCCCATTTCTACTAAAAATACAAAAATTAGCCAGGTATAGTGGTGCATGCCTGTAACCCCAGCTACTTAGGAGGCTGAGGCAGGAGAATCCCTTGAACCCGGGAGGCAGAGGTTGCCGTGAACAGAGATCATGCCACTGCACTCCAGCTTGGCCTGGGAGACAGAGTGAGACTTTGTCTCAAAAAAAATATAAAAATAAATAAAAAATAAACGTAATTTAATTTAAAAAACCATAACTGTAACTTTTTGAAACATGCATCATTTGAGTACCTATATCCCAGGTTTATTTATACTAACAGGGAGCTAGCAACTTAGAAAAACATTTTTATTTCCATCCCTTTGAATCATCTAGTCTACGGGGAGGCAAAATTTTCTATAAAGAGCCAGATAGTAAATATTTTTGTCTTTGTAGGCCACATGGTTTCTCTCATAACTACTCAACTGTTGTTGTAGCCACAGACAGTACATAAATGAATGGGTGTGGCCATGTCTTAATAAATAGACACTGCAGTTTTTGTTTTTGTTTTTGAAATGGAGTTTTGCTCTTGTTGCCCAGGCTGAAGTGCAATGGTGCGATCTTGGCTTACTGCAACTTCCGTCTTCTGAGTTCAAGTGATTCTCCTGCCTCAGCCTCCCAAGTAGCTAGGATTACAGGCGTGTGCCATCACATCTGGCTAATTTTGTACTTTTAGTAGAGACGGGGTTTCTCCATATTGATCAGGCTGATCTTGAACTCCGGACCTCAGGTGATCCACCCACCTTGGCCTCCCAAAGTGCTGGGATTACAGGAATGAGCCGCCCGACCCGGCCTTTTTTTTTTTTTTCCTGAGATGGAGTTTCACTCTTGTTGCCCAGGCTGGAGTGCAATGGCAGGATCTCAGCTCACTGCAACTTCTGCCTCCCAGATTCAAGCGATTCTCCTGCCTCAGCCTCTTGAGTAGCTGGGATGACAGGCACGTGCCACCACGCCTGGCTACTTTTTGTATTTTTAGTAGAGACGGGGTTGGCCAGGCTGATCTCGAACTCCTGACCTCAGGTGATCTGCCCGCCTCTGCCCCCTAAAGTGCTGGGATTACAGGTATGAACGACTGCACCTGGCCAACACTGCAATTTGAATTTTATATAATTTTCAGGTGTCGTGTCATAATATATTCTTCTTTGATTTTTTTTAAAAGACCATTAAAAAAATGTCAAAATGATTCTTAGTTTTCAGGCCATAGTGGCCAGATTCATTCTATGGGGCACACTTTACCAACTTCTGCTCTAATCTCCTGACTGATTATACATTATTATTATTATTTGAGATGGAGTCTTGCTCTGTTGCCCAGGCTGGAGTGCAGCGTTTGATCTTGCCTCCGCCTCCTGGGTTTAAGCGATTCTCCTGCCTCAGCCTCCCGAGTAGCTGGGATTACAGGCACGCACCACCACTCCCAGCTAATTTTTGTATGTTTATTTTTGTATTTTATTTATTTATTTATTTATTTTTGAGATGGAATCTTGCTCTGTTGCCCTGACTTGAGTGTAGTGGCACGTTCCGGCTCAGCCTCCTGAGTAACTGGGACTACAGGCGAGTGCCACCATGCCTGGCTAATTTTTGTATTTTTAGTAGAGACAGGGTTTCGCCATGTTGGTCAGGCTGGTCTCAAACTCCTGACCTTAAATGATCCACGCACCTCAGCCTCCCAAAGTGCTGGGATTATAGGCATGAGCCACCAGGTCTGGCCTGATTATACTTTATTGAGCAGAAGAAATAGTGACTTCTTAAATTCAGATTGTAAAATAATTGGCACTATTTATGGAATAAATAGTAACTTATTTGTCTCCTAAATTGATGAGAATATACTCAAGGATATAAGTATAAAATAGGAACTGGATAAATTTTTTCTTATTCCCAGGAATTCCTATGTAACATAGCAGAACGTAAAAAGATCATACCATATACTAAATTTCTTTGTCGTTGTTTTGGGACTATCTAATTTTATAGCATACTAATTAAACATTTATTGTTAACACAGAATCAAGGAAAATAAGGGGCTTTAAGATGTAAATCACTTAGTCACTTACAATAATAATGATACCTTAGATTTATACAGCATTTGCTAGTTTACAAAAATTATAGTTTTATATATTATCTCTTATGATCCTCACAACAACCCTGGAGGTAGACAGGCAAGGTCTTATTATCCTAATTTAAAGAAGATCAACCTGTCCAAGATTACACAAGTGACAAGGGAGTGGGAGAAATACTCCAGTCACATCTCTGAATCATAGTCAAAAGTTGTTTCCGTAAAATATAATGCTACAATCATACAATTCAAGAACAGGTAATGAGTAAATCCTGCTTCACTAGCTGAGGAACATAAGACATCTCACCATAAGGATTCCTTCAGTTTGTCAACTCAAGCTCCATGTGCCTAGATTAGTGGAAAATCTAGACCTTTCCTTCCCCCATCTTAGCTCAACCTGCTTCCCCTGATAAGCTTAGGAATCACAGTGGTCACAACCACAGCTGATTGCTCTGGAAGGTATCACCCTAACTGCTGCAGAAGTTGACAGCCTGGTGTCACTGCTGATTCTGAAATGTTTTAAAGCAGTATCTTTGTCAAAGTTATACCCTTGAAAAGCCATGCCTTTTGTCAATTTCCACTGCGGACCACAGGATTTGAGCACAGTGTCCTTATGTCTGCTAAAGCCCCAGTCAGAAATAATTGCAGCCCATCTCAAACCCAAGTGACATCTTGCTGACACATAGGCCATCTGAAAGAAATGACTGGATTGAGATTTGTGTCCTTGCTGTGGCTGATGTTGGTACAGCTTCCTTCAAGGCTTCCATTAAAAAAGGAAGAGAGAAGCCTTTTTCCTCAGGATTACACATTTAGACAAGAGCACTCAAAACCAAGTGGTACAGGGATCCCAATATTACAGTTCTTTGGATTCATTCATTCAGTCTCTTCCCCAGGGCATAAGACAAGAGCTGACATAAATTGCACTAAAGCCTTTATTTATTTACTTATGTAAAATTTAACTTCTTGTTATGAAAATGTCCAAACATACCAAAAAAAAAAAAAAAAAAAAAAAAAAAAAAAAAGAAGGCCAGGCGCAGTGGCTTATGCCTGTAATCCCAGCACTTCAGGAGGCTGAAACAGGTGGATCACTCAGGAGTTCGAGACCAGCCTGGCCAGCATGGTGAAACCCCTGTCTCTACTAAAAAATACAAAAAATGACCCGGGTATGGTGGTGCACACCTGTAATCCCAGCTACTTGGGAGGCTAAGGCAGGGGAATAGTTTGAACCTGGGAGGCAGAGGTTGCAGTAGGCTGAGATTGCACCACTGCACTCCAACCTGGGCAACAGAGTGAGACTCTGTCTCAAAAACAAACAAACAAACAAAATGGTATTATGCTTCTCCCCTGCTCCCATGTACCCATCACTAAGCCTTAATATTTATTGACTGGTCAGGCACGGTGGCTCGCGCCTGTAATCCCAGCACTTTGGGAGGCTGAGGCGGGTGGATCACGAGGTCAGGAGATCAAGACCATCCTAGCTAACTCAGTGAAACCCCATCTCTATTAAAAATACAAAAAATTAGCCACATGTGGTAGTGTGCATCTGTAGTCCCAGCTACTTGGGAGGCTGAGGCAGGAGAATGGCGTGAACCTGGGAGGCAGAGGTTGCAGTGAGCCAAGATCATGCCACTGCACTACAGCCTGGGTGACAGAGTGAGACGAAGTGACAGAGTGAGACAAAAAAAAATTATTGACTCTCTCCTAATGTTCTGTGCTGCCACTTCCTTCCCTCAGAAGTATTTTGAAGGAAATACTGGAGATCATATAATTTCATCCTTAAATAATTCAGTATATGTCTCTAACAGAAAAAGACTGTTTTTTGTTTTGTTTTGTTTTGTTTTTCCTTTTTCTTGTCTGAGACAGTCCTTTTTCTTGTTTGAGACAGAGACTCACTCTGTTGCTCTATGGCTCCATCTGGGCTACTGCAACCTCCACCTCCCAGCCTCAAGAGATCCTCCCATCTCAGGTTCCTGTGTAGCTAAGACTACAGACGTGCACCACCACGACCAGCTAATTTTTAAATTTTTTTTGTAGAGATGGAGTTTCACTATGACACCTAGGCTGGTCTTGAATTCCTCCTAGGCTCAAACGATCAGCCTGCCTCAGCCTCCCAAATTGCTGGGATATAGGCATGAGTCACCACACCAGGCCAACTGTTTTCAAAAACACAACCACAGTATCATTATGACATTGACAGAAGTATTAATCTGTAATTAATATTAATTCCTTAGTATCATCTAATATCCAGCCTATAGTAAAATTTCCCCATTGTCTCAGAAATTTATTTTTAAATAATTGGATTATGAAATAAATAATATAAATATAAATAATATAATATAAAATAATATAAATAATATATTCAATTATAAATAATATATTCAAAATAATATGAATAATATATTCAATATAAATAATATAAAATAATATAAATACTATATTCAATTTTTGTGTTTCTTTCTTTCTTTTTGAGACAGAGTCTTGCTCTCTTGCCAGCCTGGAGTGCAATGGCACGATCTCGGCTCACTGCAATCTCCGCCTCCCAGGTTCATGCCATTCTCCTGCCTCAGCCTCCTGACTAACTGGGACTAAAGGCATGCACCACCATGCCCAGCTAATTTTTGTATTTTTAGTAGAGATGGGGTTTCACCATGTTGGCCAGGATAGTCTCAATCTCTTGACCTCGTGATCTGCCCGCCTTGGCCTCCCAAAGTGCTGGGATTATAAGCGTGAGCCACCGCGCCCGGCCTATCATTTCTTTTCAATTTATTAGTTGAAAATAATTTATACAAAAGGACTTTTCCTTTAAAACTCATTGGCTACACTGAAATACAATTTGTACAATAAAGGCAGAACAAATGTTTAGTTATTTCCCTTTGTTTACCAATTACTATTACCATATAATTAGCAACTTGCCATGGCAACTTCTATAGGCAAGTAGTGAATTTCTTTCCTTTTTAAAAAATTTTTGTAGAGACAGAGTCTCATCATGTTGCCCAGGTTGGTCTTGAACTCCTGGGCTCAAGCAATACTCCTACCTTGGCCTCCCAAAGTGCTCAGATTACAGGTGAGCTACTGCACCTGGCCTGAATTTATTTTCTTAGTATCATTATGAACTTGTCAATTTTAATGTCATTGATGTGATAAGTGATTTAAAATACATTCTGTGCTTTGGGAGGCCAATGTGGAAAGATTGCTTGAGTTCAGGAGTACAAGACCAACCTGGGCAACATGGCAAGACCCAGGCTCTATTAAAAAAATAATAATAAAATAAAAATCTAACAATAGGCCAGGCATGGTAGCTCATGTCTGTAATCCCAGCATTTTGGGAGGCTGAGGCAGGTGGATCACCTGAGGTCAGGAGTTCAAGACCAGCCTGGCCAACATGGTGAAACCCCATCTCTACTAAAAACACAAAAATTAGTTTGGTGTTGGCCGGGCACAGTGGCTCACGCCTCTAATCTCAGCACTTTGGAAGGCCGAGGTGGGCGGATCACGACATCAGGAGATCAACACCATCCTGGCTAATGGCTAACACGGTGAAACCCTGCCTAGAGAACCTTTGCCTTAAGCAGAAATATTTTCCTGAAGAACTAAAATGTAAGACCAAAATCTCTAAACATATTGAGCAATATTTCCAGGATTTTCTACCTGTTCTCTGATTTTCTCCTTTTCCTTTATCCAGTTTACTGGCTTTTATTTAGTGAATTTTTGGTGTCTGAGGCAAAAGATTGACTGCTCTGGCACCCCTACTAATGATTTCTTTTCTTTTCTTTTTTTTTTTTTGAGACGGAGTCTCGCTCTGTTTCCCAGTCTGGAGTGCATTGGAGAGATCTCGGCTCACTGCAAGCTCCGCCTCCCGGGTTCACGCCATTCACCCACCTCAGCCTCCTGAGTACCTGGGACTACAGGTACCTGCCACCATGCCCAGCTAATTTTTTTTGTGTGTGTATTTTTAGTACAGACGGGATTTCACCATGTTTAACCAGGTTGGTCTCCATCTCCTGACCTCGGGATCTGCCCGCCTCGGCCTCCCAAAGTGCTGGGATTACAGGCGTGAGCTGCTTCGCCTGGCCCTACTAATAATTTCCATCTTTATGTCATTCATATTACATTTATAAGACCTACTCTTCCTATAACTAGTATTCGCATCTGCATTTTCATAAAATAAGAGTAAATAAATATTCCAATAATTGAACACTACTCAACTAACTGAACACTACCATACCATGTGGACAACCACAAGGATGCTGCTTAAACTGAAGCAATGACTGACAGTCAGTGCCATTGTATGTGAGTACCCCTTGCTTGGTAGCTTAGCTATCAAAGCCAGCATTTGATGTGAAAAGAAGATTTCGGCATTTTGATGGAGGATGCATAAAACCCTGTTATTGACTGACATACTGGATTGTTTCTGTTAGCTTACTTGTTATATCTCCTCTAGACAGTTAATTCTGGGGGAACAGGAGCCACATCTGTATATTTTACTCCTAGCATCTGTACAAACCGTATATGCTTTTTTTTTTTTTTTAGATGGAGTTTTGCTCTTGTCGCCTAGGCTGGAGTGCAATGGTGCAATCTCGGCTCACTGCAACCCCCGCCTCCTGGGTTCAAGCGATTCTCCTGCCTCAGCCTCCCGAGTAGCTGGGATTATAGGCATGCACCACCACATCTGGCTAATTTTGTATTTGTAGTAGAGATGGGGTTTCACCATGTTGATCAGGCTGGTCTCGAACTACTGAGCTCAGGTGATCTGCCAGCCTCGGCTTCCCAAAGTTCTGGGCATGAGCCACCGCACCCAGCCCTGTACATGCTTTTTTTTTAAATGAAAGAATGAATGAAGTATGCAAGACAAGAGAGAAATCTTCCATGGTTTTGAGCAGTGAGAAGCATAATTAGAATTTTTTTTTTGAGACAGGGTCTTGCTTAGTCAATCAGGCTGGAGTGACACGATCACAGCTTACTGTAACCTCGAATTCCTTAGCTCTAGTGATCCTCCTGCCTCAGGCTCCCAGGTAGCTAGAACTACAGGCACATGCCACCATATGTGCATACTTTTTAAAAATTTTTTTGTAAAAACAAGGTTTCCCTATGTTGCCCAGGCTGATCTCGAATTCCTGGGTTCAAGTGATCTTACCATTTTGGCCTCCCAAAACATTGGGATTACAGGATTATAGCCACCTCGCCCAGCCTAGATTTAATTTTTAGTTTTTTATTTTGATTCTGTGGTATTGGTATTTCTCTTAGTCCATTTGGGCTGCTATAACAAAATATAGCCTGGGTGGCTTATCAACAACTGAAATTTATTTCTCACAATTCTGGAAGCTGAGAAAGCCAAGATCAAGGTGCCAGCAGATTTGGTGTCTGGTGAGGACCTGCTTCCTTATAGACAGCTGTTTTCTCATTCTAATAGCACATAATGGACCAGGGAGGGGTGTCTCTTAGGCCTGTTTTATAAGGGCACTAATCCTATTCATGAGTGCTCTGCTGTCATGGCCTAATCGCCTCAGGAACGCCCTATCTTCTGATACCATCACCTTGGGGGTTAGGAGTTCAACATATGAGTTTTGGCAGGACAAACCATAGCAGACCACAACATTCAGACCATAGCAGTAATAGACAACTTTTTTTTTTTTTGAGGCAGAGTTTCATTCTTGTCGCCCAGGCTGGAGTACAATGGCTCAATCTCGGCTCACTGCAACCTCTGCCTCCTGGGTTCAAGTGATTTTCCTGTCTCAGCCTCCCAAGTAGCTGGGACTACCAGTGTGCACCACTACACCCAGCTAATTTTGTATTTTTAGTAGAAACAGAGTTTCACCATGTTGGCCAGGCTAGTCTCAAACTCCTAAACTTGAGTGATCTGCCTGACTCGGTCTCCCAAAGTGCTGGGATTACAGGCATGAGCCACCGTGCCTGGCTGCAGATGTAGTACATTTCACCTTTGAGTATTCTAGAAAATAAAAATAAAATAAAATAACTGATAATTCCATTCCTTCAGGTCAACATTTGGGTGTGTTTTCTAGTATTTTTCTGTATTTGTATTGTTATTATTATTTGTGAGAAGGGGTCTTGCTCTGTCACCCAGGCTGGAGTGCAGTGGTGTGATCAAAGCTCACTGTAACCTTGAAATCCTAGAATCAGGCAAATCCTGCCATCTCAGCCTCCTGAGTAGCTAGGGCTACAGGCACAGGTCACCACACACGCCTGGCTAATTAAAACAAAAATGTTAAATGTTCATCTAGAACATATTGTTTAATAACCTATTGTTTTACATTAAAACATTATCCACTTTCTCCTACAATAGAAATTGTAATGGCTATAATACATGATTATTTCATTATCACATCTCTTTTTAAAGAAACCAGGCCCAAATCTAGTTTCCATAATGTGAAATTCTGATAAACAGGACCACAGAGCAGTGATTTTGATCAGGATCGTGCCTGTTAATAGCTGGCTACCCCATGGCATGCACAGCTCCAGGATGGGAGATTAACTTCAACAACTATTCATTTAGTTTGGTTTGATTTTCTGCCAGTCTTATGACCCACTTGAAGCACGTCCTAGAACAGAGAATGTTATGTTTGGTGTCCAAGGAAGCAGCAAACTAGAGGCGCCATCCCAAATTCTAGAATAATAATCAACAATCATTTCACACCATGAAGTAAATTTTGAACTAAAATGTTAAAAAATGTTATGTAAGGTAGATTAAACGTCATGTGGGGAAAATAACTTGTTAGTGCAAAAAGGAAAAGAAACTGAAGAGAAAACAGACGTATCTGTAGATAAATTTTCCTTTCAAGTTTCTACAGTGTAAATGTACATCTAGAAGTCCATCTAGAAATGTCCATTGTCACTTGCTTCTGAAGTGTTTCCCAGGCACCTTAGTTATCAGCCACCCTGCCCCTAGGGTATCGAGGACAAATAAATATGTTTCAGGTAGCTTGACAGTAGGAAAGAATTATAAGGACAAGAAACTACCTGCAATACCAGTTGGGAGTGTCCCGAAAAGTGATGTGCTAAAATACTGACCATTCCAGCTGGTTAACTTTCATAATCATGCATTTACTTTTCAATGGCAACTGAATATATGACAGCCTGATGATTCAGGGGAAAAAATGCAGTATTGTGTGTGGAATTGGAAGAGATTCAAAGTGAGTGCCATGGCAGTGACTAACTTCTTTCAAAAGCTTAAGGAAGAAACAATGCATAGGCCTTTGAGTTAGTTGGTGTAATAAGTATTGTGTTTTCACCATCAGTGTCCATTTCCATATTTTGGTGATAGTACTCCATTTTTTTCTTCCGGGAACCACTCCTCTCCTATAGTCCATGATCTTTGGGTGGACCAGAGGTAAAGCATATTACTCAAATTTGGCTAATCACAGCACAAGAGTTTTCCTTGCTACAGTAATTTGTTAAAGGATGGGAAGGTAACTCCCTATCCTTTAACAAATTACTGTAGCAAGGTAATTGGTTCAGTGAATCTAGGAGCTACTGGAAGGGATCTCTTTCTTGCTGGACTTGGACCAGAGTGAATTTAGAACTGAAGTTTTTGAGAACTGTCTTGCTGCCACATGATGAAGTCTGAGTATAAGCCAATATGGAGAAGAGCTGATTGGGTTTTTTTGTTTTGTTTTTAAAAGAAATGGGATCTTGCTATATTGCCCAGGCTGGGGTGCAGTGGCTATTCACAGGCACGACTGTGGTGCCATATAGCCTTGGACTTCTGGGCTCAAGCTTCTTAAGGTAGCTGACACTACTACTACAGGCACACACCTGGGCCTTTTTTGTTCCCCCCCAGAAGGCTCTCTTTTTATTTCTCTGACCTGAAATGGGCATAAGTTGCAACAGACTGAAAATTCTAACTCTACCTTTATTTTCAGAAGTGTCTAAATTAAACATTTATAAGAAAATTGATGTTTTATAAAAACAAAAGACATGAAAAGCTCTGTATTCAAATTTTTTATTCTGTGAACACTGTAAATGCCTTCTAGGAATATGGTATTGCGGGGTGTATACAAGAAAATAGATCTTTTCTCAAAAAGCATATACGCTGCTTGGGAAGACAAGAACAACATTTTAAAAATAGCCCTTTAGAACATAAGTGAGTTGTGGACAGTAATACATATAAATAATCTGAACAACAACATATAACTGATAACTATCTACAACCAAAACCAGCCTAGAACAATAGCACGAGTAAGAGGCTTTAGGCTACACTCCTGAGCATTTTCTTTTAATTCTCAAGACATTTGTCCTTGTTTTCCTAATCTTTAGGTGGATTCATACATTTGTATTTCCTACCTGGGTATTTCCTCTAAATTACTAACTTGTAATTCAAACACCACATCTACCCCCAACCACTTCCTACCACTTCCACTGCTACCTGAATTATTGTGATAGCCTAACTGGTCTTCCTGCTCTCGCCTCTGCTCCTCTAAAGTCTATTCACAATGTATCAGTTTAAACTATTCTTATTTTATTAGGAAAAATTTCAAACACACAGCAAAGTTGTGTGTTTTACAGCAATCACTTCTACATCTACCACTTACATTCTACTATTAACAGAATAGTCCTTTAAAAAAATGGCAGATGGGTAGTTCCTCTGCTCAAAACTCTCCCACAGCTTAGCTCTCTCAAAGAGTTTAAAAACCAGGCTGGGTGTGGTGGCTCACGTCTGTAATCCCAACATTTTGGAAGACTTTAGGAGGCTGAGGTGGGAGGATCACTTGTGGGCAGGAGATTAAGACCAGCCTGGGCAACATAATGAAATACCATCTCTTTTTTTTTTTTTTGAGACAGAGTCTGGCTCTGTGGCCCAGGCTGGAGTGCAGTGGCGCGATCTCGGCTCACTGCAAGCTCCGCCTCCCGGGTTCAAGGCATTCTCCTGCCCCAGTCTCCTGAGTAGCTGGGACTACAGTTGCCCGCCACCATGCCTGGATAATTTTTCGTGAAATACCATCCCTTAAAAAAAATAATTAGCCGGGCGTGGTGGTGGATGCCTGTAGTCCCAATTACTAACGAAGCTAAGGCAGGAATATCACTTGAGCCCAGAAGTTCAGGACTGCAGTGAGCTATGAGCAAGCCATTGCACTTCAGCCTGAGTGACAAAGTGAGACCCTGTCTTAAGGGAAAAAAAAAAAAAAAAAGGAGAAAAGCCAATTTGTTACCATGGTCACCAGTATGATCTGGCGTCTATTACCATTCTCCCCACTTGTTCTTTAGTCTTCAGCCTTGTTATTGCTCCTCAAACATGGCAAGCACATTTTTGTTTTAGGGCCTTTGCACTTGCTGTTCCTTTTCTTGAAATGCTCTTCTCCCAGGTATTTACATGGCTTGCTTCTCTTTCTTTAGATCACCTCATTAGTTCTGACTCTTCCAAGTATTAAGTTGAACCATATGACCCTCATGTCACAAAACTGGATTGAACCATTTAAACCTAAGGTGTAATGTCATTCTCAGGTCAAAAATTATTTTTAAAAATCAGTAATTTCATAGGGTTCAAGTTTATAAAATAGCAACTCCACCCTACCCTTTCATTCTCACCCTGTTTCAATGTTCTTATAGCACTATTATCTTATATATTATTTGTATATTGTCTGTATGTAAGATCCTCACAGATAGGGAATTTGTCTGTTGTCCACTGCCGTGTGCTCTGTGTGCAGAATAGGATTTGGTCTATAGCAGGCCCTCAGGATGCATTTATTTAAAGAATGAGTAGCTGGGACTACAGGTATGCACCACCACACTTGGCTAAGTTTTTCATTTTTTAAAATATTTTGTAGAGATAGGGTCCCACCATATAGATTAGGCTGGTCTCAAACTCCTGGGTGCAGGCAATCCTCTCAACTTGGCCTCCCAAAGTGCTGGGCCTCCCAAAGTGCTGGGCTTGGTACCTCCCAAAGAGCTACCACACCTGGCCAAGAATGAATTCTTTTTTTTTAAATTTTTCTTTTTTGAAGCAAAGCCTTCCTCTGTGGCCCAGGCTGGAGTGCAGTGCCATGATCTCAACTCATTGTAGCCTACACCTCCCGGGTTCAAGCGATTCTTGTGCCTCGACCTCCCGAGTAGCTGGGACCACAGCTGCATGCCACTATGCATGAATGAATTCTTAACATTGAAGTCAGAGTGAGCTTTTGAAAATACAAACCATGTTGCTCTCACGAAAAACTCGATTGGTTTGCAGATTTCATAACAAAGATTAGAATCTTTACCACAGCCTCTAAGACCCTGAATGGTGGGCCCTTAACTCTCCAGACTCATCTCACATTCTCTCATTTCAGCCCCTGGGACTCTGTTGGTTCTATCATGAGCTCTGTATGTGCTCTTTCTTGCTCTCCTCCACTTCCGCACGTAGTTTATACTCTGAGGCACTTTTAAATCTCAGCTTGAAACATCTCTTCCCAGAAGAAGGCATTTCTGACACCTCAGGTTAGGTCAAGTCCCAATGCTTTTATGCCCTCATGGCCGCACATACCTACACTTTGTAATACCTGTTAGATTTTAAAGGTACTTTTGTGAGATTGTCTCCCTTACCAGTTTCATGAGAAAAAGAAACAGCTTTGTTTTTGCTTCCCGTTGGATGTCTAGCATTTGCAAATTATCTAGCACATAGTGAGAGCTTAACATGCATTAACAAAATATGTATCAACAGAAACTCTGGCATTCTAGCTCCTTAAGGGCAGAGATTGTTTTGTCCCTGTGTCAAGTACCTAATTGGGTGCCTGATACACAGCAGATAAATAATAGTTTGTTAAATAAGCTGTAATATGAAGGGTGTTTTTTACTCATTTATAGTAAGTATATAATGCAGAAAAACCATCACTTGATAATAAGTGATTAGGTGTTCACAACATAATTGATACCTATACAAAGTCCCAAATTTTCCCCTCTCATTAACCTTTCCTCAAGACTAAGATTGAACAAAGTAATTTACCCTTCATTTTTTTCCTGTTTATTCTCTGGTGGAGGAAAGGGTGAGTGCCCTGGGTAGGAGAATCCATGTAGAACCAGAATTAGCCATAAGTGAGATTTTGCACACTAACAAACCATAGCATTTTTTTTTTTTTTTTTTTTTTTTTTTTGAGATAGGATCTTGCTCTGTCACCCAGGCTGGCTTGCAGTGGTGTAGTCATGGCTCACTGCAGCCTTGACCTCCAGGACTCAAGTCATCCACCCACCTCAGCCTCTGGAGTAGCTAGGACTACAGGTGTGTACCACCCCACTAGCTTTTTTTTTTTTTTTTTTTTTTTTGGTAGAGACGGGATTTCACCATGTTGCCCAGGCTGGTCTTGAACTCTTGGGCTCAAGGGATCTGCCCACCTTGGCTCCTCAAAGTGCTGGATTACAAGGCGTTAGCCACCATGCCCACCCAGTATTCTTGTTTTGACAGTTAGATGTTTAGAAACTTTTTTAAAAAGCCAGTCAAAAATGAGGATGTCTTGTATTCCTCTGTTTTCCTTTGATAACAATCTGTGAAAAAACTGCAGTGGTCAGAAGATGTATTAAAATATACACACACAAGCTGTATAATTTTGCAGGTTTATTAGGGCAGGATGACATGGAACAGTATGACCAGAGAAGGCAACAACCTTACAAATGAATCACTTTCAATTGTGTTGACCCAGATAATTTTAAAAATAAACTTGTAATTCAAGATGAGCAGCAGGACAAGCTTATTAACATTTGCTAATTTAGGAGAGGAAGGGCCAAGTCAAATATAATAGAAATGAATTATTGCAAAATGGAAACTTTTTGATATGAAACATAAAAATAAATTAAAAACCTAAAGAAGACTGTAGTGTGTCAATTTCCTGGTTTTAATAAGGTATGTAAGATACCAATAGGGTATTATAGGTATGTAAGATACCAATAGGGTAAACTGGGCAAATACTACACAGGACTGCTGTACTATTTTTGCAACTTTTTAATAATTATTTCCAAATAAAAAATAAAAAAGAGAAAAATAACAACATGAAAAAATAATAAATCTAGATAGGAATTCTTACAAGGAGAACTTAAAACAAATATACATAGTAAAAGACAGTTACAGTGCCAGGTTTCCACAGACTTGTAAGGAGTTAAATAAAATTAGAAAAATGTTTCTAACACACACACAGACGCACTTTTTTTTTTTTTTTTCTTTTTGAGACAGGGTCCTGCTCTGTCATGCAGGCTGGAGGGCAGTGGCCTGATCACACCTTACTGCAGCCTTGACCTCCTGGGTCCAAGCAATCCTCCCACCTGGGTCTTCCAAGTAGCTGAGACTAACAGGCACATGCCACCATGCCCAGCTAATTTTTTTGTAGAGACAAGGTTTCACCATGTTCCCCAGGCTGGTCTTGAACTCCTGAGTTTACGCAATTCACCTGCCTTGCGTCCCAAAGTAGTGAGATTACAGGTGTGAGTCATTGCGCCTGGTCTAGACACACTTTACTAATAAAAATATTAGGCTTTCAAAAGTGGTATTCTACTTTTAATGTATGAACTAATGATCTTTCACATCTTAGAGATGTGTTTTTTTATTATTATTATTTATTTATTTTATATTATTTATTTATTTTATATGATTATTATAAATTTATTAATTATAATAATAATATACACAGTATTATTGTGTTTGTGAAAGACAACTTTTGTGAAAACCACAAAAATAAGTATTTGCTCTTAAGAAAGGAAAAAATTTATTTCTTGGCCTCATCAAAGAAAACTGAAGAATTTGCTATGAAAGTAACAAAAATGTACAAATTGTACCACCTCATACCCCCAAACTGTATAAACAATCGCAAAATTTTCCTTCATCTATTGATACAACCCCAGAGAAGCCAGTCCTCACAGACCTGGGGGCATTCCCATGTCAGAATATTACAAAAAGATCTAGGAACACATACATTTGGCAGAAAGAAATCAATTAACGTGCCGGGAAGATTGCCCATGAAATAATTTATGGTGATGCATTTAGTAGGGCCAGAGAGATCTGAGTTCAATTTTTGGCTCTTCCAGCTACTAGTTTTGCTACATTAGGTATGTCACAATCTCTCTGAATCTCAATGTCTTTGTTACTAAAATGGGTACAATGATACCCATATCTCAAGGTTAGTCCTAATACTGGAAGAGATATTTAAGTTCCTAGCACAATGCTGTGTAAATAGAAAGTGATCAGTAAGTAAACGGACTACCTCCCAGTCCGTTTTCCCAGAAACACAATGCAAAATATTTCTGCTGGTTTGCATGAATTAAAACAAGTGGCTAAGGAGTAAAATTAAAAGGGCAAGAGAATCTAATGAATTATCCAGACAATCTTTCTTTTTTCTTTTTTTTTTTTTTTTTTTTGAGACGGAGTCTTGCTCCGTCGCCCAGGCTGGAGTGCAGTGGCGCTATCTTGGCTCACTGCAAGCTCCGCCTCCCGGGTTCACGCCATTCTCTTGCCTCAGCCTCCCGAGTAGCTGGGACTATAGGCGCTCACCACTATGCCCGGCTAATTTTTGTATTCTTCAGTAGAGACGGGGTTTCACCGTGTTAGCCAGGATGGTCTCGATCTCCTGACCTCATAATCCGCCCGTCTCGGCCTCCCAAAGTGCTGGGATTACAGGCGTGAGCCACCGCGCCCGGCCCTGACAATCTTTCTATTAATTATGTCGTTAATATTTAATACATGTTGGGTTTTTGGTATTATTCAGATACTGCATCTGAATAGATCCTCTTCGTCTTCAACAAATTTGGCAAAATATGGCATTAATCATTTTATTCAGATCATAACATACCAATGTAAAAATCATAGTTTTAATGTTTACTCATGGCTCTGAGAAATATAGTGACATAGAAACAGTGAAAAGGTAAAGAATTTGTTTCTCAAAGCTGATGGGTATAATTGTCCTTGTCTCTCGAACCTTCTCCATTAGTGCCACAGTGGCAGCCCCCATAAACTGTAAGGGTGATCAAGCCTTCTGAAATTGCAGGGGAAGTGGGCAGCACAGAAACAGTCCTTAGAAGGCTTTAGAGACAGGTACTCAACATGGAATTAGTGGGCTTATTCAGGGGCTTCTGGAATCTGCAGTCCCTGTATGTAAAGTTGTGGTTAGGTGTATTTCGTGCCTTTTTTGTTAGAAGGCTCCTCAACTATCACTTCCTCCTAGAGGTCTTCTCTAGCCATCCTATCCAGCCAGAGGCCTCGTCCACAAAATCTTTTTCATCACTCTGTGTGTTTCCTGCAAAGCCTTACTACACCTGTCATTACCTTGTTTGTTTGCTTCAGTCCGTCTATTCCACTAAGGTGAGCTTTCCAAATGCACAACCCTGGTCCTTCCCCAGTGGCTTGAACCTGGTGGGCCTCGTTAGATACTTCCGGAATAAATGACAAGTCCGTGTCTATCAGATTTTTAACAGACTTTATACTCCTCCATCCATCCCGCTCTCCGTTCCCCACTCCACCTCTCGGGCAAGTATTCTTCTCCAGAAATAATTTTAAGGTCATGGTCTTCATTTTTGAAATGAAGCTTAGGCATTTCGACCACACCCACCCTCCCTCCCTCGCATACTCGTTTCCTAACAGAGCGTTACTCCAGCCCACTTGCCCAAGCCCACCAGGCCGCAGGGTTTAGGAGCAACCAGGGTAAGGGCAGCCCTGAACCGGAACAAGTGTCAATTCACATTACCGGCACTGGTCCTGGTTCGGAAAGTCTGGGCAGGAACCGTGAGACCCAGAGAAGCCACCCGCCCAAGGCCGCCTCCAGCCTCCCCCCCACCAGCAGCCCAGGGCCCCGCCCTACCGGCAGCCGCGCCTCGCCGCCCTTCCTCCAGCTTGGCCCTAACGGCTCGCAATGGCGGAACAGGGAGGCAGGAGCACTGCCGCTTGGGGAACCTCACCCGCCGGCCCAGGGCTCAGCTCGCCGTCTGACAGCCCCGGGTACCTTGCCCAGCGGGGTGCAAGGCCGGCCTGCGGCAAACGCCACTACCGGGCAGTCACGGCCACAACTGCTTCCGGGTGAGCGGGTCGTCGACCCTGTGGCCCCGCCCATCCTTTGCCTCCTCAGTCGGCCGCTCAGGCTGCGGCTCCTCCCGGGGCCGGTTCCCGCTGTCTCAGCCGCGGCGCAGAGGGCACTTCGGCCTGACCGACTAGCCGGCTGCCGGTGCCGGGAGCCGCCGCGTCCATCCCCGCCCGCCTGGCCGGGGGACCCAGGACTGAGTCGTCCAGCTGCGCCCCTCGCCCCTAGCCCCAGCGGGCGCCGGGGCGGGCAAGCCGCTCTTCGGCCCTTCCCGGACAGCGACGCAGTCACAGCGCGCGCTCTAACCCAGGTAAGGGCCGCTCCTCCCGCCAGCCCGGTGGGAGCAGGGAGCAGGGAGTTGGGGACCTCCCTCCCGGCCTCCGCAGTCCCGTGGGATCCGCGCCGCCTCTGACCTCGGCTAGGGGGCCGGGCTTCCCTGGGGACTGGCCGGCCCCCGGCGGGCTCCCGGACTGGGGTCGCCCCCTGCCTGCGGCGTTCTCAGACATCCCGTCTGATTTCTAACGCTCACCCTTCCTCCGCGCAGGGGAAAGGTACGTGTTACTCCCACTGTGGGAGAAATTAAATTGGGCAGCTGTCCCTCCGTTTCGGGTGCCCCAGGCGCCTCCTCTTCCTCCCTAGATGCCACACTCCGGTTCTGTCCTGGGACTAGCACCCCCAGGGAACGGTGTCAGGACGGTGTAGGGCGTAGCATTTTTTTGGGAATTTTACTTCTTCCTTGACCTGAGCTGGAGCGCGGGTTTAACAGGCCCTAGCTGGGTTAATACTTGACTAATATGAGGCGTTGTTGACACCCAGATTAAGTTACAGAGCTCCAGTCAACCCTGCCTGTGAGTAACCAGCAGGATGCAGGAGGACCTAAGGAAACCCACTTCTTTTTCTTTCTTAGAGAGAAAAAAGTTCAAGTGTTTGCTTTACTTTTTCCACCGTGGGAGATACAAATATAGGCTGCTGAGACATGACTAGATAAATATTGTATCCTAAACCTTAACTGTTAGTAGCTGGTTTTCTTTGAGTTTCCATTTAATAACTCAGCATTTCTACTATAAACAAAAAAATTGTAGAGTGGATTGATTGACTAAAAATGATATGTAAGGATAAGAGAGTGGTACTTAATTTTTTTATGTTGTCATAGTTGGAAGAGAATGTGGATGCAGTAATGGAACAGAGAGGGAGAGCAGGGTGTGGATGTATAAGTTCTTAATCAGTGTTTAAAATAATATTTTTTCAAGACAACATTTTATTTTGGGGATAAATCTATATGAAAAACTGCAATTATTGGAGAATGCAGTGTTGCAAATAGAGTTAGTTGGCAGGGACTCCAAGGTTGTTGCAGCACTAACCCTGTTTAACCAACATCATGCTCTGTTTAACAGATACAGAGATAATGACCTAGTATTATAATATACTTATGTAGAATAAGAATTTCGGAAAGTGTGATTCATTTCGAAGGTAGATCACTCACTTTGTGAATCATTGCTATGAATCTGAAAATTGAAATAGAGAAAAGCTAAGTTCGTGTCTGCCTAATGAGATGGCATTCTTTACTCATTTAATAGAAAGTGTTGTATTATGTTTTGTTAGGTCTGTTGCTGGATATTTATCATCATGAAGAATGGTAATGAAATAAAAGTTGAAGTATTTGCAGAATGCTCGAATTTAGAATAGTCTGTTGGTTTTTAAGTGATTGTTTTGGTTTTACCCTTCCCCCCACTTTTTTTTGCCAGATGTGGGAAGATAAATGAAGGGGTCTAGAAGTAAGTGTCAGTGGAAAGGAGAGCTACCATCACTAAGGTATGAAAATGTTCACTGAAAGAATTTGCACTATACAAAATAGTCTTTTGAGTGGAAAGCATCACCTATTTTTGTGATTATGTCTTTAAAAATGTAGAATGAAACTACATGAGTTTTAAGTTCTGTTCTAGAAGAAATTGTGTATTGAAGTTGTGATTGGAATGGATTCACTTTAAACTAGAAATAGCTTTTTATTGCTGAAATATAATTTGATCATTTTTGACTTTCAAATGTTAAGTAAAATAAGGTTGAAATCACAGAGTTCTTGATACCCTTAGCCTTGTTTTTCTTTTCCTTCTGTTGGAGTTCAGCTGATTTTTACCTTGATTTTCATTTATGAAGAACTTTAGCTAGTTATAAAGTAATGGCAAGTCTGTCCTGTTGGTCTAGCTTACTAACTTCCTTTACTTCTTTCACTAAATTTTGACATCTTTTTTTACTTTGGGTATCCATTATATTCAGAGTGTTCCCTAATGTTGCTTTTGATTTTTGTCCAGCTAATAGTGACTAAAGAGTTTCAGTTCTCTGTGAACACAGATTCCCTTTTGGAAAATCCTTTGTGGAAATCACCGTAACTGACAGTCTTGATAGGTAAATATGCAAGGGAAACCTTTCCAGGTCAGGATTTAAGTATCTCCGTAATGAAAGGAAAAGGTGATATGGAGAATGCATTTGGCAAAGTATTTCTGTCTCTCAAAACAAAAACAAATCTTTGTTAGATGTGAATTTAGCAAGAGGGAGGGAGCAATTTCTTGCAAAACTGTTTGTGGATTGTTTAGCCTGTTGCTAGTGTGAGAAGGAACAGAATTGATGATATATAGAAAAAAATAATTCTTGTAGTATGTTGGGAATGTTGACGAGTATCATTCAAAACGAAATAAAATTCTTCTGTCTTTACCTTAGGATCATTATCCATTGCACCTGCAAAATAGAGGCTGTTTCATAAGCTTTTTCCTTTTAGGTAGTTGCTTTCCATCTGGAACATCTAAATTGAGAGATGGTCCTTTAATGGGGAAAATGTACTACTTTGTCCAGTTTGCAAATAAAGAATATAATCTGTGATCATCATTTGAAACTCAACTTTTGGAGGCCAAGGCAGGAGTGCTTGAGCCCAGGAGTTCAAGACCTGTCCTGGCAACATAGTGAGACCCTGTCTCTGCAAAAAAATTAGTTGGTCGTGTGTGCCTGCAGTCCCAGTTGCTTGTGAGGCTGAGGTGGGAAAGCCACGTGAGCTCTGCAGTGAGCCCTGAAAGCACCACTGCATTCCAGCCTGAGAGACAGGGTGAGACTCTGTCTCAAAAATAAATAAATGAAACTCGACTTTTTTTTTTTTTTTTTTTTTTTTTGAGACAGAGTCTCGCTCTGTCGCCCAAGCTGGAGTGCAGTGGCGCAATCTCAGTTCACTGCAAGCTCCACCTTCCAGGTTCACGCCATTCTCCTGCCTCAGCCTCTTCAGTAACTGGGACTACAGGCGCCCGCCACCACGCCTGGCTAATTTTGTTTTTTTTGGTAAAGACGGGGTTTCACCGTGTTAGCCAGGTTGGCTTCGATCTCCTGACTTCGTGATCTGCCTGCCTTGGCCTCCCAAAGTGCTGGGATTATGGGCGTGAGCCACCGTGCCAGCCAAGAAAACTCAACTTTTAAAACTTCAGAAGGAAGGAATTGAACAAAACTTACCTTGTGAAGTTTTCGGCTTACAATAAATTATGCTGGACTTCAAAGGAGTCAAACACTAGGCTAAAAACTGGGTTGATCATGCATTATACTTTTTCATTAGTTCTGTTATTCATTTATTTTGATGGGGAGGTCAAGAGATAATTCCATTTCATAGGGAACATATGTATGCATTTGTTTTAGCCTAGTGGTAGGGAGCGCAGTAGATAAAAGTAGAGATAATTAGGGAGGGGGAAGAAATGGCATTATTTACTTCATAGGTTCAGTAGATGTTTATGGGACTTTTAAAAATTGATAAAACATTTTAAAATGTGGTATATGATGAAAAGAAAGTCTGCTTTCCACCACGAACTCCCAGCCTTTCCTTACCCCAACCCCCAATCCAAGCAACCATATACAATCACATATGTCTAGGAGAAATATACTGTATCTTTCATTCTTATCTTTGACCTATGAAGATCTTTTTGTATTTAGCACGTTTCTTACTTTTTTTTTTAAAGACTGCATGTCTTGCTAGTGTAGATGAACCATAATTTATTCATTTTCCATAATTTATTTTACCATTTTCTACTGACAGATATTTAGGTTGATTTTAGCCTGCTACAAACACTGCTCTAATGAACAATTCATATATAAGTCTTTGCACTAGTTAGTAAGTGTCTATACAAAATGTATTTTCAAAGTGTGACTGTAAGATTGGGACTGAAGTTATGAAAAGTTAAAATTATTTCAATCCTATATTGGCTTTATTTATAATGGAATTTAACTTATTTCTTGGGCTTGTGGAAAGGGAAAGGAGCTCTTACTTACTTTGTATTCTTAATCCATCTCTCCATTTAAAAAGTATTGCAAGTGTATTTTATAAGGTACTTGAAAACATTTGAGTGTCAGGTGATTAATTTTATTTGTATTGGTAAAAGTAGAAATATTGTGGTTTGAAAACTGGTGCTGTTATATAGAAGCATTTATATTTGAAAATAGTTAAATGACTAAATCTTATAGTAGGTTGATTGTTTCAGAATTTTATGACCAGTATCAATTAAAAGCATTGTGTATAGTTTAACTTCTTGCCCTGCATAAGTCGGCTACTATGTTATTAGTCAGGAAAGAAGTAAATAATCTACCTTCTCTTTTCCTTTACCTTCCACATCCTAATCTATACATGATAAAATAAACCTCTGTGGAGTTTGAGATCCAAAAATCCTTTTGCAAACCATAGTGCTATTGATGGATTACTTTCTCAAGGCAGGAAGTAGGTACAGATTCAATCTTTATTCTGCAAAGTGTTTGTAAACAGAATAAAGGAGGCTTAGGTTTTACATTTTAATGTTATACAGGTTACTTGTGGCCAGGAGGAGGTTCAGGATTCTTTGCCTTTTTGAAATGAGAGAGACACTAGAGAGAAAAAAAAATTACATGCTGAAGGGCTATAGTTTGATGAAGCTGGAACTTGTGAGTGGTAGCTTCCCTGGCGTTTGCCCAGGGTCTATTTTGAGACCTTGTCAAAGCTTGCCTGACAGAACCTACCACATAACCATAATCTGGCCTGGTCCTGCTGCAAGTCAGGAAGGCCTGTGGTTTAGGATCAGTAGCAACCGCAGAAGGGGGAGTTAAAAGGACATTTTGCCTTCAGAAGATTAAGGCTAGGTTTTGGGGTGAATATCTACTTAGCCTGTATATCCGAGGATCCAAGTTTTTGCTGCTACCTCCTCCTCCCCTGCTTCTTCCTCTTATTAAGGAAAACTAAGGAGTAAAGGTTTTGTTTGTTTGTTTGTTTGTTTTGAGACAGGATCTCACTCTGATGCCCATGCTGGAGTCCAGTGGTATGAACACAGCTCACTGCAGCCTCGTCTTCCTGGGCTCAGGTGATTCTCCCACCTTAGCCTCCCAAGTAGCTGGGACTACATGCATACACCACCACACAGGGCCAATTTTTGTATTTTTTGTTGAGACGGAGTGTCCGCATGTTGCCCACGCTGGTCTCCAACTCCTGGGCTCACGTTGTTCACCCACCTTGGCCTCCCTAATTGCTGGGATTACAAGCATGAGCCACTGCGCCCGGCCAGGAGGAAAGTTTTTAGAAAAATGTGCACAAGAAAGAGCATAGGGATTGTGCCAGCATTGATGTTATCTTCTGGTTATATGAGAGTGTTTGCCAAAACTCAGTCGAATGTTTTACAATAGGGAAAAAGCATTATTGTTACTGGCATACGGAGGGCCCCAGTTAAAATAGCAGTCCAATTCAGAGACCTTCGTATTTGTCGATAGGATCAAAAGGACTGTTGGAATAATGGACTATTCTACAGGATTATTTTGAGTTCAGATAGATAAATTAGCTTCTTCCCAAATTCTCATTCTGTTTTTCCTGTGGTACTATATAGTATCATGAAGTTTTATCTTTAAACTCTTAGTTTGTACTATGTGGTGTCTTATGAAAACCTTGATTTGTTTATACTTAGTGAATGAAACACTTGAGTTTAAAGTTCTTTGACTGATGTCACTTCTTAGGCTAGAAAGCTGTTAAAGAACTTGGTGTTCCACCCTTAGACCAAGGTTCATGTCACCATATTTAACTGCAGCTTTGTATTACAGTCAAGATTGTTTGAAGAATTTGGCATGGACTCCTTCACCCCCACTTTTTTGCTTTAGATTAGATTGTGACTAGAGGAAATTTAGTTTTCCTTTGCCGTCAGTTATTTGCGGTTGTTCACATTTATGATGATGAGAATGATGGATGATAATGTGTTTAGGATTCAGTGTGAGGAGAAAGAATAAACTCGTATTTTTCTTTCTTCGTCATCAGTTTATTCCCATTTTCTTATTTTCCCTTCTCTGTCTCAGCCTTCGTTTCATCCTCAGGGGAAAAAAAAAGAAAAAAGAAAAAGAAAAGAAATAAAGACCAGCAGAGAAAGAAAGTGGTAAAGAGCTGGGGAAAGCCTTGGAATACATATCAGGGTGCTTTCTCAGAGGTGGACTATAAACATCTTCGTTAAAGAATCATGGATTATCTTTTTCCATTGTTTTCATTTTGAACCCTGTATATCTTAGTGTTCCTTCATTACCACATTTTAGCTACTTTTGATATAACAGATAACTTTACTGCTTTAGGGAAGCAAATTTAATTTTTATGTTACTGTTCTGAGCATGTTGTTCCTTACATGCCCACTTTCCTAAGTAGAAATATATTAATAGCTAGGAGCAATCTTTTGGCTTTCTGTTTTGTAAGTTAGAGTATACTGTACTGTATGCAGAGGATTAGGATGTTAAAATATTTATTTCCCTGTTAAATGGCTTAAATCATGAAGAAACTGAATATATAGCGTTGCCTTTTTTAAAAAGTAAGTATCCCAGTTAAGTGACCCAAGGATTATAGGACTAAATATAGTAAAAAATTCAGCTTTAGATTAGATGTTTTTTCCCCTGTCACAGATAATGCGGTATCTAGGTGAACAGTCAAGGAAATGAGAGGGCATTGTTCTTGTTGTCTTGCCAGATTCATCCTTTGCAATCAAATAAAGTTTGTTTTGTTTTTAAAATTGTGGTAAAATATAGATAATATAAAATTTACTCTGTTGACCTTTTTTAAAATTTTTATTATGGTAAAATACAGTTGTTTGTTGCTTAATGACAGGAATGTCTGGGTAATGCATCATTAGGTAATTTTGTCATGCAAACACCACAGAGTGTACTTCCACTAACCTGGACAGTGTGGCCTACTACACACCTAGACTATATGGTATAGTCTGTGCTTCCTAGGCTATAAACCTGTGCAGCGTGTTACTGTGCCGAATACTGTAACTGTAGACAATTATAACACAATGGTAAATTTTTGTGTGTCTAAACATAGAAAAGATACAGTTAAAATATGATATAAAAGATTAGAAAATAGGCCAGGCATGGTGGTGTGCACCTGTAATTCCAAGGCTGAGGTAGGAGGATCACTTGAGATCAGGAGTTCTAGGCTGTAGTGTGCTATGAGCACACCTGTTAATAGGCAGTGCGTTCCAGCCTGGGCAACATAGTGAGGCCCCATCTCTTAAAAGGGCACACCTGTATAGGACAGCTCCATTATAATCTTATGGGACCACTGTAATATGTGTAGTCCGTTGTTGACTGGAACATCCTTATGCAGCACATGACTGTATACATAACCTAAAATTTATCATTTAAACCATTTTTAAGTGTACAATTTGGTGGTATAAAGTACATTTACATTATTGTGTAACTATCACCTCTATGCATGTCCATAACTTTTTCGTCATCCCAAGCAAGCTCTGCCCATTAAACAATATCACCTCATGCTCATAGCCCTTGGTAACCATCGTTCTACTTTTTGACTCTATGAATTTGTGTACTGTAAGTACCTCGTATAAATGGAATTATGTAATAGTTGTCTTTTGTGTCTGGCTCATTTCTCTTAGCATGATCTCTTCAAGATTCATCCATGTTGTAGCATGTATCAGAATTTCATTTGTTTTAAGACTGAATAATATTCCTTTGTGTGTTTATACCATATTGTTTAATCACCTGTTGATAGTTGGGTTGTTTCCATCTTTCTGCTTTTGGGAATAATGCCACCATGAATATGAGTAAACAAATATCTGTTCGAGTGCCACATTCAATTCTTTTGTGTATGTACCTAGAAGTGGAATTGCTAGTAATTTGATAGTTATCAAATTTTATTTGGTAATTCTATGCTTAGTATTTTGAGGAACCACCATACTGTTTTCCATAGTGGCTACACCATTTTACATTACCACCAGCAATGCACAAGGGTCCCAATTTCTCCACATCCTTGCCAACACTTGTTATTTTCTGTTTTCTTATTGATTGATTTTTATTTATGTCGAGCCAGGGTCTCACTCTGTCACCAAGACTGGAATGCAGGGGCCCGACCACAGCTCACTGTAGCCTTGATCTCCCGGGCTCAAGTATTCCTTTCCACTTCAGTCTCCTGAGTAGCTGGGAGCACAGGTGTGCACTGCCGTGCCCGGCTAATTTTTGTACTTTTTGCAGAGGCAAGGTCTCTCCATGTGGCCCAGGAGGGTCTCAAACTCCTGAGCTCAAGTGATCTGCCAGCCTCGGCCTCCCAAAGTGCTGGGATTACAGGTGTGAGCCATTGTGCCTGGTCCTGTTTTCTTTTTTTCTTTTTTTTTTTTTTTTGTGATGGAGTCTTGCTCTGTATCCTAGGCTAGAGTGCAATGGTGCAGTCTCAGCTCATTGCAACCTCTGCCTCCTGGGTTCAAGCAATTCTTCTGCCTCAGCCTCCCAAGTGGTTGGGACTACAGGCACCCGCCACCACACCCGGCTAATTTTTGTATTTTCAGTAGAGACAGGGTTTCACCCTATTGGCCAGGCTGGTCTCGAACTCCTGACCTTGTGATCTGCCCACCTCGGCCTCCCAAAGTGCTGGGATTACAGGCGTGAGCCACTACACCTGGCCTGATTGTGCCTGGCCCTGTTTTCTAACAGAAAAATGTCTAGAGATTTTAAAATAAAATCTCTAATAGGGTGGTATCTCACTGTGGTTTTGATTTATATTTCCCTGGTGATGAGTAATATTGTGCATTGTTTCTTTTTCGCTTTTCTTTTCTTTCTTTCTTTCTTTCTTTTTTTTTTTTTTTTGACAAGATTTTGCTTTGGCACCCAGGCTGGAGTGTAGTGGCACAATCATGCCTCACTGCAGCCTCGACCTCCTGGGCTAAAGTGATCCTCCCACCTCAGCCTCTCCAGTAGCTGGGACCACAGCACAGGCATGTACCACCATGTTCAGCTGATTTTCTTTTCTTCTTTTTTTTGAGACAGA
This sequence comes from Chlorocebus sabaeus, assembly GCF_047675955.1. Classification (NCBI taxonomy): domain Eukaryota; kingdom Metazoa; phylum Chordata; class Mammalia; order Primates; family Cercopithecidae; genus Chlorocebus; species Chlorocebus sabaeus. The sequence goes on from NC_132918.1 coordinate 2,364,635, forward strand.
GTTTTCCTCTTGTTGCCCAGGCTGGAGTTCAATGGCATGATCTCTGCTCACTGCAACCTCTGCCTCCTGGGTACAAGCAATTCTTCTGCCTCAGCCTCCCAAGTAGCTGGGATTACAGGCATGTGCCACCACGTCCAACTAATTTTGTATTTTTAGTAGAGATGGGGTTTCTTCACGTTGACCAGGCTAGTCTTGAACTTCCGACCTCAGGTGATCCGCCTACCTCAGCCTCCCAAAGTGCTGGGATTACAGGCATGAGCCACAGTGCCCCGCCTCTTTTTTTTATATTTTGTAGACACACGTTGCCTAGGCTGGTCTCCAACTCCTGGGTTCAAGCAACTTTGTCCAGGCTGGTCTCCAACTGCTGGGCTCAAGCAATACTCCTGCCTCAGCCTCCCAAAGTGCTGGGATTACATATGTTGAGCCACCAGGCCCGGCTGAGCATCTTTTCATGTGACCATTTGTGTATCTTGTTTGAAGAAACGTCTACTTATGTCTTTTATCTTTTTAATTGGGTTTTTGTTGTTGCTTAGTTGTAGTTCTTTATATCATTCCGTTATCAGCAATATAATTTGTAATTTTTTTTTTTATTCCATGGGTTGCCTTTTTACTTTCTGATAGTGTGCTTTGATGTACACAGTTTTTATTTTATTTTATTTTAAGATGGAGCCTTGCCCTGTCACAGCCTGGAGTGCAGTGGACCAATCTTGGCTTACTGCAACCTCCACCTCCCGGGTTCAAGCTATTCTCCTGCCTCAACCTCCTGAATAGCTGGGATTACAGGCACATGCCACCATGCCTGGCTAATTTTTGTATTTTTAGTAGAGACGGGTTTTCACCATGTTGGCCAGGCTGGCCTTGAACTCCTGACCTCGTGATCCGCCTGCCTCGGCCTCCCAAAGTGTTAGGATTATAGGTGTGAGCCACCGCACCCTGCCTAAAGTTTTTAATTTTGATGAAATCCAACTTACCTTTTCTTTTGTTGCTTATGCTTTTGGTATTATGTCTAAGAAATCATAGCCAAATTCAATATCATGAAGTTTTTCCCATATATTTTCTCCTACGAATTTTATGGTTTTAGCTCATTTGTTTAGTTCTTTGATCCATTTTGAGTTTTTTCTTTTTTCTTTCTTTTTTTGAGACAGAGTTTCTTTCTTGTCGCCTAGGCTAGAGTGCAATGGTGCAATCTTGGCTCACTGCAACCTCCACCTCCTGGGTTCGAGTGATTCTCTGGCCTCAGCCTCCCGAGTAGCTGGGATTACAGGCGCCTGCCGCCATGCTCAGCTAATTTTTGTAGTTTTAGTAGAGACAAGGTTTCACTGGTCAGGCTGGTCTTGAACTCTTGACCTCAGGTGATCCACCTGCCTTGGCCTCCCAAAGTGCTGGTATTACAGGCATTAGCCACCATGCCCGGTCCCTGAGTTAACTTTTCTATATGGTGTAAGGCAGTGATCCCCAACCTTTTTGACACCAGGGACCAGTTTTGTGGAAAGCAATTTTTCCGTGGACGGGGGTGGAATGGGTGGGGGAATGGTTTTGGGATGAAACCATTTCTTCTCAGATGATCATCAGGCATTGGATTTTCATAAAAACACACAATCTAGATCCCTCACATGCACAGTTCACTATAGGGTTCGTGCTTTTTTTTTTTTTTTTTTTTTGAGACAGAGTCTTGCTCTGTCACCCAGGCTGGAGTGCAGTGATGCAATCTTGGCTCACTGCAAGCTCCGCCTCCCAGGTTCACGCCATTCTTCTGCCTCAGCCTCCCGAGTAGCTGGGACTACAGGCGCCTACCACCACACCTGGCTAATTTTTTTATATTTTTCGTAGAGATGGCGTTTCACCGTGTTAGCCAGGGTGGTCTTGATCTCCTGACTTCGTGATCCACCTGCCTCGGCCTCCCAAAGTGCTGGGATTACAGGCGTAAGCCACCACACCCGCCCGGCTGCAAGACAGTCTTATATAATGTAGCATAGTTATGGGAGTAACATCCTATGTAACCTTTGCCATATTCTGTTGGTTAGAAGTAAGTCACAGGACTCACCTACATTCATGGGAGAAGTAATTATACAAAGATGTGAACACTAGGAAGGGGGATTACGGTGGGGAACCACCTTAGAATTTGTTGACCATAACTGATTACAAAATAGCATGTTTTAGAAACTTTTTTTTTTTTTTTTTTTTGAGATGGCGTCTTGTTCTGTCGTCCAGGCTGGAGTGCAGTGGTGTGATCTTGGCTTACTGCAACCTCCACCTCCCGCCTTCAGTTTTCCCACCTTAGCCTCCCATGTGGCTGAGATTGCAGGCACCTGCCTCCGTGCCCGGCTAATTTTTGTATTTTTGGTAGAGATGGGGTTTCACCCCATGACCAGGCTGATCTCGAACTCCTGACCTCAGGTGATCTGCCCACTTCAGCCTTCCAAAGTGCTGGGATTGCAGGCGTGAGCCGCCGTGCCCGGCCATATTAACCAATTTTTGTTTAAAAAATAATGTTATTAAAATAGGAGTATCTTCAGATGATGGGGCTTACTGGTGGTTTTATTGTTGTTTTGCGTTTCTTCACTATTTCATCCCACTTTCCCTCCCTGCAACATTCCAATTTTGAAATTTTAAAACAATAGTTGGTGTTTTCATTATAATGAAATAAATATTGTTTACTGATCAGCCATGTAGTATATCATACTTGTTTCCTTTCTTGTTTAACTTTGTTTTTTCAGGGAGTTAAAATTTGACTTTGACGTTTGCATAATTTTCTGTTTACCTGTTGCTTTCCCCCTAAATGCTCCAACAGATTTTTCAAGAGCCTTTATCTATCTTGTCTGTTTATCTGTTTATCTATGTGTCCATCCATCTATTCTAGCTTACAACATCAATTAATTTATAAGTTATAAAACTAATTTATAATAATTAGTTGTGAACTATAGAGAAATATAAAACAAAAATATAGTTTTAGGAAGAGTAATACATGAACACCTGTGATCTCATTACCTAAGTCAAGAAATTACATATTACAGTTATCCTAGAAGTTTCCTCAAGATATCCTTTAATGGCACCCCCTCCCTCTCAGGAAATCACAAGCCTATTTTAACACATTATTCATTCTCTTGGGACCATTCTCTGCTCAAGCCTGCAATATCCTCCATGTCCATACATGTATTTTTGGCCAAAATGTTTAATTTTGAAAAACTGAAAAGCTCTACTACCTCTCTGAGTCTGTTAGTCAGGATAGGGGATAGGCTGAACTACTTTAGTGAATAATTACCAAATCAGTGGTTTTTAATGCAAAATTTCTCACTCACTTCTTTGCTGTGAGTTGAAAAGCAGTGACAGAGTGGTAGTCTGTTCCACAGAGTCATTGAGGGACTCAGGCTGCTTTCGACTAGTGATTCTACCAACCCCTGGGGCCTCAGAGACTTTGAGTTTCCTGCATCTGGCTGGCAGATGTGAGGACAAAGAGAGGGACTGTGGTAGATTGCATGGCAAGTTTGGTGGGCCAGGCCAGGATGTGGTATACATCTGTTTTGTCCACATTCCACTGGCTAGAACTGAGTCAAATGGCTACACTTAACTGCAAGGAAGAAAAGGGAAAATGCCTTGGTGAACAATAAGCCAATCTCTGCCATGGTATGTATCCCTAAGAAGTATATCATTTTGTTTTGGAAAGCTGAATAGCAAGCATCAGCTGAGGCTGTGAAGGGAAAGGTACATACTGCTGCTATTAGATGAAAGCTCCCAGCAGATAAGCTGAAAAGAGTCTTCCTTGATCCTTTTTGGCAAGTCATTGGGAAAGTTTGTTAGTGAGTCTGGAGAAACACAGGCTCACCATAATCAGGGAATCTGGTGAAACTAAAGTGTTTACAGGATACTATGGTAAATATCTAGAAGAAATGTGATTGGGAGAGTAGATTGCTCTATGTGGTTTTGCTTCTAAGCTAAGCTCATCATGCTCTAGCTCTCAAGAATAAGGAAAAGCAAAACACATCTGTGCTGTGAAATAAGACTTCAGCCCATCTAGGCTCCAGGAACTTCATCAGCACGGGGTCAAGACAAACTAAATTCTAATGAAAACCTGGACCAGGCACATCTCATGTTAAATGGTTGTGCCCCAAAGGCTGTGGGGATTTTGGTAATGAGAGTCCTTCATTGTGTCTCTTGAGTCATATTGCTCTAATCTGTAGCTTTCTTTCTGAGATACCTATTATTCTTCTGGAGATTCCCTTTTGCCCCTCTTCTTTGTTTATTTCCTGTATGCTAAGTTTCCCTCTCTGTGGTTTTTCACTTTTACTTGGTGAAGCCTATCTTCTAGTAGCTTAGTGACAAAGAGTGTAAAAGAGGTAAATTTTTGAGACCTTTCATGTCCGAAAATGTCTTTAATAATCAAGTATGAGAAATAGAGGGATTTGACTGATACAGGCTACTTATAGATCATCTATACTTTTCCTTCAGGAGTTTGAAGGCATCATTCTATCGTCTTCTTGTTTCCAGAATCACTTTTGAAAGTCTTGAAGCCATTCTTAATCCTTGATGTGTGGCCTGACTTTCCCACCCCATGAAAGGTTGTAAAGTCATCTTTGTTCTCATTGTTTAAAATTCTCTAAGATATGCCTTGGTGTGAACTCAGGACTTGTGTTGAACACTTTGGGCCCTTTTAGTCTGGCAACTCATGTTCTTAACTTCTGGGAAGTCATTTGATTAATAATTTATTTTTGTTTTCTTTTTCTCTCTCTGTCTTTTCTTTTTTTTTTTTTGAGACAGAGTCTTGCTTTGTCACCCAGGCTGGAGTACAGTGGCATCAACATGACTCACTACAACCTTGACCTCCTGGCCTCAAGTGATGCTCCCGTCTCAGTCCCCACCACGCCTAGCTAATATTTGTAGTTTTTGATAGAGATGAGAGGAGGTTTTGCCATGTTGCCCAGGCTCGAACTCCTGAACTCAAGGGATCTGCCCGCCTTGGCCTCCCAAAATGTTGGGATTATAGACATTAACCACCACACCCAGCCTGTTTTCTCTTTCTCTAGTTAGTTGAATGTTGGTCCCTCTGGACTGATACTTTAACCTTATATATTTTTCTTTCTTATTTTCTACCTCTCTCTTTTTTTTTTTTTTTTTTTTTTTCCTGTTTTCTGTCAGACTTCCTGAACTTTATTTCCCAACCTGAGTTTTCTAAAACTAATTTTTTTATTCAGGTACTATTCATGTATCATAAAATTTTCCCCTTTAAAGTAGTGACCTTTTCAGTGGTTTTTTAGTGTAGTCACAAAGTTGTGCAGCCATCAGCACTAATTCCAGAAGTGTTCATTACCCCCACAAAGAAACTTCATACCATAGCAGTCCTCTCCATTTCCTCTTTACCCGAGACTGTGGAAAGCACTAGTCTATTATACTTTCTGTCCTTATGGATTTACCTGTTCTGGACATTTTACATAAATGAAGTTATTCAATATGTAGTTTTTGTGTCTGGCTTTTATCACTTTTCAGGATTTACTCTTGTTGTATGTAGCACGAGTTGATACTTTATTCCTTTTTGTTGTTGTTGTTGTTTTCTTTCTTGAGACAGTCTTGCTCTGTTGCCCAGGCTGGAGGGAGTGTAGTGATGCGATCTTGGCTTACTGTAACCTCTGCCTCCTGGGTTCAAGCGATTCTCATGCCTCAGCCTCCCGAGTAGCTGGGATTACAGATGCGTCCCACCGTGCCTGGCTAATCTTTTTTTTTTTTCAGATGGGGTTTCACCATGTTGACCAGGCTGGTCTCCAACTCTTGACCTCAAGTGATCCCTTTGCTTTGGCCTCCCAAAGTGCTGGGATTACAGGCATGAGCCATCATGCCAGGCCCAATATATTTGTTTTTATGGCTGAATGATATTCCATTGTATGGATATGCCACATTTGCTTATCTGTTCATCAACTGATGGACATTGGGATTGTTTTCACTTTTGGCTGTTAGGAATAATGCTACTGTGAATATTTCAGTTACAAGTTTTCGTGTGGACATAAGTTTTCAGTTCTCTTGAGTATATACCTAAGAGTGTAATTGCTGATTTCTACTATGTTTTTAATTTCTGCTATCATGTTTTAATTTGCAAGATCTTGTATTCTCTGAATTTTTTTTTTTTTTTTTTTTTTGAGGCAGAGTTTTGCTCCTGTTGCCCAGACTTGAGTGCAATGTCATGATCTCGGTTCACTGCAACCTCTGCCTCCTGGGTTAAAGTGATTCTCCTGCCTCAGCCTCCTGAGTAGCTGGGATTACAGGCGTGTGCCACCATGCCCAGCTAATTTTGTATTTTTAGTAGAGATGGGGTTTCACCATGTTGGTCAGGGTGGTCTCGAACTCCTGACCTCAGGTGATCCGCCTGCCTTGGCCTCCCAAGGTGTTGGGATTACAGGCTTGAGATACTGTGCCCGACCCTATTCTCTGAAAATTTTAATAGCCTCTTGTTCTTGTTTCATGGCTATAATTTGTCTTAATTTTCTGAAGATATTAATGATGGTTAATTTTGAAGTTTTCTTCTTCCTGTGCAGTTTATTTTCACAAAGTTATTCTTTTGAGTTAGGGGATTTTCACAGACTTCTTGGTTTGAAAGTAGGTGGGGTTGGTCAATGTTGACCTCCCTCGAAGAGCGGTATATATTTTGGTAGCAGGGTGGGTGATTTAAAGGTGGCTGAAGCAGTCCCACATTTCAAAATGCATACTTTCACCTAAGCCCACACTTCCTACTCCATTCCTATTCCCATTGCTCACCCTTCCCTTCCCCAGAGCTCCTTTGTCTTCTAGAACTTCTGATATCCTGGGGAATAGGAGATAAAGTTGAAGCTGAGGTAGTAGCCTAGCAATGGAAAGGGGGACCTGGAGGTCTAACTACTTAATATAAAGACTTTTAAGTGATTTTTTTTTGTTTTGTTTTGTTTTGCCTAGGGCTTACTCATTGGGCTCACGCAGTCCTTCTGCCTCAGCCTTGCAAGTAGCTGGGACTACAGGTGTGAGTCACTATACCTGGCTAATTTTTGTGTCAAAACCCCAGCTGCCTTTTTTTCCCCCCTCTTTTTCTTTCCTTTTTTTTCCCAGAAATTGAGAAACTCAGGTTGGGTACAGTGGCTCACGCCTGTAATCCCAGCACTTTGGGAGGCGGAGACAGGTAGATCACCTGATGTCAGAAGTTTGAGAACAGCCTGGCCAATGTGGTGAAACCCCATCTCTATTAAAAATACAAAAATTAGCCAGGTGTGGTGGCACATGCCTTAGTAATCCCAGGTATTCAGAAGGCTGAGACAGGAGAATTGCTTGAGTCGGGGAGAAGGAGGTTACAATGAGCCGGATCGTGCTGCTGCACTCCAGCCTGGCTGATAGCGAGACTCTGTGTCAACGAAAACAAAAAAGAGAAAGTAACAAACTCATTCTAAAATTTATATGGGAATGCAAGGGCCCTAGAATAGCCAGTGTTAGAGGAAGAACAAAAAATTTGGAGGACTCACTTTTCCCAATTAAAAAATTTACCTCAAAGCTATGTTAATCAAGATGGTGTGATACTGGCGTAGGATAGCCATTAAGCTCAGTGAAATAGAATTAAGTATCCGGAAAGTAAATCCTTTTATGGTCAGTTGATTTTTGACAAGGGTGGCAAGATAATTCAGTGGGAGAAAGAATGGTCTTTTCAACAAATGATGCTGGTACAAATAGATATCCATGTGCAAAAGTGTGAAGTTGGATCTCTGCCTCATACCATACACGAAAATGAACTGAAAATGGATCACAGACTTAAATATAAGAGATAAAACTGTGAAACTCTTAGAAGAAAATGTAAAAATAAATCTTCATGGCCTTGAGGTAGGTTTCTTGGATATGACATCAAAAGAAGCAACAAAAGAAAAAAATGGATAAATTGGACTTCTTCAAAATAAAAACTTTTGTGCTTCAGAGAACCTTCTCTCTGATCTCTTTACCACTTTTATTTTCCCAGTGTTCTCTTTTGTCTACTTACAAGGCAGTGACAGTGCTATGTAAATAGTGCCTTGCAAATTCTCAGTAGATATTTGTTGAAAAGGGAAAAATTAAAGGTACGTGATAGGTTTTATTTTATGAAAATTTCTAGTTTTAGAGCCTCCTTCATATTGATTGCACTTTTTTTAAATATTGAAAAATTATATCCTCCTTACATGTGTTCCCGTTTCTCTTATTTTTTGTTTCATCTTGATTCTTTGGTTCTTTGCTACCTGGGCTTATATTTTTCTTTCTAATACTTCTAGTCCTTTCCTGTTTTCTGCTTTATTTCACGCTTTTTTTTTTTTTTTTTTGGATGTGGGATCTTGCTCTGTTGCCCAGGCTGGAGTGCAGTGATACGACCTTGGCTCATTGCAACCTCTGCCTCCCAGGATCAAGCAATTCTCCTGCCTCAGCCTCCCGAGTAATTGGGATTACAGGCATGCGCCACCATGCCTGGCTAACTTTTGCATTTTTAGTAGAGATGGGGTTCCACCATGCTGGCCAGGCTGGTCTCAAACTCCTGACCTCAAGCAATCCCCCTGCCTCGACCTCTCAAAATGCTGGGATTACAGGTGTGAGCCACCACTGCCTGACCTGTTTCACACTTTTAAGTCTTTCCTACTCTTAGCAATATGTAATTGTCAGTCTTCCTTTCTTTTATCCTCTGATTGTATGTCCATACATCTCTGAGATACTTTAAAAGGTATCAAGAAAGGAAGCTATTTGAATGGTACTAGAAAGTGGTTTGCTTCTCAGAAAATACAGATAAGTGAATTGTTGTTTAGTCTATCTTCCTAATTTGGGTTCTGCACAGTTGATGAAATAGTATAAAGATTTATGTCCAACATATAGCCCATTTATTCTGTAAATGAACATTAAATGAACATAAATTTACCAAGTAAAGAAATGCAACTGCTGGCATGTTATCGTATGAAGAGAGGAAATGGAAAGATAATCAGTTGCATTGGAGATATGAGGATAGTGGGTAGTCAAAATATGAGACTTTAAAAATATCTTCGGTAATTCTTAGGACAACTGACTATAAAAGTAGAAGGAATGATTATGTAGGTTCTCATCTTTGTAAGCATTATTCTTTATGAAGTATGAGTTTAAATGAACCATTATAGTTTCTAATGTTGTTCTGACATTTAGTTTGTGTTTAGCATTTGCCTTTCCTTGTTTTGCCAAGTTTTCCAGTTTTGCCTGTATATATTTTTTTCATTTTGTACTTTGCCTCAATTTCTGAATATACCTTCTATATTCTTCCTGTAGGTTCTGCTAATGATTTATTCATTTTAATGTAACGATCTCATTTAGATATTTGCAGGATTGATGTCTTTAACTGTAATCCCTCCCTCCCTCTTCTTTTCCCCCCTCTCTCCTCCCTCTCCTTCTCATTGTCTTCCTCTCTCTTTCCTTTCCTTTTTTCCTCTTCTGGTTGGAGCCATTTTCTGCCTGCCTATAATCTTTATTTTATCTTACTTTTTCGAGACAAGGTCTCACGCTGTCATCCATGCTGGATTGCAGTGGCGTGATCAAGGCATACTGCATCCTCTACCTCCTGGATTCAAGCAATCCTTCCACCTCAGCCTTCCAAGTAGTTGGGACTATAGGTGTGTGCCATCACGCCTGGTTAATTTTTGTATTTTTTGTAGAGACAGGGTTTCACCGTGTTGGCCAGGCTGGTCTTGAACCCTTGGGCTCAAGTGGTCTGCCTGCCTCAGCCTCCCAAAGTACTGAGATTACAGGCATGAGCCACAGTGCCCTGCCATAATCTTTAGTTTGTTTGTTTGTTTTGAGACAGGGTTTCATTCTTGTTGCCCAGGCTGGAGTCCAATGGCACGATCTTGGCTCACTGCAACCTCTGCCTCCCGGGTTCCAGCAATTCTCCTGCCTCAGCCTCCCAGATAGCTGGGATTACAGGCAGGTGCCACTATGCCTGACCAATTTTGTATTTTTAGTAGAGACTGGGTTTCTCCATGTTGGTCAGGCTGGTCTCGAACTCCTGACCTCAGGTGATCCTCCTGCCTCAGCCTCCCAGAGTGCTGGGATTACGGGCGTGAGCCACCACACCCCACATAATCTTTATTTTTAATGTGCATGTAACTATTGGGTGTTCTTCAGTGCTATGATTACCTCTGCCTTCCTTTTCTTTTTCCCTCAAGATTTTTAATTGCAATTCCTAATTCCCATGCCTTTTTTTTCACCTAGTCATCCACACTTCTTAAGCAGTTACTCTTTCCCCAACATTTTATTATAAAAAATAAAAAATTTTTTTTTTTAGAGACAGAGTTTCACTTTGCTTTCCAGGCTGGTCTCAAACTCCTGGGCTCAAGCAATTTGCCTTCCTCGGCCTCACAAAGTGCTGGGATTACAGGAGTGAGCCACCATGCTTGGCCGATGATAAAAAATTTTAAACATAGCCTGAGCACGGTGGCTTTCGCCTGTAATCCTAGCACTTTGGGAGGCTGAGGCAGGTGGATCGCTTGAGCCCAGGAGTTCAAGATGAGCCTGGCCAACATGGCGAAACCTGTGTCTACCAAAAATACAAAAATTAGCCAAGTGCAATGGTGTGGGCCTGTAGTCCCAGGTACTTGGGAGACTGAGGCAGGAGAATCGCCTGAGCCTGGGAGGCAGAGGTTGCAGTGAGCCGAGATCGAACCATTGAACCATTGCTCTCCAGCCTGGGAGACAGAGTGGGAGACCCTGTCTCAAAAAACAATTTTTTTTAAACATACAGAAAAATTGAAAGAGTTGTGCTGTGAACGGTAATGTACCTACCATCTGGATTCCGTCATTTAATCTTTTGTTGTTGCAGTTTGAAGTAGCAGATCTCAGTACACTTCAACCCTAAATATTTTAGCATGCACATGATTGGCTAGAGTTTAATATTTGTATAGAGGACTTTTTTCTTTTGAGGTAAAATTTACATAGAACAATATGCAAATATTTTAAATACAACGTTTAATGATCTCTGTCTTCTGTTTCAAGTCACTTGTGTTCTACTAAGAAGACTAGCATAACTATTATAAGGCTGCACTCCCAAAACTTGGTTATTCATTTAGAGTTTTAAAAATAAACTTTGATACAAAGTTCCTTAAGAATTTCTCCTTTTTTGTTTTTATTATATACATGTGCTAGACAGCAAAATGATTATAGTTAAGGCATTTATTTTTTCCAAATTGTTCTGTACTATAGCAGAAACTCTTAGCATGGTTTAATGCTATTAGACAGTGCATGCTGGAGGAAATCAAGGATATTTTTGTTTAGTTAAAAGTATGAAATTATAAAGGCCAGGATTGCTTTTTTTTGTCAATTTCACAAGCTAAATATGAAAAACAGGTAGTTAATTCAGAATGCTTTAAATATTTATGGAGTGCTTTATAGTTTGTTAAATGCTTGGATTTTTCTTCATTCATTTGAGCCTCACATTAACCATGTTATATTGATGAAACTAATAAAGAGATGGAGGCATAGAAAGTGGGGAGGGTAACACAGCAAGTGGTAGTGCAATCAATTGAACTTGAATCTTTTCATTTTAAGTTTTGTCAAGTGGCAACAACTGCAATCACACTAAGTCTTTAGTTCAGGGACAATTCCATGTACTGAGATTTGTTTATGAATAACTACAGAATGTTTTCTTGTGCAGACTAGTGTTCACAGTAATGGCAGCTGTGATGCAAAGACATATAGGGACAATATTTTGAATTCTCCATGATGCAATACTTAGATATAAAGGAGCTGTCTATCAGGATCCAGATTAGGCACAGAACTTTCTAAGTGTCCTATATTTAGAATGTGACATACTGGTGCTACATGCACATTCTGTTCTTACAAAAGTGGACAATATCATGATTGAAGTGCCACTTTTACTGTGGCAAAATGCCTGTTGTTTCAGATGTGTATTATATGAGAAGCTCATTGGAGAAGAGAAAGCCTAATTGAAATATCTGTCTGTTTTGGAAGGTTTATATTCCACAAGATCCTGAAGATCCTTTCCTTCTTTTCCTTAAGTAGACAAATGCTTCATGATAAAACCATCCGGGGAACATCAACTTGACACTGTGTGGGTAAAGGACTTGACAAAAATACAGGCAGTTTTGTTCTTATCAATTGAGGAAAAGGTTTAGCTCTTTAAGTTGTTTGATACCACCAAGGAAACACTCGAAGGAGTTAATGTGCTCCTGAAGAAAAGTGTTCTTGAGGAAACTTTGGGGTAGAAATTTACGGCAAGTCCTTTAGGATCAGAAACAAAATAATCTATTTAAGGTTTCCTTTGAGTCTACATTCTCAGTTTTGTCATTTTGTTGAAAGATTTCCCACTGGCTATGTTAGGAATCTTATTTCTTTCAAGGTTTCCTCCATCACTGATACAGAATGACCTGGAGTTACTAGAAAATAGATTGCATGAGAACTGAAAAACCTTTCCTTTTTCCTTTTTTTTTTTCTTTTTTTGAGACAGGGTCTCCCTCTGTCACCCAGGCTGGAGTGCAGTGGTATTATCATGGCTCACCATAACCTTGACCTCCTTTGGCTCACATAGTCCTCCCACCTCAGCCTCCCAGGTAGCTGGGACTACAGGTGTTCATCAACTTGTCTGGATAATTTTTTCTTTTTTTTTGTAGAGACAGGATTTCACCGTGTTGCCCAGTCTCGTCATTTTTCTAATACTGGTAAGGAAACCTGCCTGCAGGGTACAAATAATACAGTTCTTTTAAAAGTGCTAGGTTATCCTTTGAGCTAGGTCATTCTTGATCTGTGTTATGTGAACTGAAAAAGGCAGCTGGACCTGGCCAATCAGTCATATAAACACCTAGGTGCCCTCTGTAGATATGACAAGAAGGATAAGGAAGATAGGAAGTTGTTCCTATTTCCTGCTTATCCTGTGCTGCTTTTTCCTCTCATCTCTTTCTCAGTGCTGCCTATTCTGGAGCTTGTTGAAACCATTTTGTTTGGAAGCAATTTTAAGAAAGAATTTTTTACATAAATCTGTGGTCCAGGAGTACTCTGGCAGGTGTAAGGCTTAGGCATTGTTAGTTGAGAAAGAAAGAAAATGGATCATGGGGATAGAGGAGAAAGAAAAGAAAGATTCAAAAGAATGCTACCAGCGGTGGTTTCAGATTGGTGTCTCAGTAGTATAGCATATTATGTTTAATTTGGATGTGATCCAGTTGGGGGCTAGTTTATTTTTTGCACCTTAGATTGGAATGTTTTTATTTTTATTTATTTATTTTTTTGAGATAGGGTCTCACTCTGTCACCCAGGCTGGAGTGCAGTGATCATGGCTCACTGCAGCCTCGACCTCCCAGGCTCAGTCAGTTCTCGCACCTCAGCCTCCCAAGTAGCTGGAATTACAGGCACATGCCAACATGCCTGGCTAATTTTTTTTAATTTTTGTAGAGACAGGGTTTTGCCATGTTGCCCAGGCTGGTCTCAAACTCCTATGCTCAAGCAGTTCTCCTGACTCAGCCTCCCAAAGTGCTGGGATTATTAGACGTGAGCTACCACGTCTGGTTTCAAAATGCGTCTCTTTTTCCTCAATGCTATTGAAATTTTAGAGAATTAAGAAAAAAATGCATCCATAATGCTATCTTCCTAACAAAACCACTGTTAAACTATTGATATACTTCTAGCCAAATCTATTTTTATTCTCTAATTATTTTTATGTGCCTGAAATTAGAAAATGCTTACATTTTTTCTCCTGCTTCTGTGAAATATCTTTCATTGTGTCCTTGGAAAGCTGACTGATGGACAAATATTGGATGATACCACAGTGCATTCACTAAATTGTCACTGTAGTCTGAAAAGGAACATTGTGTTGCATGTTGCTTTTTTTTAGTAGGTGGCTAATATTTGTATACACCATTACCATTTTTTTTTTTAATTTTATTTCGGCTGGTCATGTGGCTTATACCTGTAATCCTAGCACCTTGGAAGGCTGAGGCGGGTGGATCACCTGAGGTCAGGAGTTCAAGACCAGCCTGGCCAACATGGTGAAACTCCGTCTCTACTAAAATTACAAAATTAACCAGGTATGGTGGCACACACATGTAGTCCCAGCTACTCGGGAGGCTGAGACAGGAGAATCACTTGAACCCGGGAGGCAAAGGCTGCAGTGAGCCAAGATCGTGCCATTGAACTCCAGCCTGGGCAAGAAAGAGCGAGACTCCGTTTCAAAAAAAAATTTGTTTCAATAGTTTTTGGGGTACAGATGGTTTTTGGTTACATGGGTAAGTTCTTTAGTGGTGATTTCTGAGATTTTAGTGCGCCTATCTATCACCCAAGCAGTTTATACTGTACCCAATATGTAGTATTTTATTCCTTACCCCCCTGCGCTTGCCCCCACAACCAAGTCCCCAAAGTCTATTATATCATTCTTATGCCTTTGCGTCTGTATATTTTAGCTCCCAATTATAAGTGAGATCATATTATATTTGATTCTCCATTGCTGAGTTACTTCACTTAGAGTAATGGCCTCCAACTCTATCCAAGTCGCTGCAAGAGGCATTATTTCATTCCTTTTTGTGGCTGAGTAGTATTACATGGTACAGTGTATATACCACATTTTCTTTATCTGCTCGTCGGTTGATGAGCACTTGGGTTTTTCCCGTATCTTTGCAGTTGTGAATTGTTTTGCAATGAACATGTGTGTGCATGTGTCTTTTTCGTATAATAACTTCTTTTCCTTGGGTAGAGACCTAGTAGTGGGATTACTGGATCAAATGTAGTTCTACTTTTAGTTCTTTAAGAAATCTTCGGGTCATGCCTGGTGGCTAACGTCTGTAATCCCAGCACTTTGGGAGGCCAACATGGGCAGATCACCTGAGGTCAGGAGTTTGACACCAGCCTGGCCAACATGGCGAAACCCTGTCTCTACTAAAAATACATAAATTAGCTGGGCATGGTGGCGTATGCCTATAGTTCCAGCTACTTGGAAAGCTGAGGCAGGAGAATTGCTTGAACCTGGCAGGCGGAGGTTGCAGTGAGCCGAGATTGCACCATTGCACTCCAGCCTGAGCGACAAAGCGAGACTCCAATCTCAAAAAAAAAAAAAAAAAGAAATCTTCATATTGTTTTCCTTAGTGGTTGTACTAGTTTACATTCCCACCAGCAATGTATACACTATTACTATTAGTTAAGTGTATAATCTTTAAAATTATGCTGAAGATGATTGGAGACCCCTGAGAAAACTTTTCTGTCCTTTTCAGGAGTTGTTCTAATTTGTATCTGGGATATATCAGCTGCTACATTAAGAAGTACATTTTTTCATGTTTCCTTTTTTTTTTTTTTTTTTTTTTTTTTTGAGACAGAGTCTCGCTCTGTTGCCCAGGCTGGAGTGCAGTGGTATGATCTCGGTTCACTGCTACCTCCACCTCCACCTCCTGGGTTCAAGCGATTCTCCTCTCTCAGCCTCCCAAGTAGCTGGGATTACAGACATGTGCCATCTCACCTGGCTAGTTTTTGTATTTTTAGTAGAGATGGGGTTTTGCCATGTTGGCCAGACTGGTCTCGAACTCCTGATCTCCTGTGATTTGCCCGCCTTGGCCTCCCAAAGTGTTGGTATTACAGGCATGAGCCACCACACCCAGCTGGTGTTTCCATTTTTAAATGAGTTCTTAATAATCATATCCAGATATATCTTCTCTAGTGAAATAAAAGTAATAAACCATCATCAGTCTTTATTCTGGTGGACAGAATAATAAGCTAGCTCTGATGAATGAGAAATGGTGTCAGATAAGTTGCGAATGTCCTGAATCTTTATTGGAGAAAACTTCTTGGTGGAGTAGTTCTGCTTTATTTAGCCTGAATCAAGTAAATTCCAGTACATTAAAGTCATTTAGAATTTCAATATAGCCAATTCTGTGAGGACAGACTTACTTGAGAATTCTTTTGTGATTCATACTGTAATGAAATTTTGCTGGTTTATTTTGTTAAAGGAAGTCAAAATATTTTTAAGTTACGGAATATTTAGCTAAATGAGCTATACTTGTTAGCAATGTGTATAGAAGAAAACAGGTCACGAAATTTGGCTTGCATTCTTTCATGGTAATCTTTAATCTCAAATACCATGTGTTAGAAAGGTTAGATGGTCTTTTTCATCCTTATTATTTAATCCTGGCGGTTGGGTTTTTCTTCTCCCTTTTGTTAAAATAGGTCTAATAAGTAATACTAACAGGTTCACAGATATATTCTTTTTTTTATATTTTGAGAAGGAGTTTCCTTCTTGTTGCCCAGGCTGAAGTGCAGGGGTGCAACCTTGGCTCACTGCAACTTCTGTCTCCCGGGTTCAAGTGATTCTCCTGCCTCAGCCTCCCAAGTAAGCTGGGATTACAGGCATGTGCCACCATGTCCCACTGATTTTGTATTTTTAATAGAGATGGGGTTTCACCATGTTGGTCAGGCTAGTCTTGAACTCCTGACCTCAGGTGATCCACCCGCTTTGGCCTTCCAAAGTGCTGGGATTACATGCATGAGCCACCGCGCCTGGCGATATGTTCTTAATAATTTGACTACATCAGTTTTGTTCATCACTGTACCTTTAGCACCTCCTATAGTACCTGGTAACAACAGACACTCAGGTATTTGTTACATGGACAGTGTTGGTTATCATTAATTGCAGAATAATAAACTTTCATTTTTTTCTTTTTATGGTGGTTGGGTTTTTTTGTCCTTTTTTTTTTTTGAGATAGAGTCTCTGTCACCCAGGCTGGAGTCCAGTGGCATGATCTTGACTCACTGCAATCTCTGCCTCCTGGGTTTAGGTGATTCTTGTGCGTCAGCCACCGGAGTGGCTGGGATTATAAGCATGCACTACCAGGTCCGGCTAATGTTTGTATTTTTAGTAGAGATGGGGGTTTTACCACGTTGGCCAGGCTGGTCTCGAACTCCTGGCCTCAAGTGATCTGCCCGCCTCAGCCTCCCCAAGTGCTGGGATTACAGGTGAGAGCCACCGTGTCTGGCGTTGTTGTGATTTAATTGGAATTTTTCTTAAATTACACTAAAAGGCAAAGTTAGTTTTGTAACTATAAGGCTTAGTAGTAAAACCTCTTGAACATCTTCTAAAAGTTTAGGCTGAGTAACTTCTGAAATGTTTTTCATTCTGGGATGGAAATTGGTTTTAGAAATAACTATAGTTATTTATTTATTTATTTATTTATTTATTTATTTATTTATTTAGAGACAGAGTCTCACTTTGTCTCCAAAGCTGGAGTGGCGCAATCTTGGCTCACTACAACCTCTGCCTCCTGGGTTCTAGTGATTTTCCTGCCTCAGCCTCTCGGGTAGCTGGGATTACAGATGTGCGCCACCCTGCTTGGCTAATTTTTGTATTTTTAGTAGAGACAGGGTTTCACCATGTTGGCCAGGCTGCCCAGCTATAGTAATTTTGAGTGGTTAAGTAGAATTTCTGCTGATGGCAGCTTTCTGAGGCTAATATTATAATACACTCTCACAGGTTGCCGTGGGTAGCATAGTGAAAAGAGTTGGGAGATTTAGTAATTAGTATAAAATTAAATATTCTAAAATTTATTGGAATAATTTGGTAATGGGAAGAGGTATTTGGTGACTGATTTCTCTAAGAAAATATACAATTTCTCTTTTAAAAGTGAATGTATAAATGAACATGAAAATAGCACAGAAAGAAATAAATTATTATGTTTTTGTTTACTTCAGGGCTGAAAACACAGTTAAATCACTTTCAAAGTTAAAAGACTGTTAAGAACACAAGATGGGGACTCCTGGTTCTGGGAGGAAAAGAACACCTGTGAAAGACCGATTTTCTGCAGAAGATGAAGCTCTGAGTAACATTGCCAGAGAGGTATGTTTGGTAAATCCCCTCTCAACACTGAGTTGCACAGATGTATTGTAAAAATGCCGATTTGACAGAGATAGATGTTTACTAATTGAACTAGTTTCAGATGTTTATCATGAGCAAGATGTTATAACTGGTCTCTAAAATAGTGTATTAGAATAAAATATAGTTGGATATTATCAACAGAAATCAAATATAGAGATGAATCTCTGAACAACACGTTTTATTTGAGACAATAGAATTGTAATTTGGGCATACACACAGACTGCCTTGGTCTTTGGTATGTCCAAAGAACAAAGAAAAGATTGAAGTTTTTATTAGAGAAATGTTATGTGTTGTTTTGAAAGAAAATGCATTGGCACTAGCGAAGTTTTTGGGAGCTGGCATGCTCTGATTTGTGAGTGACTGTGGAAGGTAAAACTAGTCTTAGAGTTACAGCATTTCGTTTCCGCAGCTACTCGGTAAAACTGATCTTAAGGTTATAATAGGTCACTTCAGCAGCTGGCTTGCCAGATAATCCCTGGGCAGGTGCTTGTTCCCTAAATGCTTTTCGTTTCCTTTTCTTCCCCCCGGTCTCGTGACTCTAATTTAATTGGGTATGACAAGATAATTCCAATGTATATAATCAATTTTCACAATATCCAATGCATCCAAAATTAATTTTTCTTTATATTTTTGTGGGTTACTTGAGTTCCATGTACTTGTTATAATGTATTGAAATTTATAATTAATCTTTCGAATGTAAACTTAGGATAATTAGAATGTTGAAGATATGAGGACTATATAGACATACTCATTGGGCTATTCTGTTAATATGCTTTAGAGGTGGTATATAAATGTTGATGGAAACAATATTTCTTGTCTGTTCAGATTCAGTGTTTTATTTTTTGAAACATTGCAGTGGAATTTTTATGTTTAATTCTTTTAGTTGGTAACAGAACTTCTGGGGCAATTTTGTTTCAGTTTGTTGTAACTCAGAAAAAAGAAAAAGGGAAGGGGTGTCACCTGTTGAATCACTGGCAACATTTCCTGCAGTATATTGGAAATTTAACATGACTACCAGCTGGGATTTCTTAGTCAATTGCCAACTTTGTTTCAGACTCTATCTGCAACTGCAGACTGACCGTAAACTAATATGGTATGAGAGTTGCTTAGAGCATCATTAAGAGCATCATTAAATTATATTTTTTTTGGTGAGAATTATTACCATAGCACTTCCTCTTTGTTATTAGTAAATAACTCATTTAGGAATAGTGTAGTTTCCTTTTGACACATTACACACTCTTTTGATCCAGCTCATTGTTATGATTTTCCTTTTGGAAGCTACTCAGTTAGCTTTTGAATTAGAAGTCAAATGCTGTAGGAGGCTATTTGAAGCAAAGGAAAGTTACTACCTAAAACCTGATAAGAAATTGTGATATTACTATAACAAAAATACATTAAAAATCAGTGAGAGCGTTTGGATTGATTCCATGTCTTTGCTGTTGTGAATAGTGCTCCAGTGAACATACATGTGCAGGTATTTTTATAATAGAATGGTTTATATTCCTTCAGGTAATAGGATTGCTAGGTCAAATGGTATTTCTGGTTCTAGGTCTTTGAGGAATCACCACACTGTCTTCTACAATGGTTGAACTAATTTACATTCTCACCAACGGTGTAGAAGCATTCCTGTTTCTCCACAGCCTTGTCAGCATCTGTTGTTTCTTGACTTTTTAATAATCGCCATTCTGACTGGTGTGAGTGGTTTCTCATTGTGGTTTTGATTTGCATTTCTCTAACGATCAGTGATGTTGAGCTTTTTTTTCATGTTTGTTGGCTGCATACATGACTTCTTTTGAGAAGTATCTGTTCATGTCCTTTGCCCACTTTTTAATGGTTTTTTTTTTTTTTCTTGTAAATTTGTTTAAGTTCCTTGCAGATTCTGGATATCAGATCTTTGTCAAATGGATAGATTGCAAAAACTTTCTCTCATTTTGTAGTTTGTTCACTCTGATGGTAGTTTCTTTTGCCTTACAGAAGCTCTTTAGTTCGTTAGATCCCATTTGTCAATTCTTGCTTTTGTTGCAATTGCTATTGATCATGAAATTTTTGCCTGTGCTAATGTCCTTAATGGCATTGCCTAGATTTTCTTGTAGGGTTTTTATAGTTTTGGGTTACATTTGAGTTACATCAACTCTCAAATGCCCATCAATGATAGACTGGATAAAGAAAATGTGGTACATACACTCCATGGAATATTGTGCAGCCATAAAAAAGAACTATATCATATCCTTTGCAGGGACATGGATGGAACTGGAAGCCATTATCCTCAGCAGACTAACACAGGAACAGAAAACCAAACACCACATATTCTCACTTATAAGTGGGAGCTGAACAGTGAGAACACATGGACACAAGAAGGGGAATAACACACACTGGGGCCTGTGGAGAGGGAGCACAGTGGGGTGAGGGAGAGCACCAGGATAAATAGCTAATGCATATGTGGCTTAATACCTAGGTGATGGGTTGATGGGTACAGCAAACCATCATGACATATGTTTACCTATGTAACAAACCTGCAGGTCCTGCACATGTATCCCAGAACTTAAAATAAAATCAAAGAGATACTTTTCAGTTAAAAAGATACTTAAAAATGAAAAAGTAGATACGACTTTACAGCGAGTGATCTTAACTATTTGCACAAATGAAGCATTTTGGAAGCAACATAATTGTAGTTGAAAATTGAAACTACCCAGAATGTTTCCTTTCAAAATTGGCGGGATTTACCCTGATTTCTATAAGGGAGGAAAATGCCACCACCTTCTAGTGTCCTTTTGTGTTGTCACTAAGTATTTGAACTTTTTTTTTTTTTTTTTTAAATGTGATGCTTTCTTTAAAAAATTGTATAGGATTCTAACATCCAGCACTTGTTGAGTGCTTACTATGTGGCAAACACTATTCTAAGCATTTTACATGCATTAATTCATTTAATCCTTATAAAATTCTGCAAAAAATTCTGCAATCAGTTTTTTTATCTGCATTTTGCAGATGCAGAAACCGTTGCACAGAAAAATTAAGTAACTTCCCCAAGGTTACATAGCTAGGAAATAGTAGAGCTTGGATTCAGACCCTGAAGCTCCAGAGTCTGTGCATTTAACCTTTTACTATGCCAGATTGTTTCTCAGTCCTCTCTAATTCCACCATTAATAGCTTGTTTTTTGTTTTTCAGTAATTTTTCATGACTTTGAACGCAGTTTCACATCTTGATTCTCTCAAAAGTCTTGAGCTAAGTAGGATAGATATTATTATTAGCCATGTTTACAGCTGAGGAAACAGATGATGTTCAGATAACTGTCTAAAATGTATCAGAAGCAAGGCTAAAAATACAGCCATTTGAGTCATTGTTCATGTTCCAGGAGAGGTAGGCTTTGGAGACTTACAAGTGTGACTTTGAATTCTGGCTATACTAGTTGCTGGTTGAATAATTTTGTTAAAACTTCTCTAGACTTCAGTTTCCTCATCTGTAAAATGGCAGTAATATTATTTTCCTGTCTCACAGAGTTGTGATGGTTAGAGAAGATAAGGCACATTAACCTTTAGAACAGTGTTAGGCTTGCAGTAGGCTATTTGTTGCTTATTAAAAAACAGAAATTGGGCTGGGCGTGGCGGGTCACGCCTGTAATCCTAGCACTTTGGGAGGCTGAGGCAGGTGGATCACGAGGTCTGGAGTTCAAGACTTGCCTGGTCAACATGGTGAAACCCCATCTCTACTAAAAATACAAAAATTACCTGGGTGTGGTGGTGGGCGCCTGCTACTCGGGAGCCTGAGGCAGAGAATTGCTTGAACCGAGGAAGCGGAGATTGCAGTGAGCTGAGATTGCACCACTGCATTCCAGCCTGGGCAACAGAGTGAGACTCCGTCTCAAAACAAAAAACAGAAAAGCAGAAATTGAAAATGATAATAGAAGACTGGTAGAAAGGTAAAATGGACTCTTTTTGTAAAATAAACTTATTACGGTAGGTTTTCTAAAACATGACTGATCATCAGAGTCTCCCGGGGAGCTTTATCAGTGTACAGATTCCCAAGCTATACCTCATACTTAGTAAATCTGAATCTATGGGGGTTGAGTCCAGAAATCTGTATTGATTGGTTGATTGAAGGAGATGAGGTCTTGCTATGTTGTCTAGGCGGGACTTGAACTCCTGGGCTCAAGTGATCCTCCTGCCTCAGCCTCCTGAGTAGCTGGGGCTACAGGTTCGCACCACTACACCCAGGCAGAAATTTGTAGTTAAATACACACATACACACTCTCTCTCCTCCCCGCCCCAACTCCTTCCTATGAGATTCTGATGGCCAGCCAAGTTTGGGGACCATGAACCCAAATATACAGATGATCCTATCCTGAATGGTCACTTTTTAATACTTCCAGGTTATTATCCTTCCTTTATGCAATTATTTTGTTATGAAATAACTGAGTTTAATAGTTATTCTATTAGAATGTATGCCATAATAATAAAAATTACTACTATAAAAGGATATAAAAAACCAATAATTCTAGTTTTTATTTATATCTTCAGAGCTCTGAACATGCATATGGCAACTTTAGTAACAAGATAAAAAGGCTCAAGTTTAACTTGAAACCTGGAAAAGGACCAGTTTTCATTGTTAAGATTCAGGACTTTATTTGCATGATGAGTGTCTAATATGTGATACAGTACTTTTAAAACTGTAGAGGAAATATGTTTAGCTGTTTTTTGTTTTGTTTTGTTTTGTTGTTGTTGTTGTTGTTTTTGAGATGGAGTTTTGCTCTTCTTGCCCAGACTGGAGTGCAATGGTGTGATCTTTTTTTTTTTTTTTTGAGACGGAGTCTTGCTCTGTCGCCCAGGCTGGGGTGCAGTGGCCGGATCTCAGCTCACTGCAAGCTCCGCCTCCCGGGTTTAAGCCATTCTCCTGCCTCAGCCTCCCGAGTAGCTGGGACTACAGGCGCCTGCCACCTCGCCCGGCTAGTTTTTTGTATTTTTTAGTAGAGATGGGGTTTCACCGTGTTAGCCAGGATGGTCTTGATCTCCTGACCTCGTGATCCACCCGTCTTGGCCTCCCAAAGTGCTGGGATTACAGGCTTGAGCCACAGCGCCCGGCCAGTGGTGATCTTGGCTCACCATAACCACCGCCTCCCGGGTTCAAGCGATTGTCCTGCATCAGCCTCCTGAGTATCTGGGATTACGAGCATGTGCCACCACACCTGGCTAATTTTGTATTTTTAGTAGAGACAGGGTTTCTCCATGTTGGTCAGGCTGGTCTCGAACTCCCAACCTCAGGTGGTCCACCTCCCTCGGCCTCCCAAAGTGCTGGGATTACAGGCGTGAGCCACCGCGCCCGGCCATTTAGCTGTTTTAATAGTTCTTTCATATGTTCCTTGTTAGTCTTTCTTTTTCCTTTCAAGTTTTCATAGCGATTCACCCATACACTGTTTATTCATACACTGGATGGTTGACATTCACATACGGTTCCTAGTCCTCATTTTCTTTAGTAGGATTGTCCTTTTCAGCAAAAACATTGCCTTAAATTGGAAGCAAACAAAAACTAACAAAATCCCCACAACAACAAAAATGACAAACTGCTTAATCTTTTTTGTTGTTGTTAAATCTTAAGAGTTTAGTTTATCTTTTCCTAATTTCAGATTGTTTTTTGAATTGAACAGGGAATGCCATCAATAAAGAAAAATAGCCTCTTTTTCTCTTGCTGCTTAGGATTTGCTCAGGTTTCCATGCTTCTCAATTGGCCAAAAAGCAGGTAATCTGAATAAAGAGGAAAAGAAGCAAAAAGCATAAATATGGTTTATAAACGGAATAATTTGTGTGCTAAAATATGGAACTGAATGCATTTTAATAATCTTAGTAAAATAAGCATAATAGAAATTTTACCATTTTAACCATTAAGTGTATACTTCTGTTGCATTAAGTACATTTACCTTGTTGTGCAGCCATCACCACATCCATCTGCAGAATGCTTTTCTTTTTTTCCTTTTTTTTCTTTTTTTTGAGATGGAGTCTCGCTCTGTCGCCCAGGCTGGAGTGAGTGACGCGATCTTGGCTCACTGCAAACTCCGCCTCCCGGGTTCACGCCATTCTCCTGCCTCAGCATCCAGAGTAGCTGGGACTACAGGTGCCCACCACCACACCCGGCTAATTTTTTGTACTGTTAGTAGAGACAGGGTTTCACCGTGTTGACCAGGATAGTCTCGATCTCCTGACCTCGTGATCCGCCCACCTCAGCCTTCCAAAGTGCTGGGATTACAGGCATAAGCCACTGTGCCCAGCCCAGAATGCTTTTCATATTGAAAAACCTGAGTGCATTTTTATGTTTAATTTTATTATTGTTTTTTTTTTGAGACAGGGTCTCTGTCGCCCAGACTGGAGTGCAGTGGCATGATCTTGGCTCACTGCAACCTCTGCCTCCTGGGTTCAAGTGATTCTCCTGCCTCAGCCTCCTGTGTAGCTGGGACTACATGTGAGCACCACCATGCCCAGCTAATTTTTTACTTTTAGTAGAGGTAGGATTTCGGCGTGTTGGCCAGGCTGGTCTCAAACTCCTGACCTCAAGTGATCTGCCTGCCTCCACCTCCCAGAGTGCTGGAATTACATGCATGAGCCACCGCGTCCGGCCTCTGAGTGTGGTGGGGTTTTTTTTTTTTTTGAAACGGAGTGTCATTCTGTTGCCCAGGCTGGAGTGCAGTGGTGCCATCTCTGCTCACTGCAATCTCTGCCTCGTGAGTTCAAATGATTTTCCTGCCTCAGCCTCCCGAATAGCTTGGATTACAGGCATGTGCCACCATGCACAACTCATTTTTGTATTTTTAGTAGACACAGGGTTCTACCATGTTGTTCAGGCTGGTCTCGAACTCCTGATCTCAAGTGATCACCTGCCTTGGCCTCCTCTAAGTGCATTTTTAAAAGATATTGAAATGTTTGAAGACTATTCTGTGAAGGCAGGAATGTGAGTAGATTTATAAGTCCTGTCTGTCTGTAATAGGCATGTTGCTGTTTAGCTCTGGGAGCTCAGGCTATTATAGCTGTAGGAAGAACTCAAAAGAGCAAATGTCGGAAGGGATCATTTTCCCTAGGGTTTCAGAAGACCAATCTGAATGCTTACCTTTTGTGTGTGTTTGGCTTTGATATTTTCATGGGCTTGTGAAAAATGCCATTTCAGAGTTGACTTTCAATGAAATTGTCTGAAAGCACATACCTGGTGTATCAAATTGGGGACCCTTAGTTACCTAGCCTCTCAAAAGGAGAATGATGAGGGTAGAGTGAAAGCTAGTTATGCTTCCTTACCATAGTCAGTTTGGTGAGTGTTAATGGTGAGTTTCCTTTTGAGAAGAAATCGAAGCCTCTTGAAGGGTTTGCAAAGTCTTTTTAAGGCATCACGGAAGCCTGGAGTATTATTGCTTTTCTTGTTTTAGAGCTGAAATTATGAAGAAAACACATTTTATGCATACTTCTTCAAGTGAACGTCACAAGAATGTTTTTTTTTTTTTTTTTTTTTTTTGAGAGAGAGAGTCTCACTCTGTCGCCCAGGCTGGAGTGCAGTGGCGCCATCTCGGCTCACTGCAACCTCCGTCTCCCAGGTTCAAGTGATTCTTGTGCCTCATCTTCCCGAGTACCTGGGATTATAGGCGTGTGCCACCACACCCAACTAATTTTTGTAGTTTTAGTAGAGACAGGGTTTCACCATGTTGGCCTGGCTGGTCTTGAACTTCTGACCTCAGGTGATCACCCGCATCGGCCTACAGGCATGAGCCACCATGCCCAGCCACAAAAATGTTGCTGATTTTTGTCCCTGATGATCTGAGATTTTTTTTTCTGGGTCTAAAATTCTGTGATTTCTTCCAAAGTCCAGAACCCAAAGAAAATTGATGTTCTTATGCATAGTTCTCTTAAATCTAGAGAATGAATGTCAGACATAGAAACTGATTATCTTTTCTAGATTAGAGGATAGGATCCTGAAGAGGAAGTCGTAAGTGACTTCCCCGAGGTTACATAGGTAAGAAATAGCAGAGCTTGGATTCAAACTCGTGAAGGTTGGCTCCAGAGTCTGTACATTTAATCTCTTACTATGATTAATAATTATTTAATAATAATTATTTTTAATAGAGACAGGGTCTTGCTGTGTTGCCCAGGCTGGTCTCGAACTCCTGAGCTCATTCAGGAAAAGATCATAAGAATTGGAGTCTAGTAAAGAGTATCCAGAGATTTTTTGTGTTGAGCAGAATTTACACATAAACATAATTGGTTTAACTGAGTGTGGTGACATGTGCCTGTAGTCCCAGGTACTCAGCAGGCTGAGGTAGGAGGATTGCCTGAGCCCAGGAGTTCAAGGCTTCAGTGAGCTGTGATCCTGCCACTGCACTCCTGCTTGGGCAACAGAGTGAGACCCCCACCTCTAAAAATGAAAAATATGGCGTGTAAATTTACTTGTAAGAGGTAAGAAAGGAAGCTCCATGGCTGTTTCACATTTGTGTCTGCTAGAACATTTGGATTTTTTTTTTTTTTTTTTTTTTTTTTGAAGCGGAGTCTTGCTCTGTTACCCAGGCTAGAGTACAGTAGCATGATCTCAGCTCAGTGCAGCCTCTTCCTCTCAGGTTCAAGTGATTCTCCTGCCTCAGTCTCCCGAAAAGCTGGGATCACAGGTGCGCGCCACCACACCCAGCTAATTTTTGTATTTTTGGTAGAGACGGGGTTTCACCATGTTGGCCAGGCTGTTCTTGAACTCCTGACCTTAGGTGATCCCCCCATCTTGGCCTCCCAAAGTGCTGGAATTACAGGCATGAGCCACTGCACCCAGCCTGGATTTCTTTTTTTAAAGTGTGCAGTTCAGTGATATTATCCCATGTGTTTGGTTCGGATTATTCTGTGTAAATTGGATTTGTCTGAAAAGAAACTCCACAGGAGGCAGAATTACTCTTATTTAAAATACTCATGTTTTCAGTGGTGGTACACAAAAATTCATAGAAGATTATGAAATGACCGGGTGCAGTGGTGCATACCTGTTAGTCCCAGCTACTTGGGAGGCTGAGGTGTGACGATTGCTTGAGCACAAGAGTTCGAGACTAGCCTCAGCAACATAGCAAGACCCTGTCTCTTAAAAAAGAAAGAATATTATGAAATATGAGGTTTTTTAAATTATAAAAAGTGAATGTTTTTCTGTTCATTTCTACCCGGTTAAAAAATAATTATCCTCCTTTGTGCCGATTGTTTTTATTAGACAGATTCTTTGAAAGAGCGAATCTAAGTTGTGGTTTTAGTCATTTAGGATTCCTTCAGGTGGTGTTAGTACATGAATTCAGCCAATTCTATTTGTTTATTTGTTACTATTATTAATAATAACAATAGAGACAGAGTCTTGCTGTGTTGCCCAGGCTGGTCTCAAACTCCTGAGCTCAAAAGATCCTTCTGCCTTGGCTTCCCAAAGTGCTGGGATTACAGGCCCTCAGCCAGTTTTCTTTGAGTGCAGACTCAGTGTTTTCTCCATTTACACACTGGAACTAAGGCAAAAGAGGAGGGTAAGGGATGTGATTGGGGTTACACTTTGCTTGTACTTTTTCCCTACTTCTAGAGCCTGGTCCTGTACACTTTTTGTGATAGCCAGTGTTACTCTCAGCATCTCACTGTCCCTTGATTTGTTCCTCTTACTGGAATTAAGGGAGGATTATTGAGCCTTAAAACTTAGTTTTGTCTTAGTGTGACTGAAAAGTATTGGTATAACTTTCCTTGTCATAATCTTTGCCATTCATGTGACTTATAGGGATTTGGAGAAAAATATTCAGATAGCACAATATCATTAACCTAAATTTGAAGACATTACTAGCAACACCTTTTTTTCCCCCATCACAAGTATTTTTGTTAGTCCCCAAATTAGTATTTTTGGTTAAATATGTCATTGCAGATCCAAAGTTTTACTTTTTATATACTGTTTATTGGGTTGTATAAAGTCGTCTCTCATTCCAAAAGAATATTTTTGCTGTCAAAAAGTCTCTGAGTAAATGGAAGATATAGTTGTTTGACATCAGAAAAAGATGAGTTATAATTTCTATAGTTTATCTACTACATGTTGGTGTTTATGCTCAGAAAAATTTAAATATTTGTCCTCAACTACCAAAAACTTAAAGTGGTTAAACATAATCATGTTGTAAGATTTAATTAAAAATTTTTGTACTAAAGGGAAGTTGCTAGGAAATAGAGCAATAATTTTTGTTAATTTGGAAACCATGGCAACACAGTAAATATTATGTCTCCTAATTTGTCTTTCAGTGTTTTTTTGGCATGAGTGTCATGGAAGAGTAAACAAAATTAAACACAGTGAACTCTGAGTCTTTGCTACCTGAGTTAGTCATTTTCTTTGAATGTTTTACTTTCTCAAATTTTGTATTTCAAATTTCTTGAAATTAAAGCATAGTCTTTAAAGGCCTAAATTGTACATTATCTCTCTTTTGTCCATGCCAGTTGCATAGGTTTTATATTATGGATGTATGTGCGGCTGGCAATTCCAGACCTTGTTGGCTCAGTTTGGTGCATTTCTGTCAAATTATGAGTTGTAAATTTGCCTCCTGTAAAATAGCAGTTTTAGCACCATCAACACTGTGATACAAAAGTTTTAAAGCTAGAGGATTTTCTTCTTTTAAAGTCATTTGAGTGTGTTTTCATTTACTACTGTAGTATTTTGTTTTGTTTTGTTTTGTTTTTGACATGAGGTCTTGCTAGGTTGCCCAAGCCAGACTCGAATTCCTAGGCTCAAGTGATTCTCCCACCTTGCCTCCTGAGTAGCTGGGATTACAGGCACCACTACCATGCCTGGCTTGTTTTTGAAAAACATTAAGATTTTGGCAATAATATAAGTATCCATGAGTCCAACACCCAGCATTATCAAATGTTAACATGTTGTCACAGTTGTTTCAGATCTTTTCTTTAAAATATTAGGAAGAAAGGAAGGGAGAAAGAGATATAAACCAAGTTTAAGGTCCTTTGTTTCGTTCCCCAGGCCTATCGCCCTCCTTCCTCCTATTAAGGAATCAGTGTGATAAAATAAAAATGTGCCCTTCCTGTTCATGTTTTAAAAGTTCTAATGACTTCTGGTCCTGCCACCTGGAGCCAATGTCGCTATGAGGGGCCGTGTCTTGCCACCACTGCCCAGGCCAGGCATGGCGTTGGGTGTCAGGCCTGCCTCACATGTCTTGGGGTGCCCAGGGTAAAGGCAGGAGTAATACTGACACCTGTAAGCAAACTGAAGTGCAATGACAGTCTCAAAGGGTCTGGGATGTCAGCCATAGCATCTGGCCCCACTCAGAGGGTTCTGTGAGAGACAAGTTGATTGTTAAAGAGGTTGCAGAGCTTGAGCTTATTTACCTTGTACACGTCAAGTGTATTTCCTGATCTAAAAAGCTTCATTGCTTTCTGCTGACTGTAACCCCAGACAAGGGTTACTACCAGGGTGGAAAATTTCAGCTCGAAACTGGACTTCCTAATGCATGTAACATGGTGCCTTCCAAAGTCAAATGCCTGACCAGGATCTGGTACCCCAACATCACAGAGATGGGGGAAATACATCTAAAGTTTACTGAGGACATTCGATTGACAGCACTGGCTGGGCTCCCACGAGAACATTGAAGGATGTTGTTTGGAGATTAAATTATTTGTTTACTAATCTTCTGAATTTTGACGATCCACTGAATGTTGAAGCTGCAGAACATCATTTGTGGGACAAGGAGGACTTCTTGAATAAAGTAGATGACTATGTCAAGTGTTAATGCCAGATGATAAAAGAAGATTGCGGGCCCGTGGATTGTGTGTTATAGTTTGTCTCTAGCGTGAAAAAGCAGCAAGAGGCAGCGCCTCCTCTCCCCTGTCCCCTGATTCTCCCTCTCAGTCCCCCTGCATTGTCCCAGTCCTGTGACCATGTTGTCCTGAAGAAGACCATCCTCATGACTGCCCATTGTAGATGGAGAATTCAACATAAAGACAGCAAGAAAACGTATTTGGGTTTCTAAAGAATTATCTGCTTACCTTATGTTTTAGGCTGTTCTTTCATTGCTAATAGACAAGACTGAGTAATTTATAAAGAAAAGAGGTTTAATTGGCTTATCGTTCTGCAGGCTGTGCAAGCATGGCACTGGCATTTACTTAGCTTCTGGGGAGGCCTCAGGGAGCTTTTACTTATGGTGGAAGGTGAAGCAGGAGCAGGCACGTCATGTGGTGAGAACAGAAATGAGAGCGCAAGGGGGACAGCCAGATCTCATGAGAACTTAACTGTTGTGTGGACACACCACGCTGTGAGGGATCCACTCCCGTGACCCAAATACCTCCCACCAGGCCTTACCTCCAAAACTGGGGATTACATCTCAACATGATATTTGGAAGAGACATCTAAACTATGTCATCTTAACATGTTTACTTTTTTGAACTCATATTGTTTAGGCTGTTGGTGATATTCTTGAGAAGTTGTAATGGACCCAAAATTGAGGCTGGAGCTTTCTTATTCTTTTCCCAAACAAAATTGGTTTTCTGCTGAAGTGATGCTCATGATGTGTTCGGTGTAACGTGCAGATTGGAATAAGAAACCTGCTACAAATTGTGATTGGATGCAAATGCCCTTAGTGTCCTCTGTGCATGTTGGCTCTATCTAGATGTCGTGAAGTTTCCCAGAATGCATAAAGTCTTTCACTGTAGACATTTTTATTGAAATGCATATTTTATTTAATTTAAGTATATTTTGAACCAATTAATTTTTTACAATGTAATGCTTTATTTTTTGTATTCTCATTTTGTATTTTGTATTTTCATTGTATAGGGCAAAGATGTTGGGTTGGCCGAGGGTGGTGGCTCACACTTGTAATCCTAGCACTTTGGGAGGCCGAGGTGGTGGGCAGATTGTGTGAGCCCAGGAGTTGAGACCAGCTGGGGCAATATGGTGAAACCCTGTCTCTACAAAAAATACAAACATTAGCCAGGCATGGTGACATGTGCCTGTAGTTCCAGCTACTCAGGAGGCTGAGGTGGGAGGATTACCTGAGCCCAGGGAGATCGAGGCTGTGATGAGCCATGATCATGCCCTGGGCAACAGAGTGAGACCCTGTCTCCAAAAAAAAAAAAAAAAAGGAAAAATGTTGGGTCAGCCACCTGTTGAAGAGAAATACAAAGAAACTATGAAAGACATTATTCGTTTTGTCCAAATGCAGCAAGAATATGGCTCTGAAAAGTCATCTCTTGCTCTCAGGTCCACATGTGGCAAGTACATTTTGGAGCTCTTTGAAACTAGATCTGGATGATAAAAATAAAAACAAACAAACTGAAAGGCAGGAAGCCCATTCTCACATGCCGCTCAGAGGAAACTGGCTGGAGCTGGGACCTGCTGGGGTTGGTGTTCCTGCAGTGGTCATATGATCGTGAGCCAGTAGCTACTCTAGAGTACCAGACCCTGACTGTCCTGAGGGACAGGAGAGATACCTCAGGAATCAGCCCAAACAATGTCTGATGCTACTGAGACTGTACCTGTGACCACTTTCTTATTTGCTTTGACTCCGGGCCCTGCCTGGGGGTGAACCTCTTAGGTCTTGGAGGACCAGGATTCAGCGGCAGCATATGCCATACTTGGCCAGGTTAACACACATTGGAGGAAGAGCCCAGAAAAAAAACAGGTGGATTTATTCCAGTTTTTAAACATTTGAACTAATGAAATCAAATGAGAAATAAATGTTTGTCTGGTTTCAAAAAAACATTTTAATATGTATCACCATAAACCTTGTTTAATGGGTTTTTGTATATTGCCTTCTAAGAGCTCTATAGACACAGGGGTGTAAAGCAGGTAGCACTATGGTGGAAAACTGCCAGAATAGTAACTAGTTCAGTATAACTGGAGAGGGGCTAGGGAATGGGAGGAGGTGATGTTAGAGAGGAAATAGGGACCAATCATGAAAGGATTTGTGTGCTGAGTAATTTACTTTTGATTTTCAAAGCTGTGGGGAGCCATTAAAGGGTAAATCCTTTTTCAGATTTGAATTACAGTATAATTGCTTTAGCCACCCAGTGGAGAGTGAGTGGTGGAAGGTAGAAGGCAGAAAACAGTTAGGAAGCTGTTATAGTTTTTGATTTATTTTTTGAAACAGGGTCTCACTCTGTTGCCCAGGCTATAGTGCAGTGGTACAATCTTAGCTCACTGCAACCTCCGCTTCCTGGGTTCTGGGACTACAGGCATGCACCACGACACCCAGCTAATTTTTGTGTTTTTTTTGTAGAGATGGGGTTTTGCTTTGTTGCCCAGGCTGGTCATGAAGCTGTTGTAGTTATCTTAGTGAAAGATGATGAGAACATGAAATAAGACAGTGACAATGGGAATGCAGAGGAAGGTCTGGATGGAAGAAATAGTAAAGAGAATCTTGATGGGAGCAAAGTAGTTGAGACTTAGCAACTGAATATGGAGGAAGAATAGAAAAGAGGAAAGACCCTTATGATGAGTCTTCGTGTCATATTTTGGGTAATGGGGTAGTTGATGGGGAATATAAAAAAGAAGAGGAAGGTTAAGGGAACGATTATAAATTAAATTAGGGTTGTATTGAGTCTGAGGTTCTAGTGGGAGAGCCTCAATTTTTTTTTTTTTTGGATACGGAGTGTCACTCTGTCGCCCAGGTTAGAGCACTGTGGCAAGATCTTGTGCTACCATGCCTGGCTAATTTTTGTTTTTAGTAGAGATGGGGTTTTACATGTTGCCCAGGCCGGCCTTGAACTCCTGAGCTCAAGTGATCTGCCCACCTCTCAAAGTGCCAGGACTATAGGCATGAGCCATTGTGTCCGGCCTGAATAAAAAAATAAATAAATAAAGATGCTTTACAAATTTGTATGTCATCCTTGCACAGAGGCCATACTAATCTCTGTAGCTTTCTAATTTTAGTATACGTGCTGCCATAGTGAACACAGCCTCAATTTTTAATAGCCAGTTGGATCAGGATTGTGGGAGAAAATTCTAGCTTGGGCATAGAGATTTACAGACTAACAGTATGACCCAGAAGAGAATATAGAATGAAATGAGCAAGAGCTGAAGCTTGAAAGCTTTGGTTATATTAACATTTAGGATGCTAGCTTATGAAGGATTCTGAAGGAGAGAGAAGAGAGAATAAAGAGGAAAACCAGGAGACACTAGTATTGGAGAAAGCTGAGATGAGAGTTTTAAGAAAGAATGTGTGTTTAGTGATAGCAGAAGTCCAGAAAAGACAGATGAGATAAGAATAGAAAAATTCTATTGGGTTTGGTAGTTAGAGGTCATTAGTGACTTTTGTGATGAGCAATTTCAATAAGGCGATGTGAGCAGAAGCCAGATTGTAGTCATTTGAAGAGAGTGAGAAGTGAGAAGGGAGGTGTGAGAAAGCTTAGCTGTAAAGAGAAGATAGGGTAGAATTGGACCAGGGTGAGATTTTTTGCTTGCCTTTTAAAGATCAGAGAGACTTTAAACCTAGTTATGATGAAGAGAGTGAACGAATAGAAGTAGAGAGCAAAGACCCAGAAGAGAGATCAGATGATTGGGACAAAGTCCAGGGAAGGACATTATAAAATGGAGGGCGTGTATGGGTGTGAGTGTGTGTGATGAGGCTTGGGAGGGTTTGACTTTCAACAACAGAAGAGACAGCTCTTCCAGTAGAACCACAGGGAAAGTAAGAAAGAAGGGAAGACTGGGAAGTCTGTTAGTGGCTTTGGAGGGTGTGAAGGGAATGCCTTCTTCAGACCTTAAAATGCCTTCTGTCATGAAA
Source organism: Chlorocebus sabaeus (assembly GCF_047675955.1). NCBI lineage: Eukaryota > Metazoa > Chordata > Mammalia > Primates > Cercopithecidae > Chlorocebus > Chlorocebus sabaeus. The sequence continues at coordinate 2,398,202 of NC_132918.1, forward strand.
ACATTGGCACAGGAGGTGAAATACTAAAAGTATCAGAACTGGAATAATGAAAGAAGTGCTGAACTGATAAGGTCTTGCAGAGAAACTTTTTCCATTGATAAATCAGATCATTTACGTTATATATCTTGGAAATACCTTCCTGTTTTTGTTGTTGTTTTTTAAATAGGCTACACATTGATTGGTACCCATTTTGTTTTTAAAAACCTTGTATGGTTCATTGTGCAGTAGTCTCTTCTTCATGTGATTTTGCTTTCTGAGGCTTCAGTTACTTACGTTTGACCATAGTTTGAAAATATTAAATAGAAAATTTCAGAAATAGTTTGTTTATTTTTGTTTAAATTGTGCGCTGTTCTGAGTAGCATGATGAAATCTCACATCATCCTGTACAGGACATGAATCATCCCTTTGTCTAGTGTATCTACACAGTGTACGCTACCTGCTAGATAGTCTCACGGGAGCCAGCTCTGTTATCAGGTTGACTGTCATGGTATCACATTGCTTGTGTTTGAGTAACCTTTAGTTTATTTAATAATGACCCCAAAGAGGAAGAGTGATTCTGGCAATTTGGATATGCCAAAGAGAAGCCATAAAATTCTTCCTTTAAGTGAAAAGATAGAAGTTCTCAACTTAGTAAGGAAAAAAAATTGTGTGCTGAGGTTGCTAAGGTCTATGGTAAGAACGCATCTTCTATTCATGAAATAGTGAAGAAAGAAAAGAAAAATCTGTGCTAGTTTTCCTACTACATCTCAAACCGCAGAAGTTATAGCCAGTGTGTGTGATAAGTATATTATGATGGAAAAGACTAGATTTCTGAGTGGAAGACATGAACAGAAACATGTTCTGATTGATGTCAGTGGGATAGGGTTTGGTACCATCTGCAGTTTCAGGCATCTATGTGGGGGCTTGGAACTTACCTCCCTTGGATAGGGAGGAACTACTACTTAGAGTACATACATCCTGAAGAAATACACTTATTTGTGGTTCATTAGATACAGTACTTAAATATACATACCCTTCTCCTCCTCCCAGATAGTAGTCTCAAGTGAAATTCAATTTATGGATTATATTTTAGGGAAACAGCACTGCCTAGCCCATTGAGTAGATTCCTCCTACTTGTAGACCCATTGGATGGATGGAAAATTTAGAATACGATTGATTGGCCTCACAGGAGTCTCTGATTTGGAATGCCACCATGAGCCACAACAAGTTAATTTTAGCCTATTCCCCTCTGTTTATTTAACTGAAGCAGTAACAAAATTCACATTTAAATATCAGAAAGTTTAAGAGTGCTTTGGGTATTGGGCATCACAGAATATAACTAATCACATTTTACTTTGAGACATTTTTACCTCACTTGTTCCTTGTTTCAGGTAAATTAATTCCACAATGGAATAGTAAGGATGGGGATAGAGTTGAGATGGAGAAACTTGTTAGAATTAGAAAACTTGATATATTGTAAGTGAAAGTACTAGGAGCCTGTTTGGAAGTGGAGGGAGTCTGTTGGAGTAGATGGAGAGGATGGATTCAAGGGATGTTGTAAAGGAAGATTTGTTAAGGAAATAGGAGGTCCTCAGACCTTGGGTTTGAACAAGAGTGGCAAGGTTCCATTTCTGGAGACTGGAAAATAAGGAAGCAAAGCCTGTTGGCTGGGGGAAGATGAGATTGATTTTATTCACTCTGGTTTTGGTGCTGACAAGACAGATGTTAGAAATGTAAGTTTTTATTTTGGTAGAGAAGTCAGAGCTTGAAATGCTAGATTTGAGTCATTCTCATTGGCTGGTAGTTGAAACTGTGGAGTAAAAAATGAGAGTAAAGCCTGTGTACAGTAAAAGGAGATATCTACATTTGGTTAGTAGATACCGTGTATAGTAAAAGGAGAAGATTGTCTACATATCTAGTTCTCTATTCAGAGAACTAGAATAGTATTATTTTATAGAAAAGAGATAATCTGTGCTAAGTTGAAAATCCTAGGATAATTATCCAAAGTAAGCTTTTATGATTTGTCTAAGTATATGCAATTATACTTGGACTATAAATATGTAAGTTGGAGGCAATGCGGTTAAGAGTGTGAACTGAAGTAAGATTCTTAGGATGTAGATCTTAGCTCCAATATTTGCTTGTTGGGGGAAGGCAAGTTACTTAACCCTTCTGTATTTCAAGGGGTTATTTTGTGGAATAAAAGAAAATAAGGCCAGGTATGGTGACTCACACCTGTAGTCCCACCACTTTGGGAGGCCGAGGCAGGCAGATTGCTTGAGTCCAGGAGTTCAAGACCAGCCTGGGCAACAGGGTGAAACCTTGTCTCTACAAAAACAAAACCAAAAATTGTTTGGGTGTCGTGGTGCATGCCTATAGCCTCAGCTACTCAGTAGGCTGAGATGGGAAGATCACTTGAGCCTGAGAGGTCAAGGCTGCAGTGAGCCGAGATCACGCCACTGCACTCTAGCTTGGGTGCCAGAGTGAGAGCCTGTCCCTGCCCCCCACCCCCAACCCCGCAAAAAAAGAAAGAAAATAAGGATTTATCCTTGCTAAGTAAGTGATCAAACCATGGTAGATATATTATCTGGATAGTTTGGGTTTTCTATTGTGAGGTGGTTATTCAGATAATTTAGTTTAATTTTATAAATATCAAGAGCAAAGGTAAGATTTAGTACAGTTGTAATTGGATCCTGATGTATTATTTAATCATTATTTCCCAAACTGTGTTTCTTGGAGCATGACCCTTGAAGTATCATTTAGGGTTTATTTAGTAATGTGGTCAAGTCTGAGAAATACTATATATTCTATCCTCTTCTTTGAAATTCATAAAGCATATTATTAAGGACTGTGATTTTAAAAAAAGTTTAACTTAGCATTTTCCAAACTTGTTATTAATAGGTTATAAACTCCCCTTTATCCCATTTTATATATTAAATTTTATATATTAGAATTTTATGTATTTTAGTATTTATTTAGCTGAGGCATTTTTGAGCATTCAGTCTCATCTATTTAAAAAATTTAAATTGAAATATAATTCACATACCATCAAAACCATTCACCATTTAAAAATATTGTTTTTTAAAATATATTTACAAAGATGCGCAACTATCACCTACCTAATTACATAATATTTCATCAGCGCAAAAAGAAACCTCATACTACTTAGCAGTCACTCCTCATCTTCCCCTTCCCCAGCCCCTGGCAACCAGTAATCTACTTTCTGTCTTTATGTTTTTGCCTATTCTGGACATTTCATACACATAGAATCATGCAATATGTGACCTTTTGTGTCTGGCTTATTTGTCTTAGCAAAATGTTTTCAAGGTTCATTCATGTTGTACCCTGTTTCAGTGCTCCATTGCTTTTTAAGGCTGAATAATACTCCATTGTATGGATAATCTCCCTTGTTTGTTCCTTCATCAGTTGATGGATATTTGGGTTATTTCTACTTTTCGACTATTATGAATAATGCTCCTATGAACATTCATTTACAGGTTTTTGTGTGGATATATGTTCCCATTTCTCTTAGGTACATATTTAGAGGTGGATGGATGGTATCACTGTATTTAACTTTTGAGAAACTGCCTCAGCAATTTACAAAGCAATTGTGCCATTTTACATTTACCCCTGTAATATATGAGCATTCTGATTTCTCCTGTATGAGCATTCTGATTTCTCCACATGCTTGCCAATTTTGGTTATTTTTAGTTGAAAAACATTTTTTGTTATAGCCATCCTAGTGAATATCGAGTATCTCAATATGGTTTTAATTTACATTTCTTTAATGACTAATGATGTTGAGCATTTTTTAATGTACTTATTGGTCATTTTTACGTCTTCTTTGGAGAAATGTCTATTTAAATCCTTTGCTCATTTTAAAATTATTTGTGTTTTTATTGTATCTCATCTACTTTTCTCAAATTCCAAAAGAACATAATACAAAATTCTGCTGGTAAAGGAAGTATCTAATGTAGAAATACATAAACCATAGTACATGTTTAGTTCTCTTTTCCTGGAAGTTCTGTTTTTTTTTTTTTTTTTGAGACTGAGTCTTGCTCTGTCCAGGCCGGAGTGTAGTGGCATAATCTCGGCTCACTGCAGCCTCCACTCCTGGGTCAAGTGATTCTCCTGCCTCAGCCTCGCAAGTAGCTGGGATTACAGGCTCATACCACCATGCCCAGCTAATTTGTGTATTTTTAGTAGGGACAGGGTTTCACCATATTGTCCAGGCTGGTCTTGAACTCGTGACCTAGTGATCAGCCCGCCTAGGCCTCAAGTGTAATCCCAAAGTGCTGGGATTACAGGTTTGAGCCACCACGCACAGCCTTTTTTTTTTAAAAAACAGTAATTTAAAGTTTATTCCAGCTATAATGCAGATTATTCTGACTTTAAGGTAGCATCATATGGCATTCTTCTGAGTCCATTCCTGAGATACTCTATTGTACTTTTATGTCTGTCCATTTTATGGATCCATGCACTCTCTGGCACTAGGGGGTCATCTGGATTTGGATCACATAGCAGTGAACAAATGGATAAAATAACTTTAGAAATAATTTTAAAGCAGGCAACCACTGTGATCTTAGAATATCAGACAAACGCTGCCATTGCTGTTAATATTTGGATAATAAATCCTTGTTGCACATGCAACCTTAGGTGGTTTGAAGGGGTAGTGTGTTGAAAAATGAATTGTCAAAAAGAAAACACTGCTTTGATATGGGCTGTCATTAGGTCCCATAATTGTGGCTTGCCAATGGTTTCATTGGCAAGTATCTGCAGTATCATCCCCAACTGAACCTGCAGAACATTGTGCTGGAGGATCATGGGCCAAAGCACTAAGTTCCTTATTAATCTGTCTTAGTGCCATGGTATGTGCTTGTCCTCTGGCTCCTCACTCTCGGTATGTGCTCAAAGATCTGGACAAAACTCTTGGTTACGCCGGAGGTGGGACAGCATTGTCTCGTCTCACACCGGCTCTGCCAGACACAAGCTGTTGGTATTGTGGAGACAACTCTCACGACAACTTCGTGTCTGGCTAACTGTAGCTGTAGCTCTGCAATGACTGAAGAGCAGTTTTTTGTGCTCTTCCTGATGGGGTTCCACCCCCAAATCCACAAATTCTTGTGAGCTGCAGTGAGGTACTGGCTCGAACTGGGACAGGCCACCGTCAGGCCGAGAAGTTCTTTCTTAGTGCCCATTATATGATTCCTAATTATTCATTGAGTGATAAAGTGAATATTCTACAAATTTAAAAGTTCTGTGAGTTTAAATACAACCTAATGCATTTGTTCTGGGAGTGATCAAAGCCCATGATTTTCACTGTCTTTTTTTTTTTTTTTTAAACGGAGTCTTGCTCTGCTGCCCAGGCTGGAATGCAGTGGTGCCATCTTGGCTCACTGCAACCTTTGTCTCCCAGGTTCGAGTGATTCTTCTGCCTCAGCCTCCCGAGTAGCTGGGACTACAGGCACGCGCCACCATGCCTGGCTAATTTTTGTATTTTTAGTAGAGATGGGGTTTCACCATATTGGCCAGGCTGGTCTTGAACTCCTGACCTTGTGATCCGCCCGCCACGGCCTCCCAAAGTGCTGGGATTACAGGCGTGAGCCACCATGCCCGGCCTCGATTTTCGCTGTCATTTTATGTTTCCATTTGACTCAAGCATGTAGTGAGAAATGAATGTAATTGTATCTAAATTTTTTTTGTGTGTGTTATCATTTTTACTATAGGAACAATAAATTTCTATAAATATGCAATAGGATATATCCTTTATAATCAATCTTAATATGCCTCGTATTTAGAAGCGTAATAATCTGAATCACTTTTAGAAACCTGGTCATATGACCTATCTGACTTCAGGTAACTTCTGAACCTGAATTTTCAGTTTCTGAATTTCTATATTAACTTTATTATAACAGTTGGGGTCATATCAGCCTAAAGACTCTAAAAGTATTTAAATAATTTAGGCTTCTGAATACTTCTAATTTATATCTTATTCTGACTTTTAAATTAGCCAACCTATTTTGGTAAAATATATGTAACATGAAATTTATCATGGTAACTATATTGAAGTATATAGTTTAGTGGCATTACATTCATTTTGCATTGTCATGCAACCATCACCACTATCCTTAAGAACTCTGTCATCATCCAGTACTGGAACTCTGTACTCATTAAATAGTAAGTCCCATTTCCCCCTACACTCAGTCCGTGGCAACCACTATTCTGCTTTCTGTCTGTATGAATATGACTACTTTAGGTTTCTCATTAAGTGGAAGTATACAATATTTGTCCCTTTGTGTCTATCTTATTTCATTTAGTATAATGTCTTCAAGATTCATCCATGTAGCATGTATCAAAATTTTCTTTTTAAGGCTGAATAATCCAAAGTATGTATATGCCATAATTTGTCTATCCATTCATCCATTGATAGATATTTGGGTTGTTTCTACATTTTGACTATTGTGAATAATGCTGCTATGAACACTGGTATATAAATATATGTTGTCTCTGCTTTCCAGTTCTTTTGTATATATACCCATAAGTGGAATTATTGGATCAAATGGTAATTCTGTGTTTTAGCCAACTTTATTTTGTTTTGTTTGTTTGTTTGTTTGTTTGTTTTTTGAGACGGAGTCTCGCTCTGTTGCCCAGGCTGGAGTGCAGTGGCCAGATCTCAGCTCACTGCAAGCTCCGCCTCCCGGGTTTACGCCATTCTCCTGCCTCAGCCTCCGGAGTAGCTGGGACTACAGGCGCCCGCCACCTCGCCCGGCTAGTTTTTTGTATTTTTAGTAGAGACGGGGTTTCACCGTGTTAGCCAGGATGGTCTCGATCTCTTGACCTCGTGATCCTCCCGTCTCGGCCTCCCACAGTGCTGGGATTACAGGCTTGAGCCACCGCGCCCGGCTGTTTGTTTGTTGAGACAGAGTTTCACTTTGTTGCCCAGGCTGGAGTGCAGTAGTACAATCTCGGCTCACTGTAACCTCTGCCTCCCGGGTTCAAGTGATTCTTGTGCCTCAGCCTCCCGAGTAGCTGGGTTTACAGGTGTGCACCACCACACCCAGCTAATTTTTTCCATTTTTAGTAGAGATAGGGTTTCGCCATGTTGACCAGGCTGGTCTTGAACTCCTGGCCTCCACTGATCCGCCCGCCTTGGCCCCCCAAAGTGCTGGGATTACAGGGGTGAGCCACCACGCCCAGCCTTTACTGTGAATTTAGTTAAATCTTGGTTGTCCTTTATTGTTGTATCCCATTTGTTTTGTATGTATGAGGTGTATATTAAAATGATTCTGTAGCAGCTCTTTCATGTGATTGTATTCTGAGGTGAAAATGCTAGTGTTAACTACCTAGAAGTGTGTTTTATGTACCCATAATTGTCTATTCAAAAATAATTTAAAAATATATCATAATATTTTGTCTACTAGGTTGGAATCAGTGTTGGCTCCTTGCTGCTCCTGCTAATCCATGTTCCTTCAAGCATCTAGTAACAAGTATAGAAAGAACCAGATAAAGTAGTTTTAAATCCCGTTTATTTCTTTTAAAGCATGTAGTTTTAGTGGCCTCTCTTCAACACAGTCTCCAAGGGAGGTAACACTGAGTTGGCTGAGTAACAAAGGGAAGGGTGTTTGTGTGTCTCTGAAGCCCATGTTCTTTCTGTTCCTTTCCTTTTTGTAGTTAAAAATGTCTTATTAAAGAATATATTTTAATTATCTCTAAGTTGGGTTTTGTGAAGGAAGTCTCATTTTAGTGTAGATTGTACAGAATTGGCCACAGACAAATCTTAGAAGGATAAAATTGGCATTCTTGAATTAAATTTCTAAAGGAGGCTTCGGGTACAAAGCTAATATACATGTAAATGAAAATATCTATACACTGATAGGGCTTTCTTAAAAAGGTTTGAAAGTTTTGATGCTTTGTGATTTTAAAATATATTTGCTATCTACTTAAGCATAAAAGCCTTGAAGTGTTTTCCTATTAAAAAAAAAAAAAAAGAAACTCTAATAAGAAAGTAGTGCCTACTCATAGAGGGGAGAAGAAGGCGGATAACTTGAAGCAGAGCACAGGTTTTGAAAAGATGGAGGCCAGTGTAAAATTCATGGGAGAAAACTAATTGCTCTAGATTGTTAGTGGTTACAGCTTACGGCTGGTAGATTACAATTTACTTTGCAGGGGTTTTTCTATTGAAAGACCAGTTACACAGACTGGGAAATTGCCAAAATTGGAATAGTTGAGTAGCAGTTAACTATTTAACTCTCTCTGCTTCTTAGAAGCCTGCTATGACTTTGCCAGGCGAAACTAATTTCTCTTTCCTACATGCTTCCTTCCCATAAGCATTGTGTTTCTGTATCCTTCAACTTTGTGAGTTGCTTTAGGGCAGAGATGTCATATCTTACTCTGTATTTTCAGCACCTAGCATAATTGCTTACATGTAGTAGATCCTTTTAAACATTGGCTGAGTTTATTCTTATGAGACTTGGGCACAAATATAACAAAATGGGAAGACAACAACTATTATCCAAGGGAATAGTCTGAATCAGAATTAAGATGTGACCAAGGACAGAGGAAACCATTCCACTACCATATAGAAACCAGACAGTAGATTTCTATGAGTTTCACGTGGCACATTAAGCTACTTCCTTATCTCATTTCCTTTATACTGTGACCTTTGCCCTGCAATTCATTTTTTTTAAGCAGACATTAAGGCGTAAAAGTTGTGGGGTGAGAGAAGCATGGAATTTTAATACAACATAATAAAGCCACAATAGAGACATGGGTATAGAGCCTGACTTTATGAAAGAGGGACTGGGAGGAATCTTCATAGAAGGTAATATTTTACTGAATAAGAGAAGGGAGAACAGCTCCTGCCAAACAGTTTGTGAAGAGAGGCATAACAGAACACAATAGAGTCCAGGAATGGAGAGAGATGGGATGCATCCAGTACACGTGGAGCAAGTAGAGTAGTCTCCACCACCCCCATCCATGGGAGATACATTCCAAGCCCTCTAGCAGATACCTGAAGCTGTGGATAGTAGCAAAGTTGATTGCTATCAATCGGAACACGTTTCTGTTCATGTTTTCCACCTACAAATGTAATGTCTTTTCCATCTTAACTGTCATGAACTGTGGCTGTAACTTTTGCAGTTTGAGGTGCAAAATCTAGCGCAAATTTCTTTTTCCTTCTTCACGATTTCATGGATAGAAGATTTGTTCTTACCATAGATCTTAGCAACCTCAGTGGATGATTATTTTTTCTATTAAGGTTAGAATGTTCACCTTTTCACTTAAAGGAAGCACTTTATGGCTTCTCTTTGGCATACCTGAATTGTCAGAATCACTCTTACTCTTCAGGACCATTATTAAATAAAATGAGGATTACTCGAACACAATCACTGTGATTTGATAACTGAGACAGCTAACAAGTGGGTAGCATAGACAGGATGGATATGCTCAACAAAGGGATGATTGACGTCCTGAGAGCTTTTATCATACTACTTCGAATGGCGTACGGTTTAAAACTTATGAATTGTTTATTTCTGGAATTTTCCACTTAATATTTTTGCACCTTGGTTAACCATGGGTAACTGAAACCACAGATAATGGGGGGACTACTGGACTTGGAAATAAGATGGGGACCTGACGGTGAGGTGCCTTATTTCATTTTTGCCTTTCTTCTTTCTGTTCTTCCCTTTGTGCTATTCTGTGGAGTTTTTGCTTTAACCATAAGTAATAAGGAGCTGGTGGAGGATTTTGTGCAGTGGAATGACGTGATCAGAAATAATACGTTTTGAAAGGCTGATTTGTCCATCATATAACCATACAGAAGATAAATTATAAGGCAGATTCTGGAAGTAGGTAGATGGATTTGGAGGTAATTGCAGTAGTGCAAACAAGAGATGAAGAATTCCTATGATATGATTCCATTTATATGAAATGTCCAGAATAAGTGAATGCATAGATACAGAAAGTAGATTAGTGGTTGCCAGGAGCTGGGAGGAAGGGTTAATGGGGAGTGCCTACTAATGGGTACCAGGTTTCATTTTGGGGTATGAGAATGTTCTGGAATTAGTCATGATGATTGCACGTCCTTGTGAGTATACTAAAAACCACAGAATTGTATACATTTATTTATTTATTTTTGAGACAGGGCCTCACTCTGTCATCCAGGCTGCAGTGCAGTAGCGTGATCTCAGCTCTCTGCAGCTTCCACCTTCCAGGTTCAAGTAATTTTCCTGTCTCAGCCACCCAAGTAGCTAGGGTTACAAGTGTGTGCCACCACGCCTGGCTATTTTTTTTTATTTTTAGTGGAGACAGGTTTCATCATGTTGCCTAAGCTGTTCTCAAACTCTTGGCCTCTTGTGATCCTCCTGCCTTGGCCTCCCAAAGTGCTGGGATTATAGGCATGAGCCACTGCACCGGAATTGTATACATTTAAATAGTGAATTTGATGATATGTGAATTCTGTCTCAATTTTAAAACAGAGAGTTGGGGAATGGGGAGATGAAGAGTTCTTGAAATGAGCAGGAACAGTGAGAATAAAGAAAGCTGAGATGGGTTTGATAGAGACTCAGTGGTGGAGAATTGTCGGTACTTGGAGACTGATTATTGGCAGTGTCCAAAGTGAAAGAGAGGTTGGTTCTGAAGTTTCTAGTTTATATGATTGAATCAATGGGGAAAAATGCTGGAAAAAGAGTAAGTTTGGAGAGGCATATGACAAACTGTGTGAAAGTGTGTTGAGTGTGTAATCAAACAGGAAGTTAAAGGTAAAGGCCCGGATTTGAGGAGAGACTTAGGAACTAGAGAAAAAAGTGAGTTTGTAAGAGTTGATTAAAGCAATCAGTCAAACTTGCTGATAGATAATATCTTGTCCTCCCCACCCCTTTTGCACAGTAATGTCCCATTTGTTCTTTATTTTCAAATCTGGTGTACAGGTTGTTTTTGTTTGTGTTGTATAAAGCTGAGTTTTATATTACTTTTCAGGCAGAGGCAAGGCTGGCAGCAAAACGGGCTGCCCGGGCAGAAGCAAGAGATATACGCATGAGAGAACTGGAACGGCAACAAAAAGAGGTAATTTGAGGGAATAACCCTAATTTCATGTTTGTCTCCCTGAAAATCAGTGCTTGGCTAGTTTATTCTGATGTGAATCTGGTTTCCTTTGAAACACTGAGAATAGTATAAACTGATGTATGTATTTTATCAAGCCATTCTGTGCCAGCAAATTAATTGTGATATTTGTTTTAAGTAGTAACAACAAACACATATATAGCTATTATCGTGTACATTGTTATAAGTTATTAGTATTACGAGTGCTTTACTTATGTTAGCTAAGGTAACTTTAGCAATGATAAAGTGTAGTATAGCTCTAATTGTCCTAAAATTTGGATTAATTATATTATGGTATCTATATATATGGTAAAACCTTGTAAAGTCATTCAGACTTACAATTTTAAAGCATATTTAATAATAGAGGAAAATATATAAGAATATGCGATAAAAGCAAACCAAAACAATACAATTTGTAGAACCCCAATTTTATGTTACAAAATCCAGTATCCATATATAGCATCAAAAACTACTAGAAAGAAGTGATTATCAATACGTGGTTTGTCTATGGTGGAATTATTGTTGGTTTTACTTTCTTTCTATACTTTTCTGTAATTTACAAATTTTCAATATGCTTTTATAGGAAAGGAAAACAAGAAAAAAATTTTAGGAATAGGCATATGGAAATTAGGCTGATTAAAATGAAATAAATATGCTTTTACTTTTCTGGCATTGACTTGGTCCTGAAAAGTTCCATAATAAATATTTTTGATGTTGTAGTAGTGTGAAGGGGCAAAAGCCTGTGGGACAGTATTAAACACTTTCTTTTGATTTTGGTGGTGAATTTTCTGTGAGCAGGTTAAAAAGCAATGTAAATATTTTATGTTGTCACAGCTCAAGAAAAACACTAAAATTGACATGTTGCTAATTTTCTTTTAACCTCATGTATAGTTTCAAATATGGAATGCAGTTCTCGACTTGAAATGGAAGTGCTGCAATCTGTTGTCTTTTTACTCCTAAAATTATACTAAATATAATAATAAGTGAATGAGCTGAGGTGGAGGATCACTTGAGCCTGGGAGTTTGAAGTTACAGTGAGCTATGATGGCACCACTGCACTCCAGCCTGGGCGACTAAGTGAGATCCTGTCTCCAAAAAAACAAATAAATAAGTGAATGAGACAGTTATTAAATGTAACTTCTATTTACAATTCTCTTAACTACAGGGAACCATCCGTCTCTTATTATTGAACATATTTAGCTTACTAATTTTCTGTATTTTGAATGTGTAACTTTGAGTCAGCTATCATTGCTCTTTAGGGAAAATGTGTATGATTAAGGTTTTTGGAGAATGCAATATGTTAGAAACGATTTGGTTTATGAAACTTTTGCATTTCTAGCACTCTCATCATTCCTTTGATCGGAAATGGGGACAGATTCAGAAGTGGCTGGTAGGCCAGTATTGCCTGTCCTGCATGTTGTGATCAGTTGCTGAAATAATGCAGTCTTGAAGTAAAACATTAACTAATCGTTTGCAAAGTAGGAGTGTTTGGCCTGTGTGAACCTAAAGGTCAGAGTGTCTGTTCTGTCTATAGTGGACCAGAGGTATATTTGGAGTCCAACCATTTTGTGTTGTAGTCAGTATCTTCACCTTCATCTCATGAATGCTCCTGATCAAGAAAGAGTGAGAAAATGAATGTGTTTTCTTTTTATGGATTTGTTCTTTTCTTCCCCGCTCTCTCTCCCCTTTTTTTAAAAAACTAAGTCCACGTGGTCTTCATTGAAAGATGACCTAGGTAATTCTTTCATTTCCTCTGAAAATTACTCTTATTATCATCAACTCCTTCAGGTCCTTTTTAAGTTCTCTACCACTACTCTCAAATGTGTCAGCTATAAAAGCAAATTGTGAATCAGTAAAATGTTAGTTAATGTGAATCATTCCTAAATTTGAACTTTTTTAAAGCTTGGTAAGTTCCCCACTGTTTCCTATTACAGGGCTTCTTAACTTGTATATGACTAGGCTTGGGAGATGGGGTATGAAGCCTTAAATTCTACTGCAGACTTTCAAATGTAATTATTTTTATGGGAAATGCCCACAGGTATTTTTGTTGTCAGATTCTCAAAGTAGTCTGTGATTCCTAGAGGAATTACAGAACCACTGTCTGATTGCTGCTAAACAAGCAACTTTCCTTCTTTTTTTTTTTGAGACGGAGTTTTGTGCTCATTGCCCGGGCTGGAATACAGTGGCACAGTCTCAGTTCACTGAAACCTCTGCTTCCTGGGTTCAAGTGATTCTCCTGCCTCAGCCTCTTGAGTAGCTGGGATTACAGGCGCCCGCCACCACGCCCAGCTAATTTTTGTATTTTTAGTAGAGACAGGGTTTCATCATGTTGACCAGGCTGGTCTCAAACTCCTGACCTCTGGTGATCCACCCACCTCAGCCTCCCAAAGTGCTGGGATTATAGGCGTGAGCCTCCATGTCCGGTCTAAACAAGCAACTTTATGAGCAAATCTCTTCTCTAGCAGCATTTTAAGGTACAAGCAGAATTTAAATATTTATTACTATAATGACTTTCAAATTTAAAACTTTATTGTAATTCTTGTTGTGATAGTGTTTTAGAAAAAAAGAGAAAGAAGATGTTTGGTTACTTAAAATTAAATGACCCCTCAGGTATGTGTGTGTTATTTTGGAGTGGAATCTATCTTTTCTTGTAACTAGAACTTGCCTAATTAATTTTATTTGAAGTGTCTTCTGCATGTAATTGGGTTAATATTATTGATGATGCATTAAGAATGTTTTGTGTGAATAAAAGAAATCATTTTTGTTGGGAGCTATGGCTTGTACCTGTAATCCCACTACTTGGGAGGTTGAGGTAGGAGGATTGCTTCAGGCCAGGGATTTGAGACTAGCTTCGGCAACATAGCAAGACCCTGTCTTAAAAAAAATTAGCAGGGCTTGCTGGCATGAGTCTGTAGTCCCAGCTACTCCAGAGGCTGAGGCAGAAGGATTGCTTGAGCCCAGGAGTCCAGGCTGCAGTGAGCTGTGATCACGCCACTATACTCCAGCCTGGGTGACAGGGCAAGACCCCGTCCCTTAAAAAAAAAAAAAAAAAAAAAAAATCACTTTGGCTTACAAAATGTCTTTGGAAATGTTAGTTTGTTCTTTTAATTATGCATTATAATTCTAAAATTAAATTGCCTAAGATAAGTCTAATGTTTGATTTCTATGTTCACAGGCCAGGAAGATGAAATTTTTCTTTTTTCTTTTACTTTATTTGTTTATTTTTGAGATAGAGTCTCACTCTGTCGCCCAAGCTGGAGTGCAGTGGTGCGATCTCGGCTCACTGCAACCTCTGCCTCCCGGGATCAAGTGATTCTTCTGCCTCAGCCTCCCGAATAACTGGGATTACAATTTTTTTTGTATTTTCAGTAGATACGAAGTTTGACCATGTTGGCCAGGCTAGTTTCAAGCTCCTGACCTCCGGCGATCCACCCACCTCGGCCTCTCAAAGTGCTGGGATTACAGGCGTGAGCCACCGTGCCCAGCCAAATCTTTTTTTTTTGTGAAATGTGTGCAGTTTAGGCAGTGAGTATGCTAGATTTTCATTGAAAGGGGTGACCTTTGGGCTAGAGTTTTAAAATTCAGGTAGTGACTAATCCAAGTCTTGAGATTTATAGGCAGGACTTGGACATGCAGAGAAAGTGGCATTGCTTTTCAGATGGGAATAATTATCACTTCTAACCCCTTCTGACACTTGCTTTTACACTGTTAAAACTGATTGTTTGGGTCTGGGCACAGTGACCCATGCCTGTAATCCCAGCACTTTGGGAGGCCGAGGCAGGTGGATTACTTGAGGTCAGGAGTTCAAGACCAGCCTGGCAACATGGTGAAACCCTGTCTCTACCAAAAATCCAAAAATTAGCCAGGTGTGCTGGCGGGCACCTGTAATCCCAGCTACTCGGGGAGGCTGAGGCAGGAAAATCGCTTGAACCTGGGAGGCGGAGGTTGCAGTGAGCCAAGATTGTTCCACTGCACTCCAGCCGGGGCAACAGAGTGAGACTCTGTCTCAAACAAACAAACAACAACAACAAAAAACTGATTCTTTGGTGTGAGTTGGTTGACAGTAAACAAATAAAAAGAAAAAGAAAAAAATTAAACCGATTCTTCTTCTCACTTCTTATCTTTGTCTCTCTGGCTGCTTTATCTATGACCCCATAAGAAGAAGTTGGCATGTAATAGTTACAATACAAAATATAAATGGCTAATATTTATAGTAAAATAAATGATGCATACACACACAATCCACAATAGGATTGTCAGTTACTAGAAGGAAGGAAATTTTCCTGTATTTACAATTTCCCCTCATTATAATACCTTTTTTTGGAAGTGTGATGTTGGGACATGAATAGGGAGTGAAAAGGAAGGAATCTCAGAAATGAATACAACTTTGAGTGCAAACTGTATATCAGCACTGCGCTAGTGCTTTTTACGTAGGTTTTATTTCACATTGTAAGACAGGTATTACTGTCCCAATTTTATAGATATGTTTATAAAGAATTGGTGAAGTAAATAACTTGCATAGTCATTGGCAGAACCAGTATTTGAAGGTATGAGAGAGTGCCACACCTGGTAATGTGTTGGAAGGATGAAAGGACCAGGAAGAAAAGGACCTATGCCTTCCTGGGCCTCCCATTAGTGTTAGTTTATTCAACTTTCCATGAACCTATTGATTCTTTTTTAAACTGGGTGTCTGTCTTAATCATTGTTGTATCCAAAAGAGTAAATGCATGTCTGGAAGAGTAAATAATGGTTTTTGAAGTTCCTCCTAATTTGAAACTGAAGGAATGACTTTAGCGTCAACTTAATAATAAATACTATTTGTTGACAGAAAAGATGGCCAGGTATATTCATAGGACTGTGGTTTTCTTTTAATAAAACCATTCATCCTCCATTCAGGTGAACTTTTAAAAACAAAGAGTATATTTCATTTTCATTAAATGTATCAAAACATCATTTTGAACAAACATATGTCTATTTTTTAAGGCATTGCACTGTTTGTTCAGTCTTTAGTGCTTTAGTATTAATAAGGACTTTTGGGATAATGACGATGTATTATTTTCCTCATTGTGGAATAGAGGGATACACCTTGTAACTGGCACCTAAGAACATAGTTTGCTGTAATCTTTTCTCTTTGTCCGCTGGTATAATTTATTCAAGAGAAACCAATTGGCAATGTAAATAGTACTCTAGAAATACCTGGGAAATGAAGCTTTTTGTTCTTCCAGAGAAGGGAGAATCTCTGAGTAAAAACCGGAATACCTTGCCATTTTCTTTCCTCCCTTCCCTCGCCTCCCCTCGCCTCCCCTCGCCTCCCCTCCCCTCCCCTCCCCTCCCCAGGGTCACTTTATATCATTGCTACCAGGGTCTGTTTCCCTCAAGTTTGCCGCTGTGCAAAAGTATTCAAGGTAGAAGTAATTAAAAACGACCCAAATGTTTTGCCTTTCTATATCAGAGTGGTCCTACTTGGCAGGCTCTTAGTAGAATATGTGTTTTGGAAGTTTTTGGTGTTATTAAAATTTGCCTTGAGCTTGCCTTACTGTTTTACCTAAACATATTTGTCAAATAGGTTTAGAGAAGTGCTATCAGGTATGGTAGCCACATGTAGGTAATTAAATTTAAATTTAAATTGACTAAAATTAAATAAAATTTAAAATTTGGTTTCTCAGTTGCATTTCAAGTGCTCAGTAGCCACATGTGGCTAGTGGATACTATATTAGCACAAATATAGAACATTTCCGTGGTCAGAGAAAGTTGTATTGGACAGTGCTTATTTAAGGTATAGTTTATGACTATAAGTATACTCTCTGTCCAAATTAACTGACCTGTATGGGGGTTTATATTTTATTCTGTAGTTTTTGGAAATCTTTTTAGGCCAATTTTTCAAATGGAGCAAGAGAAGCTCTTTAAATATAGAGGTACTATATATCAATATTTAATAAGGTATTTTAATTTATAATTATTTTTATTAATATAAGGGACATAATTGAAACTATGACTTAATCTGTCTTTGCTGCATCTTTAATGGAGTGTGCTCTTTAGATGAGGTTTTTGAAAATGCTCTTATGTGATAGATGGAATGGAAAAAAGGCTAGAATAAAGGGAAGATTAGACATTAAACCATATATTTACCCTAGTACCCCAAATAATATTGGAAGGGGCATGTTGAGTTAACTCACCTTTATGGTAAAGGCTTTTCAAACTAACCAAACTAAGTGGCCTAGAACTGATTACCACTTAATAAGCTGTACCCGTCCTGCTAGGCTAACACACATGCCCCCAAAACTTTTGTGATATCACTTGATAAAGAAAGGGAAGAAATTTTCTTGGCTTCTTGCAGACTACATGTGTCTATTGCATAACAAAAAATGTAAATCAGTGGCCAGGCATGGTGGCTCACACCTGTAATACCAGCACTTTGGAAGGCTGAGGTGGGCAGATCCCTTGAGGTCAGGAATTCAAGACTAGCCTGGCCAACATGGCGAAACCCCATCTCTGCTAAAACAAAAATTAGCCGGGTGTGGTGGTGGGTGCCTGTGGTCCCAGCTACTTGGGGGGCTGAAGCACGAGAATTGCTCGAACCCAGGAGGCTGAGGTTGCTATGAACTGAGGTCACGCCACTGCATTCCAGCCTGGGCGACAGAGCGAGACTCCGTCTCCAAAAACAACGACGACAACAACAACAACAAATGTAAATCAGTGATGAATTCCTAAAGATCAGAATATCTGATTAGAAATTGAGTCATAACAGAGTCATAACAGACTCATAAACAGACTTCAGCATAGAGTCATAAACAGACTTCAGCATAGATTTGGTCAAGGGCATCAGTCACAACAGATGTCAACCAGGGAGTTTTGAGGCATTGATTCATTTTACAAAAATACAGCATTGATAAGCCATGAACCCAGTTGATCAGTAATGTATAGATTTTCAGTCAGTGCACATTAACACTTTGGACTTGAAATTCTGAAAGATCAGAAATTCCTTACTGTTTGAGATGAGCAGGTTTTAGGGACTAGCCATTTTATCCCGCATGACTCAGGCCTTAATGCTCCATTGCTAATAGCTAAATGTGGAAAAGTTTAGAATTACATTTAATTTAGTCAACTGTTAGGCTGCAATCATTTTTAAAAAATAATCTGTTTATGGCATTATTTGAGATAACTTGACCAACTCTAAAATATATATGTAATTATTTCTAAGTATAAGTAGTTTTTCATATTAACAACACACAGGCTCTGTTTCAGGCTCTGTTTCAGTTCTTTTCTAGTTAGAGTGGTAAAAGAAAAAAAAAGAAATCTTTACAGTAAGCGCAAAATTATAATCCAAGTATTTTTAGAATCATATACTGTCTTGTTAAAATACATCAGTGATAATGTAAACACTTCTTCCTACCTGCATAAACTGATGAGCACAATGAAAAAAATAGATTAATGTCTTTTTTTAATGCTGAACTCAACTTCTCTTTGTTGAGTATACTTGCACATTTTTATCTTGGTATATTGAACTCTCTTGGTCTTATACAGACCATTCCAAGTGGTCTGACATACATACTCCTGATAAAATAAGAGCATTGCCAAGATTATTTCTACTTTCTTTCCAACCAAAGAATGTGGCTGCCCCAAAGATAAGTTGTCCAAACCCACCTGCTCTCAGGAGTTGTTGCTGTGCTGCTAACTGACTGCTCTTTGTGCAGTTCTGATAAACAACTGTCTGTTCAGCGATTAACTCTACATGTACTTTCTCCTTTCCCAGGAAGATTCGGAAAGGGCCAGGTATTCCCACCGGTCCAGTCACCATCGTCCTTATCTGGTTTGTAATAACCTATAAACTTGCCTCTGATACTTTTCCTCATTAGCTTAATGCAGTCACTCACAAACTTTTACTGTGTTTATTTTTATTTTTATCAGGGAGTTGAGGATGCGTTGTCCATTCGAAGTCTTGGCAGTCACAGGGTTGGTATTTTAACTTGTCTACACAATACAAAGCTTACATGTGAACTTTCTTCAGTTGCCTAAACAATCTGACAATGCTCATGTATTTCTTTGCCTTTTTAAAAGAAGTATAAAATATTGGCAAAGACCTTTCATTGGAAAATGATGCTTTCTTTCAAATTATTGTCATAAGTAAATCAACTCTAAAATCATGAGTACTTTAATCTATTAACATGGGTCTAATCTCTTTTTCTATAGAAGGACCTTTGATTTTGGAAAAAAATAATTAAGATTGATCTTGTAGAATAACATTTGTTTGGTTCTAACTTTCAGACTTTTCCTACTTTCATATCTTAAAAAATGACAGTTTATTAAATGCAAAATAGCTTTGGGGCTTGGATGATTAATTATAATTTTATTATGTGGAAAATTTGAACATCTGATTTGAGAAATTCCCTGAATATGTATAGGAATTATCATGCTTTGACATTTTGATTAACATTTTATAGAATGCCCCAGGTTGTTTTTTGCATGGATTGTTATACATCAGGAGGAAAAAGAAGCTGCTCCTTAAAAACCCTCGTATTATGCCAAGACCCTAATTTCTCTCTTAAAAAAGTATACTTTAAACCTTAAAGCGGCACTTTTATTTTACACATTGATAATGCTATGTGTATACTTGCTTTTTTTCCATTTTATTTTATTTAAATTTTTTTTTATTTTAATAGCTTTTAGGATACAACTGCATTTTGGTTACAATGTTATATGTATACTTCCTGTAGTTTTTTAAATCAGTAAGATGATCTTTCATGTTGAAGTCTCTATTTGTTAGTTTTCCCTGACTGTAATTTTCTTTCCACCTTGTATAAATGATAAAAATAGACTCTAATAAACTGAGTGTGCTCTGGCATACTAGTTATTGACATGTTTATATTCATAAATATAAACTCCAGGCTGGCTATTTTTCTTGGTGAATGTTCTCCAGGCTGGTTATTTTTCTTGTCGAACGTAATGTACTGTCTTTTTAGAGTAAGTTACTAAACTGGTTACTAAATCAGGAATATTTTAGTTATAAAACTTTAGATTTTAAGAATATTGGCCAGACACGGTGGCTCACACCTGTAATCTCAGCACTTTGGGAGGCCGAGGCAGGTGGATCACCTGAGGTTGGAAGTTCACGACCAGCCTGGCTAACATGGTGAAACCCATCTCTACTGAAAATACAAAATTAGCCTGGTGTGGTGGCACATGCCTGTAATCCCAGTTACTTGGTAGGTTGAAGCAGGAGAATTGCTTGAATCTGGAAAGCGGAGGTTGCAGTGAGCCAAGATTGCACCATTGCGCTCCAGCCTGGGCAACAAGAGCGAAACTCCATCTCAAAAAAAAAAAAAAAAAAAAGAATATTAACAGATCGTTACAGAAATCTAAGATAATTGGCAGCCTATAAATGATTTTACGGTGGAAAAATTTTAATAGTGAATTCATCATACTTCTCCCTGGAGATATAGTACTTTGTTTTTTTCTCTTTAAATATTTTGAAAAGGCCGGGAGCGGTGGCTGACATCTGTAATCCCAGCACTTTGGGATGCTGAGGTGGGCAGATCACCTGAGGTTCAGAGTTCCAGACCAACCTGGCCAACATGGCAAAAACTCCCGTCTCTACTAAAAATACAAAAATTAGCCAGGTGTAGTGGCTAATGCCTGTAATCCCAGCTACTTGGCAGGCTGAGGCACGAGAATCAGTTGAACCCGTGGGCGGAGGTTGCAATGAGCTGAGATCCTGCCACTGCACTCCAGCTTGGGTGACAGAGTGAGCCTCTGTCTCAAAATAAAAATTAAAATAATTATTTTGTAAAGAATGATATAGGGAGTCAGTCAATAAAAGCTTTAAAGTTGAGTCTTAAAGGCTGTGAAAATAATCCTCTTCTTGTATTTATGGCTTTTTCCTTTTGCTTTTCATTATAACGTTCGTAGTGTGTATTTTTACACAGTTGTTATTAAGCTGCTTATTTGTAAATTTGCATGTGACCTTAGGAAACTTGATTATATATTTGTTTAACTTAAAGGTAGAACCAGCAAAATTTGAACATTTGGGAGCCTTTAAAACAAATCTGCAAAAAAAGAGAAATCTGCAGTTAAACTGATAATAACTGTATACCCAGAATGTATATAAAGTAATCAGGTTGATTTTATTTTTATGGCATTTGTATCATTAAACAAATTTAAGATATAACTGCAGTATTTAATTTCATTATGTTAATTTTGAAAATTTGTTAATATGGGATATAATAAAACTCCCAGTATTTAAAAACGTCAATGTATAAATGTAAAAATTAATAAAAGTTTTACATCCTAGAGGAGATTCTAGTACATTACTCTCTGTAAGTGTACATCTAGCACAGTTTAAATGTTTAGATTTCCCTGGAAACAAGTCTGAAAGCTCACTACTAATTTCATTTAAAAGAAATATAGTTGAGATAAAACATTTTCTGTTTTACCCAAATAATATTGAGAGTTCTAAGTTTTCATCAAATTATTTGCTTTTAAAATAACTTCTCCTTTAAGCTGAATATGTTAGACAACTTTTGTCCTCTGTAGAAAGAAATGTGATGGCCTAAAACACTGACCTAAATTTCCTTGTGGTTTGCTATATAATTTTGGAGTTATGCATTTCTCAGCCAGTTATTTTTAAAAACTTAAGGCCATGTATTAAGAGGTCTAATACTTTCTGAACGTAATATTTGATGTGTGAACATTAGCAGTACCTGAATGTGAGGTGGATATATTTATGATCTTATGGTGCATTCTTAGGACTTTAGATTTCTCCTTTTGTCCAATTAACTTTCATATACTATCTTTTTGAAAGGTGGCTTACCAGAAGCTATCTGGGCTAGAAATGTTGGTGTCAGTGCTATAGACATTATGTATAAAAATAAAAACAGCAAAGGTAGTTCTAGACTGTGAATAGTAGGATTGGGGGAGGGATGATTACATCAAAGTTAGGAATTTAGAATTGAAACAGTCTGTGTCTATTAGTTTTATATAATGATTGGATTATTAATAGTGCAGAACATTAGTAGCTGCTTGGTCATTGCTTTATACATTGAAATACAAGAAGACAGTAAGGTGGAGATCCAAAATTAGAAAATGAAGTGATCTTGACCAGACACAGTGGCTCATGCCTTTCATCCCAGCACTTTGGGAGGCTGATGCAGCAGAATCACCCAGGAGCTTGAGATCAACCTGGGCAATGTAGTGAGAACTTGTCTCTACTAAAAATAAATAAATAAAAATAAAATAAATTAGCTGGGTATGGTGCTGCACGCCTGTGGTCCCAGCTAGTTGGGAGGCTGAGGTGGGCGGATTGCTTGAGCTGTCCAGGAAGTCGAGGCTGCGTTGAGCGTTGATTGTGCCATAGCATAAAAATGAAGAAAACGATCTTGATTGAATCAGAGCAGTAGGGATAAATTGCCTTTTCTCGTTGGTGGAGATTTTTACTGTTGCATGTATTTAGTTATTATTTATATACCAGTAGCCTTGATATAATTTTAATGAATTTAATTTTTAAAATATACTTACAATTTTGTGTTTTATCATTTACTATTACACTGTTTAATTCCATTGAAGAACCCATCGAAGGATATAACTGGGACACTTTGGAGCAGAGCCAGTACACCCAAAAGGAAAGACACCATGGTGTGTAGCCTAGGAAAATGTGTGGTATTAGTGTTGTGCATTCACTTTTGACTTCCAGCGTCCTGGATATTTGAGTAATAGGTACATTCTGATAGAAATTAACACTTGATTAACTTTGTTTGCTGTATATATTTTCTTTCTAGTTTGTTTCCTAATGAAAACTTTCAGTCAAGTTTGACAGTTAAAATTTCTTTAAAAAGATTACAATAGCAAATTTTGGATTTTTTTTGCTCTATAGTTATAGCATCAAAAATTTGGAAATGAGCCCTTACTATTTTCACTTTTCCTCCTTTGATAAATCTTTCTTATTTTACAACAATATAAATGCCAACTTTTACTTATTGGGGTGACTTTTTTTGTTTGCCCATTGTTTTAGTAGCAGTTGGTATGCCCAAATTATGGATTTTCCTACCAGATAGATTCAACATTTTTTTAAAAACCAGCTGAATTCTACGTTATATTTTGGAAAAGGAAAATTGAAACAGGTTAATTCCAGTTTGGCTTGTTAAATCCTGTGCCTGTGTAAAATGCCACTGGTGCTACAGAAAGGATGATAAGAGTAAAGACAGCTACCCTTTTCCATGAACTTACCTGATTTGGAGGATGGAATAGCTTGTGTGCTAGAATGTGTGCCTTGAGTAATATACGTTTTGGTCATGGAGGTTTTTTTTGTTTTGTTTTGTTTTGTTTTTAACAAAAGGGTTAGATATAAAATATTTAGAAATTTCCATAGAGAAGCAACTTTATTTTTGGGGAAGTGTCACTCCATGGTAAGTGACATTTTACTACTACACAGTTTAACAAATGCATACTATTATGTATTTTGGAAAATTTTGTAACAAGATTTTGTTACACATGTATTAATAATATTTTTTTATTGCTTATGTTAGTTTCGGGATAATATAAGAAAAGCATTCGGTACAGATATTTTGCTCCAATAAAATTGGTGTTTATTACAATAACATTTTCAATGAATTTATACCAGTGGTAAAATGGTACCACTTAGTCTGATACTTATGGAATTTATTTTTTGAGGTTTCTGCAATGTTTTTTATAAATGACCGTTTCATTAGGCATGAAAGGAAGGGCTTTATTTTGACTGAACTATTATTTTAATGTTTTATTAGAACTAGATTATATAATTTGATTTTGTGATATATTTCAAGCTTTTTAAAAATTGTGATCTCTACAAGGAATACATTTTACACCGTAAGTCAGTATACACATGAAGATTCATGCATGTGAATTTGTATATATGTAAAAGTATAGAAAATACATTATTGAAACAAAAGTTTCACGAAATGATATTTACACTTACTTTGCACAGCACCCTCTAATTTCTCTTCTAGTTTAGTTTTTAAAATGCTGGTTGAGGGCAGGGTACAGTGGCTCTTGCCTGTAATCCCAGCACTTTGGAAGGCTGAGGTGGGAGGATTACTTGAACCCAGGAGTTCAAGGCCAGCCTGGGCAACATAGCAAGACCCCATCTCCTAAAATAATAATAATAATAAAAAAATTAGCTAAGCATGGTGGCATGTACCTGTAGTTCTGCAGTTCCAGGTACTTGGGAGCCTGAAATGGGAGGTTCACTTGAACCCAGGAGTTCGATGTTGCAGTGAACTGTACTGTACTCCAGCCTGTACTCCACTGTACTCCATCCTGGGCAAAAGAGTGAGACCCTGTCTCAAAAAAAGCTGGTTGAAGCTACTAAGTTGATTTTATGAACTACTGATGAACTACAACCTATTGGGTTTTTGAATAGTATTCCTTAAAATTTTAAATGAATATAAGGGTTGGAAAAGAAAGATATTTTTACCAAACAATTAGTATTTAAACTACCTAAGGAAATTGTTCATTGCTTTTATTTATTTTATATATGACTTTCTGGGTAGATAGCTTACAAATATAAACTAGAATGTTTAAGAAACGATGTGTGAAAGCCATAAATCTATGTAGTTGCTATTTGGTTTTTTTTCCTGGATTTGAAATGTGGTATTACACATACTATCTTTTTAAAAGGCTCCTACATGAAATATGCGTGTTCTGGTCTTATGACTTTTGTATATTTTTCTTTGATTTATATTCTGTGTCACACCTGTGTGATACTGTGCAGTTCACACTTTGACCAGATTTCTCAAAGTGAGAAATCAGCATTTTCTTGAGGAAGGACAATTTTAGGTGTTTGTTCACAAGCAGATCCAAGGGAATGTTCCCCATCTTGGTGCTGCAATTGTTCTTTTGTAAGCTTGACCATGCTAGTTATGTGTGTTTGCCTTATTGCCTGTTCATTCTTTGCTTTTGCCATTTTTCAAACAATAGGAAATGATGTTAAAAGTGATAATAATTTTCTTAAAAAGCACTTTTGACTTTAGAATGCTTAATTCTTGTATTTAAAGGCTCCCTTAGGATGTTTTGTGCTATAGTGTACTGAGATTGAATCATATCACTATTAGTGGTTATGAATTTTGTTATTTAAAAGAAAAATAAACATACAATTTTGAATGTACATGCAGTTTAGCAATACTTTATACTAGGAAAGAGTAGGAGGAAGAATATATTTTTTAATTCAGCTGGATTAGCTTTCATGTTTAATAATTTTTTCTTTTAAAATAGTGCTGGATTTTTAATAACCTCAAATATTACTTCTTCTCTTCTTTATATTTCTGAATTTGGAAACAAACCAACTTTCATGTTCTGCTGAAACCCAGTATGATATGTTCAAGGATAGATCATCAAGACTTTCATCATTAGTATGTAGTGCATGACTTTGTGTTGTATTTGGAGTTTTGCTTTATAAACATCTGTTGATGCTAATTATAGAATATGACTAACTTTCATGGCTTTATTATGAACTTTTGGGGAAAATGTGACTAACAAAGCAAAAAGCTAATGTTTTGTGGTTGTGGCATGAATAGTAATTTTTTTCTTTAGGATTTCAGAATTAGACACAAGTTATTCTTATCTATTGAGGACTAGGATTGGTAGTAATATCTTTTTTTTTTTTTTTTTTTTTTTTTTAATTTTAAAGATGGGGTCCCTCTCTGTCAACCAGGCTGGAGTGCAGTGGTGCAATCATAACTTATTGACTGCACCTTTGAACTCCTGGGTTCAAGGGATCCTCCCATCTCAGCCTTCTGAGTAGCGAGTACTATAAACATGTGGCAACATGCCCACCTAATTGGTTTATTTTTTTTGTAGAGATGGGGTTTTGCTATGCTGTACAGGCTGGTCTCGAACTTTTGGTCTTAAGTGATCCTCCCACCTTGGCCTCCCAAAGTGCTGGGATTACATGTGTGAGCCATCATGCCCAGCTGGTAGTAATGTATCTTTTCTTAAAACGATGAGCCACCCACCTAACATATACTAATTGTCATTCTAACACTGTTATAAACATGTCTTAATGTTGAGCACAAGCCCTGTGTTTTATGTCACATGTCACAAGCTAGCAGGTGTGAAGTTGCTAGATAGAAAATATCCAGTAGTGTTAGAGGACACCTAAGACATCAGTTATGTCCATACATTTTGGTTTGATTTGGTTAGTTTTTTATGGTATGTCATTAACCAAGGAATTTAAGTTATAGCTTGTTTTTCTTGGGTTAATATTTTGTCATTAGGTTGCCTGAGTTTCTAAATTACATAGACATCTCTTAAAATGTTCAGAGTAATATATAAAAAGATGCATATTCAAAAAAAAGAAAAATGAGTTTTTAATCATTGATTGGGGATACAGCCATATATATGTGAGATGGTTTACCTAGAGCAGTTTGTTGCCTTTGGCTCTTGATAGGTAGGGCACTTCTAGCCACACCTTTTTATTTCAGGCAAGTAGTACGTACCTAGATTAGATTTCTTATCTACCAATTTACCTATTTAGTAGTATTGCTGGCCTTAATTTCCCCATATGTACTTGGCTCTGTACTCCTAGGAAAAGTTAGATATTGAGACAATCCTGCCTTCAAGGGACCCTTTTATAAGGTGACCATTTATGGTATGCTGGGCAATCCATACCATGTTGGTTGTTTCCCTCCTGAGCATTACATACTGTGGATTCACTAATTTGGGTTAAGAGTACTGTCTGGGACAGTTTAATGTCATGTCCTTCGTTCTCTCAGTCCTGTTTTAATTGTTCCAAAAGATTGCTATTTGACGTTTAGGTAAGGAAGACTATAGAAGGAAATGAATTATCTTGTTACCTATATCCTTATAAAGAAGATGGGGGAGGGCAGGAGTGGTGTCTCATGCCTGTAATCCAGCATTTTGGGAGGTTGAGGCAGGAGGATCACTTGAGACCAAGAGTTCAAGACCATCCTGGACAACATAGCAAGACATTGTCTCTACCTGTCCCCCCAACCCCACATTAGCTGAGTGTAGTGGTACATACCTGTGGTCTTACCTACTCAGGAGACTGTGGCAGGAGTCCAGGAGTTCTAGGCTGCAGTGAGCCATGATTGTGCCACTATACCCCTGTCTGGGTGACAGAGCAACACCCTGTTTCTACTGAAAAAGAAAAAAAAGAAGCCAGAGGGACTCAAGTGTGGCATGAAGGTCTCCACAAATATCCTGCCTGGCTCTTAGTTCTAATCAGGTTTTCTTTAGCTGGCCAGACACACAGATGCTTGGCACAGAGGGAGGTGAGGGAGGAATGCAAATGTGTAGAGGGGCCAGGTAGCCTAGCTAGTAAAGTGCAGTGAATTGTTTACTAACCTTTGGGAAATAAATTGCATGTAAACTATTGTGTATCTCATATAGACCTTTGTGCATATAATTTCAAGATGAATTTTATTAAATTATTTTCATAACTTCCCTATGCAATCATTGAAGTTAACTTGAAATATTTACTTCCAGAATCATTCTTATAGTCACTCTCATGGAATGAAGAAGAGGTCTTCTGGTTCTCATAAAGACCCACTGGTTAGTTCTGTTGTGTCTCATATCACAATTCACAAAGTACTATTAGGAACTTAAGGATTATGATTATGATTGCTTTGGTGTGCTACTAGGGCATTATTGAAACTTGATAATCTGCTGAAACATGATTTATCAGAAATTTAAAAATAATTTTGTTTTCATTTGCAAGTTTTAGTATTAACAAATGCAAACCCCAGCAGGCAGAGTTAGTATTATATCACAAGAAGCTCATTAACAAGTATTTTCATTTATGAATTGTCCTTTGGAATATACCTGAAGAATAGGTTTAGTAAGATTCTCATCCTTATTTTAGGAATTTGAATTGATTTAGTTGTGGTATTATGGGCAGTAACTAAACTCACAAATAGGTATCATTCTAAAAGTTTGTGTTTTGGAAACTTGGAATGCATTTTCTCGTTTCTACAATAAATGTGTAATGGCAAAGTTTCCATACTAGCTTGCTGAAAACTCGTTAATCTATAATGTAATTAAACTGCAGAATTAATATACTCTTTATTCTAGTCACTTTGCAAAACATTTCTTTTTTCTTTTTCTTTTGTTCTTTTTTTTTTTTTTTTTTTTTTTTGGTGAGTTGGAGTCTCGCTCTGTCTCCCAGGCTAGATTGCATGGTGCAATCTCGGCTCACTGCAACCTCCACCTCCCAGGTTCAAACAATTCTCCTGCCTCAGCCTCCCAAGTAGCTGGGATTACAGGCATGTGCCACTATTCCTGGCTAATTTTTGTAGAGACGGGGTTTTGCCATGTTGGCCAGATGATCCTCCCGCCTCAGCCTCCCAAAGTGCTGGGATTACAGGCATGAGCTACAGTGCCTGGCTGCTAAACAAATTTCTGTGAGGAAAGTAATATCTCCAGAATGCCCACTTGGTACATTGGGAACACCCATTTCCTGTTAGGTTGCAACAGTACTGGCAAAGGAAGTGCAGTCCCAACTCTTTGCTAATTCATAATTCAGGGTTCCCATGGGTTGGATGGGGAGAGGGTTGGAAGGCTTTGGTTGGTAGAAGGAAGGAGAGAAGGGAGAATGTAATGGGGAGGACATTAACGAGAGGCCCTGGAAGGTAAGGTCTTGGGATCTCTGGGGAAAGGTGAACCTTAGTGCCTAGTTGAGGGTGTGAGTTGGGAGTGAAGAGTGGTATGGGAAGGCAGGGCTAGGGGTGGTAGGGGTGGGGTGAGAGTAGGGGTATCCTCAACTGCAGTGTCAACACTGGCGGAGTCTTTAAATCAGAAATCGCCTAAATTTGCTTAACCTTGAGTAAAAAAGATGGCTAGAGAAGTTGGGAAGGGAATTTTATAGATGGTTTTCTCTCCCTCAGTTAGCTATAATGTATACTATTATTGTCTATTTTGTGCATTGTATAAATGAACCTGCCATAGTGTTTTAGATCAAACCACATTTATTGTACTCTCTCTTTCGTTTTGGTTATTTGTCAGTTTATTTTGACAAGTAATGGGACTAGGAAATGTTTGGAACCAAATACATAGCTCTTTAACCACTTCTGTGGCTTTGCCAGATGGATTGTAAAACTGGTAATTATTCAGTGGTCCAGGAGTGTTCAAGGACATGCTTAAGAATGGCAAGAGAATAAATTGTTTTCATTTCATTTTGTCTGAGAGTTTATTGTCTTGTTTTTAAATTTAAAAAGTTAATAATATCTTTGTTTTAGGGGCTTGAAATAATTGTTACTTTGACTTAATGTGATATGATGATTTAAAAACATTATTGTAGAGAAGAAGGGATTTGGCAATATCATATTTTGCCTTTGTGTGTTCAGTTTTACCTTTGTGTGTTGTTAGGTTATTAACATTTAACCTAAGAAAAATGTGTTTAATTTTGCTTTTTGCAGAGTGGCCTCTACTTTGACCAGAGAAACTATAGCAGTCTTAGACATAGCAAACCCACCTCTGCCTACTACACTCGGGTTTGTCTAAAGTTTTTTGGCTTTATGTGTTTTCTAATCTCCCTGTTTTGCATTTTGACTAGCTGTAAATAATCTGTAAATGGCTACGTATATACTAGTTTTTGGTAACTGAATTTATATAGTCTGTGGGAGTCTCTTTAAACAACGGGAACTATTGAATCATCATGTTTATAAATCAGTACCATTAAAAAATTTTTTAATGAAAATGTTTAAATGTACAAAAAGTTCAAAGACTAATATAGTGAATATCACATACTTGTCATTTAGATTATATAATTCATTATATTTCCTTTATCACATAAGTATCTATTTGTCCCTCTAACCATCAATTCATCTTAGTTTTTGATGCATTTCAAAATAAGTTGTAAGCTTCCATATACTTCAGAGTGGGTACCCTTTTAAAAAAGCTTATATATAAAAATGTAAACTACATGTGGCATGAGAAGAATGTAGTTATTTAATGTTAGAATCTCCTGTTTTTTTAAAGACATTTGACACATCATACATTTAAGACACATTAAATGTATGGCACACAGTACATTTAAAATAATTTTGTTTAAAAAACCTGCACACACAACTTAAGTACTCTTATTTTTCATCTCTGATTGGGTTTGGTGAAAAAGAACTTGAAAAGTATGTCCTCAGATGACATCAGGAAAAGCAAGATTTAATTCCTTTAAAAACATGCTGTGTCCTTTTAGTGCATGTATTCATTGACTAGTACAATTTATCTAATTCAACTAAGGCACTTTGTCAATGGCTTGTTTTGAAGAACAGGTTGTCTAATCTATATGGAAAAGAGTGTTTGTAGCGCTAACTTGGAGCTTATTTATCTGGTTCTCCAAAAATCAGTCTAAGCCAATTAAGAGTTGGTCATAAAATCACTGAAAATATCATAGGAACTGGGTGAGTGGGATGTGGCCACTCTTTGCCACACTTCCAGTGCCATGGCCCTCTTTCCCTCAGTGTTTTCTTACTTACCATTCCATATCCTAACAATAATGCTTGAAGACCAATAGGACATAAACATATTTATAATTTATAGAAAACTGTTCCAACTGTTTTTCTTTCTTATCCTTTACAATTGATATTCAAAACAGTTTCTAATGACTTAAGTTTTTCTTATTTCTTGTGTTTCTTAACTACCTTAAGCACTCAGGAATTGCTAATGAATTATGGAGTATAAAATCATAAACTTAAATCCTCTGCATTTGTGATGGTGAGACCAATTCATCTTTGTTTTTTGTTTTTGCTTATTTATTTTGTTTTTGTCTCTTAGCAGTCTTCTTCCCTGTACAGTGACCCTCTGGCAACATATAAGAGTGACAGGGTTAGTACTTTCTGAGGAATTTTCTGCCTTCAGAGCTACCAGTTGCTTTTTTTCGGGTTTAATAATGCACTTTTTTCTTAGGCCTCTTCTACTGCAAATTCTGGTCTGCTGAGAAGTGCCAGTCTGGTTTGTATTTTCCTCTTCCAGTGTGTGCAGTGCTGGTGGGGTCAATGTCATGGTGCTAACTCTGTGGCTTGACAGCTTTTCTCCAAAATAGTTAAGGACACATGATTTTAATGTCATGTGTACTTCAGACTGTGCTGCCTGTGCTTAAAATATAAAACTTCAGGCTGTTAAAAATGAGCATATTCCCTTCACAGAGGGCTGTTGGTAGCCCTTGCTTAGAATCAGCTTTCTCATAGAGAAGGTAGATTTGCTTGAGTCCCACCACACTCACATACTTTTGTGAGATGGCTGCTTATGGAAAGGATGTTGTTTTTCTTTGGGACAGTTATGATCTTGGCCTCTGATATTAGGATCTAATAAAGCAAGCTGACTAGAACAGTAAAAGCAATAGCTCTGTGTAATGTGTGAGCTGTGAGTTTGTTGCTTTCAAGCTGTTTGTTGTGTTGTGGCCTGTTCTAGTGGACTGGGATCCTGAGGTTTTATAACTTAATTTTATTGTTGTAGTGGGCAAAATACTCTTTGTACCTCAGTTTCCTTTCCTGCTCTGTTTCCTCTTTTGAGGAAATACATTTATACGTGTTAATTCTCCCAGTTTCATAACATGATGGTGAAAGAAAATACTGTAACCCGGGGTAGTTTTTTAAAAAATGAAGTGTAAAGTTGATAGCAATTTATGCATATAAATGAGTATTACCGCCCTCAGGGTTTTCACTTTGGGAAGCTATACACTTATATCATTCTCCAAAACTTTTTTGGTACCGAGTATTGTGAAAACATTAAGTCATTTTCAAAACAACCTTGATGCTAAATAGCTAAGTAATATTTCCTTTGTTCCTTAGGCGTCATTGTACAATGGTGGATTATATAACCCTTATGGTTCTCGAACTGTAAGTCTAAATAGGGGAAGGTGGTGAGGAGGAGGGAAATGTGGGTGGGCACAGTTTACTTTCAAAGAAAAAGTCAAAAATTAAAAAAAAAAAAGGAATACACAAAGAAAAAGTTATTTAATCTGACCTATAATTACTCTCTAAGCTGTGATCAAGTCATTCAGCTAGCCAGTTGTGACTCTCACCCAAGCCGTGATAAAATGCCTGCTGGAAATCATGGCTTCAAGTATTAGGGAAATACATAGAAAAACCACTTTTCTTGTTCATTAGTTCCTCCTGAAGAAGTTCTGAGCAGCACTTCTCAGGGCATCCCCTTCTTCTTCTCTCCCTCTAGCCAAGGGCGGGTCGATCTTGAGGGTGGGGATGAGGTAGAGTTCTAGACCACTGAATAATAGTTAACTTTATCTTGAGAACCAGGGGCAAGTTAGGTCCATGATCCTTAATGTATTCTCATTAGAAAAATGAGGTGTTCATTGTTGTAAAACCTTTCTTCTTGGAAACTTTATAGCCATCTGAATGCAGTTATTACTCATCAAGAACAAGTTCAGCCCGAAGCAGTCCAGTGGTGAGCTGTCTAGTCTCTGCATGCTTTGTAGAAATTTTTGATTGTTGCATTAATTTGTACTCACTGTTTAGAATATTGAGGATATGGTGTGATTCACTTTATTGTGTATGGATTAGGTGTTCCCTTAGTACATAAACTCAAGCACTAATTTGTCCTAATAATTGGTAATTTCTGTATAAATGTGACTTAGCATGTAATTTCTTAAACGAGTCTCTAACCAGTGCCATTAGAATTTTTTAAGTTTTTATATTTAATTTTCATTTGTGTAGAACTTCTTGTCTTTCAGTGGTGATAATTCAGTGTATAGGTTGACTATCCTGTGTTTCTCCTTTCCATCTTTACATTCTGCACATTCAGCCATTTCACCTGCTTGCTAGCACTTCTATCAGTGCAGTGAAAGGAGAAGAAATAAAACAAACTGATTAAAAAAATATATTATACAAAAGACAAAACTGGGACAATTATAATTACCTAATCTTTCTGGAGTATTTTTTAAAATTTGTAAAAATAATATTAGTTAAGGAAAATTCAAAGTAATATTCCCCAGACCCCTCCTTCCCCATTTTCCTTCCCCAAATATAATCTCTGTTCTTCAATAACCTTTCATAGATATTTTATGCATATATGAGTGCTCTTTATTTTGAGTGCAAATAGGTTCATATTACATATTGCTCCTCAATATATTTTCTTTCTTTAAAGTAGCTTTCTGTATCAGCACCTATAAATTTATTTCATTCTTTCTTTTTTTGATAAAAATTTTCAACAAGTAAGCCGTGTCCCTTAGTTTTTCCACTTCATGTCTCTTAGAGATAGTTTCATATTAGCACATTCTTTTTAATGGCAATATATTCCGTTAGTGCATAAGTATACATTTTAAAAGTCATTTCCTGGCTGGGCATGGTGGCTCA
Organism: Chlorocebus sabaeus; assembly: GCF_047675955.1. Classification (NCBI taxonomy): domain Eukaryota; kingdom Metazoa; phylum Chordata; class Mammalia; order Primates; family Cercopithecidae; genus Chlorocebus; species Chlorocebus sabaeus. The sequence goes on from NC_132918.1 coordinate 2,431,567, forward strand.
CACCTATAATCCCAGCACTATGGGAGGCCGAGGCGGGCAGAGCACCTGAGGTCGGGGGTTCAAGACCAGCCTGACCAACATGGTGAAACCCCACCTCTACTAAAAATACACAATTAGCCGGGTGTGGTGGCACATGCCTGTAATCCCAGCTACTTGGGAGGCTGAGGCAGGAGAATCGCTTGAACCCCAGAGGCAGAGGCTGCGGTGAGCCAAGATCGTGCCATTGCACTCCAGCCTGGGCAACAAGAACAAAACTCCATCTCAAAAAAAAATAAAAAGTCATTTCCCTGTGATGGACATTAGATTGTCATATTTTTGCTACTATAGACACTTACACAATGACCATTCTTATCCAAGTATATTTTTGTGTACTTACATGGGTAAATCTGCAAGGTAAATTGTGAATCATGAAATGATGGGGTCAAAGAGGATATGCATTTGAATTATGATGTAAAGTACCATGTTGTCTACCAAAAGGACTGTACTGATTTACATTCCTAATGGCAAATGATGACTTTACGAGCTACCTTGTTATCCTTGATAATGTCAAAACTAGAGAAATAATTAAAGCAATTTTTTAAAGGTCATCAAAGGTTAATTTGTGAAGTGGAATAGGTGAGCTATATGGGTTTTCTTTTACATATATGTTTGTCTCAGTTCTACCATTTCCAAGTGGCACTGCTTAAAAATGCCACTGCTGTATTTAACAAAAGTTACACAGGGATGTTTAAGAAGGTAAGAACTTTTTTCACGTAAGAAGGAAGTTCACTTCTAACCTACCCTGTAATAAAATTCCACTTGGCAATTATTGGACCTGGTAGCATTTTTAGTTTCCTGAGTGTGGTGGTCACTTGCAAATAAAATTTGATTTTATACACATACACACATAATTTTTAAAATTTTAATATGTATATATTTTTCTTTAGAGACAGAGTCTCGCTCTGTCACCCAGTCTCTGAAGTGCAGTGGTGTGATTTTGGCTCACTGCAGCCTCCGCCTTCCAGGTTCAAGCAATTCTCCCACCTCAGCCTCCCAAGTTTCACCATGTTGACCAGGCTGGTCTCAAACTTCCGACCTCAGGTGGTCCACCCACCTCGGCCTCCCAAAGTGCTGGGATTACAGGCATGAGCCACCATGCCTGGCCTAATTTTAGTTTTTATTTAGAGAGGGTAGCTTTCTATGTGGCCCCTGCTGGATTCAAACTCTGGAGCTCAAGTAATCCTCCTGCCTCAGCCTCCTCAGTAGCTGGGACTGCAGGTGTGTATTACTGTACCCAGCTTATATTTTCATTCACTTGTAGGATCTTGTCCTTATAGGCTGGCTAGATCCTATTTCATTTGCAGGTTGGGGTCAGAATAACTATTTTAGTGATGCCAGAATGGTTTCTTAGTGATGTTAGAATGGAGATAAACTACACATACTGAAGATGAGTCTTTGGCTGGTAAAGCAAGAAGATGACAGAGCCATGTAGGGTGATGTTAGCAACATCTCCACTAGTTGCATAGTAATGAATAAAGGAAAATAAGAACCATCACTTCGTTGTCCCTGTTGTAGGAATTTCTGTCATTGACTTACATTGTTTCGCTTTAAAATATTATTTTATTTTCTCTCTCAAGCAAAAACATTAAGTATATTTATTGACCCCTGATAGGATCACAAAGGGCCCAGAGGTTTAAAAGTATGAAATCCCTAGCTGGTTTCAGTTGGCTTACTTATACACCTCCCCTTCTTTAATTTTTTGAGATGGAGTCTTGCTCTGTTACCCAGGCTGGGGTGCAGTGGCATAATCTCGGCTCACTGCAACCTCCGCCTCCTGGGTTCCAGCGATTCTCCTGCCTCAGCCTCCCGAGTAGCTGGGATTACAGGCATCCGCCACTATGCCTGGCTAATTTCTGTATTTTTAGTAGAGACGGGGTTTCACCATGTTGGTCAGATTCGTCTTGAACTCCTGACCTCAAGCAATCCACCCGCCTTGGCCTCCCAAAGTGCTGGGATTACAGGTGTGAGCCCCCGCACCTGGCTTTCTTTAATTTAACTTAAATAAAATGTAAGGTTTTACTTTATTTGTGCTTTTTGGAAATGTCTCCTGATTTTTAATAGCAGTTTATTATGCCTTGTACCAACTTTTCTATTAATATATAGGGTGCACAATAGATTATACCAATTATGCTGCTTATATCATTATTCATATGCATCTCAAAACCTTCCTTAATGTGCTTATAATGAGGTAACACCATAGCAAAATTGCATATTTGTCATTATCTGCATTTAATATCTATAGTTTACCAATGATGACACCGCAAGCATTGTGTCTTCTGATTGTGCCAGTCATGGACAAAGGGAGAGTGTGGTGAGCGTGATTTGCATGCAAAGAAATAAGATGAGTTTTAAATAACAACAATGCATGCTCATGTGAAATCTGTTGTAAAGTGAAATTTGCATTTGACAATAAGAGCATTTTCCTCAAATTTAGTTATATAAATAATTTGCCTTATAAAACATGTTGAGAACACACATTCTCTGTGGGCTGTGCAAGCTTTCATTAATAACTTGTCTTTTTACATCTCTTAGGAGTGAGTCATTATTTGAAAAGTTTTTACTGGTTATTCTTTGTTGCTGTTTTATGCACATGTGTGTGCAGTTCACCAAAGACAAATTTCTTCAGCAAAATTAATGTTTCCATATTGTATAAAACTCATAACTATGGATTACAAATCATGTTACCATTAATTGCTTTCTATATTGTTGTATTTAGATTTAATCGATGTTTATCCATCTGTTAAGACCTGTAATCCAGGCATGGTGGCTCATGCTTATAATCCCAGCTACGTGGGAGACTGAGGTGGGAGGATTGCTTGAGCCCAGGAGTTTGAGCCTGCAGTAAGCTATGACTGCATCACTGCACTCCAGCGTGGTGAGCAAAATGAGCCTCTGCCTCTCAAAAAAAAAAAAGCTGGTGAATTTAAGAATTGCTGATGACAAAATTTAAAAATTCTAGTCTTAGACATTCAATTGGATAATAATTGTAGAGGCAACAAATAGCTATATTAGAATACAAATGATATAATTTCAGGTTATTCTTTAATGAAGCTGGAAATTTTACAGAAAACTGATGACATTTTAGTTATATTTAAGAAATTGGTTTGGAAAATACATTGTTGAGGATGGTATGTCAGCTTAGAGCTAGAATAAAGAGCATAAGAGGCTGTAATTCCTTAAAGAAACATAGGCCATTTAACATGAGTTACGTTATGTGAAAGATTATAAACCCGAGTTTTCATAGAGAAGGGGAACATTAAATGTTGGAGAGATTTGTTACCAAAATTCATTTATTTAATTAAAGCAGTTGTAGTTCCTTAGCAAACCAGCTAATGATCATGCTTACAATTGAAGGAGAAATAATATACCACAATACCTAAAAACACCTTGGAATGCAGTGGAGTGGAAAGGGCAGGGACTCTAAATAATGATGTTTGGGCTTGTATCCACTTCTACTACCTATTAGTGTGTAAATGGCAGTGTCTTTATTTGTACGTTGGGGATGTTAGTACTATCTTTGTAGGTAAGCTTAATATATGGATTAAATGGAATACTATATAGAAAATACCTATCAAAATTCTCAGATAGGTGCCAATAAATATTAGTATCTATAAATGCAAGTTATTATTACTGTGTATAAAAATACCATTGCTTGATTGTATTGGTTATTAGCAAAACTTCATACTTGTAAGCCTGTTTTATCTCTTGGATGGGCTTCTGAATTCCCTTCCTGGAGAAATATTTTTTTTTTTTTTTTTTTACCAGTACATTCAAACAGTGTATTGAACATCTTTTAAATATCAAAGTGAGAAACAAGAAGGCAACATAATAATATTATCAGAAAGATGTTAGGAAGTAAGGACAGCTGTGTAAAGCTTGAGGCTGAAAAGTAGCTTGCCAGCTTCATTTCTTTCGCTTCTTGGGTAGTGGGCGCCGGAACAGCAAGATGTGAGGTTCTGGTTCATGGATCATATAATGGACCCATCCCTGACTCTGCTGAACGCCAAGATTCCTCCATTCAGATTCAGACATCAAATGAGTTTTAGGGACCAGCTTGGCTATGTCCTTGGGCAGCATGACATGTCGATACTGAAACTCCTCGTCGTCGTATTTGTCCGAATAGTAAATCTGTTTGTGCGACATGATCGCTCGGTTTGCTAGCCTTCAGCCCCGCGCCGCCAACCTCCAAGCAACTCCCAGCAGCACGCCCCTTGAGAAATATTTTAAAGCAAGGCAAACAGTCAGCTGAAGTAAGGAATAGATAATGAATGAGGTAAAAAAAAAAAAAATCACTTACTTTAAAATTAAATAAATGTTTGTGGAGTGCCTGTTGCATTCAAAGCCCTGTGTTGAGTGCTAGGAATACTATTTTAAGCCAGTCAGACTAGATTTCTGACTTTATGGAGTTTATATCCTAGTGAAAGAGATGGAAAATAAGCTAGTAAAGAAAGAAAAAGAAAGAAATGTCAGGGAGTGTGAAGAGAACAGGTAATGTGATAGGGAACATGGAGGGGCCGGTATGTATGTGGGTGACCCTTTGGATGGGGTGATTAGAGATGCTTCTTTGAGAAACTGACCATTGAGCTGAGACCTGAAATGTGAGGAGCCAGTTGCTTGAAGAGCTGGGAGAGGAGCATTCTAGGCCAGTGCCAAGGCCTAAGGTGAGGGAGAACTGGTGTGTTTGGGGAACCAAAAAGAGGCCAGTATAGTTCATTTCGTTCTTTATTTTGTCCTACATTTCCTGGTCTTTGGGAATATGAAAAAGAGGGAACTGTGTAAACTGAGAAAAGGTGCAGTAAACACCCTGCAAATAATTCTGCATTCAGCATATATATTCTTAACAGAATTGATAGCTATAATGAATTATAAATTTTGAGAATTATAGTAGAGGTAGATACTAACCTCGAAATGCTTCTGTTCAGGGTGATGAGTATCTTAAACATGAGAGATTTGCTGGTCCTCAGGAAGTAAATGTTCTCTGTAGCATAGGACTCTAGTTAAGATGAGTAAAAAAGCTGATTGTAGAGCTGTGATTTCATTTAGGAACCCCTTTTCTTTATTTTTTTGAGTAGGTTAATTGCAGCAGTTTCCTCATTTTATTTCTTGATACTTTATCACACATCAAAATTTTAAAAAGCCTTTCTCTAATTGTCCAATGTTCTTATTTTTTTTCTTTCTTTTTTTCTTAACTTTTAAAGCATCTCATTTTTTTTTCTGACTGAAAGGTTTCTGCCGCCGATTATTTCAGTCGCTCCAATCGTAGGGGAAGTGTTGTCTCCGAGGTGGATGACATCAGTATCCCAGATTTGTCCAGCGTGAGTGTATTGCATGGGGTGGTTGGTTATGTTGTCCCAGGCTTGTGACTAACAGCTAATATGTTAGCTATTTTATAATAAAAGTGGGAACTTGATTTATTGTCTTAAGAAATATTTGTTTGGGCCGGGCACGGTGGCTCACGCTTGTATTTCCAGCACTTTGAGAGGCCGAAGCAGGCGGATCACCGGAGGTCAGGAGTTCGAGACCAGCCTGGCCAACGTGGTGAAACCCTGTCTGTACTAAAAATACAAAAAAATTAGCTATGTGTGGGGCTCACACCTGTAATCCCAGCTACTCTGGAGGCTGAGGCAGGAGAATTGCTTGAACCCAGGAGGTGGAGGTTGCAGTGAGCCGAGACCATGCCACTGCACTGTATCCTGGGCAACAGAGCGAGACTTCATCTCAAAAAAAAAAACAAAGAAAGAAAGAATTGTTTGAACATGTTAAAATCAAATACATTTGCTCTGTTTTGGAATGTATTTATTAATATGTCCTTTCTTAAAAAAACTTTTTCCCCCTCTATGGAAAAATCTCCACATAGAACCCATCAGCATCTGCAATAATTATCAATATTTTGCCAATTTTGTTTCATTAATTTCTTCCCCCTTCCCTCCTTTTTTCCTTGAATTATTGTAAAGCAAATTCCACGTCATGTCATTTCTCAATAAATAGTTTAATACGTATCTGTAACTGAACATTTTTTCAGATCTCTTATATCATTATCATCACTAATGAAATAAGTAATTCCTTAGTATCATCTAATACCTAACCCTTATTCAGACATTCTTTATTGGTTAAAAAAATTATTTTCCTTTTTGATTTTAGTGAATCTATAAAGTGATAGGTAGACTTAGAAAGTTGAATAATGAAATATACCACTTAGTAAAGTGTCACTAATTTGTACTAACCAGGAAGAATCTGAATATATTTTAAATATTTGGATTATGGCATTGTTCTGAAGAAGTGTGCCTACCCATTGCTTCCATATTCATCAGGAACTGAATTTAGGAAAGGTTGCCCTTCAGGCATTTGTCTTAATGAATGAACTCCAGCCAACAACTTAGGATCTACCTGCTCATCTCAAAATAACAGCCTGATTATCTCTCTGACGCTTCTCCTCTTGCTGGCTTTGTGTTGTTTTGCCAATGGACCAAGGCTATACTGACTGTACTGATTGTCAAGCACTTTGGAGGGGGTGAGAGGTGCCTTCTTTCTTTCTTTCTTTCTTTCTTTCTTTCTTTCTTTCTTTCTTTCTTTCTTTCTTTCTTTCTTTCTTTCTTTCTTTCTTTCTTTCTTTTTCTTTCTTTCTTTCCTTCCTTCCTTCCTTCCTTCCTTCCTTCCTTCCTTCCTTCCTTCCTTCTTTTCTTTTCTTTTCTTTTCTTTTCTTTTCTTTTCTTTTCTTTTCTTTTCTTTTCTTTTCTTTCTTCTTTCTTTCTTCTTCCTCCTCTCCCCTCCCCTCCCCTCCCCTCTCCTCCCTTTCCTCCCTTTCTTTCCTTTCTTTCCTTTCTTCTTTTTTTTTCTTGGTGACAGGGTTGAGACCTGTTGCCCAGGCTGGAGTACAGCAGTGCGATCACGGCTCTCTGCAGCTTCAAATTCCTGGGCTCAAGTGATCCTCCCGCTTCAACCTCCGAAGTAGCTGGGACTACAAGTGTGTGTCATCGTGCCCAGCTAATTTTTATATTTTTTGTAGAGCCAGGGTTTTGCTGTCTTGCCTAGGCTGGTCTCGAATTCCTGACCTCAAGCAATCCACCTGCCTCAGCCTCCCAAAGTGTTGGGATTACAGGCGTGAGCCATCACTTCTGGCCAACATTTCTTTTTTTTTTTTTTTTTTTTTGAGACAAAGTCTCACTCTGTTGCCTAGGCTGGCATGCAGTGGCATAATTTCGGCTCACTGAAACCCCCACCCTCTGAGTTCAAGCGATTCTCCTGCCTTAGCCTCCCGAGTAGCTGGGATTACAGGCACCTGCCACCGCACCTGGCTAATTTTTTGTATTTTTAGTAGAGACAGGATTTCACCATCTTGGCCAGGCTGGTCTTGAACTCCTAACCTCATGATCCACCCGTCTCAGCCTCCCAAAGTGCTGAGATTACATGCATGAGCCACCGCACCCAGCAAACATTTCTTAATAGAAACATTAGACAGTAGTTTTTAAATGAAGAAATAATTATTTATAATTAGCATTTCACTGATGGTATTTAAATAGCAATTTCTGAACTATTTTAATTCTAGAAGATAATTTTATTTGTGGTTCTTAAGCATTCCAGATCATTGGTTCTCAAATCTGGCTATGCAACAGTATCATCTTGGTGTGGATCTAATCAATAACTCTCTCTGCATACAAAGTTAGAAGACTGGTTTCCAAGCCATTCCCCTGAAATATTGCCCTTATTATTAAATTGGCTAGTAATCCCCTTTTTTCCCCTGTAAGTATGGACAATTAAACTTATTGTTTACATCTGTTCTCTTAAAAACTGAATTCTGTCAGCCTCTTAATTTATAATATCTGAATTAATAGTTATGTCTTCCTTACATTTATTTTGTGATGATTTACTTTAGTAATTACATATAAGTGAAAATGCTGACAGTTTAAAAAATCTCCCTCTGCCCCTACTAGTTAACTATAACTCTTTAACATAAGGTAAAGTTCTCTAGAGCAGGGATTTACAAATCTGGCTAACCCCTGTTATTTTATAGTCTGCAAGCCACTGGTTTATTTATATGTATGTGTGTATCCACACACACACAGACGCACACATATGTATACATATATGTATGTATACATATATATACACATACATTATATATATATTTAAAGAGACAGGGTCTTGCTCTGTCTTGCAGGCTGGAGTGCAGTGGAGCCATCATAGCTCACTGCAATCTCAAACTCTTGGGCTCAAGTGACCTTCCTGCCTCAGTCTCTCAAAGCACTGGGATTACAGGCAATTTGTATATTTTTAAATGGTTATATATAAGTACCTTATCCTTAATTTTGCCTCCTGGCAAAGCATACAGTATTTTTGGGCCTCTCTCTGGAGCAAGTAACTTTCTCTAGTAGTATTTCTTTTAAAGAGTATGCTGTAGTCCAGCTCATCTTGTAGATGAATACAAAGGGGACTTCATGTTGGTAGACCTCCCTTCCCTCCCACTTTCAAAAAAAGATGACCTGGAAATACTTCAACATGAAATATGATTTTTAAATGCTGGCAACGAATTCAGAATTTTAAAAGACATTTTCTGGTTACCTCATTGTGTACTAAATATGTTTGTAGGCTGATAGTTTATAACTTCTGAGCTAGGAGGTGCTGAGAAAGGGTGCCAGGTCATGATTCTGCAAGCCTATATAATATTTTTGGTGGCTCTAGCCTCTAATTTTCTTTTTTTTTTTTTTTTTTTTTTTGAGGCAGAGCCTCGCTTTGTCGCCCAGGCTGGAGTGCAGTGGCCAGATCTCAGCTCACTGCAAGCTCCGCCTTCCGGGTTCACGCCATTCTCCTGCCTCAGCCTCCCGAGTAGCTGGGACTACAGGCGCCCGCCATCACGCCCGGCTAGTTTTTTGTATTTTTTAGTGGAGACGGGGTTTCACCGTGTTAACCAGGATGGTCTCGATCTCTTGACCTCGTGATCCGCCCGTCTCGGCCTCCCAAAGTGCTGGGATTACAGGCTTGAGCCACCGCGCCCGGCCTCTAGCCTCTAATTTTCTTCTGCATTGGCTTTGTTTCTGTTTTGTAAGTCAGGCTACAATAAAGCAAACAAATGTAAATGTGTTTTAATTAAAACTGAAATTTTGCTGATTGTTAATAATTAAACCCATTTCTAAATGGAATCCTTAGCCAGTTTTGCTTTAGGGAATTGTTAAAATTGATTGATGTCTTCCCTTCTGTGGTTGTGGACTCAGGTATTTTTTCAAACAATTTTTGAGTAGCTTTATCAAGTTAGTATGTATATAAATTAGAAATTAACGAAGGATCAAGACCCAATGACTGCATTGAAGAAACTGCACTGTAAATACTTTATTAAACTACAGTTTTACATGTTAATATATTAAATATGATTAAATATTATTCCATTTAAAAAGCTTTTTTCTGGATCTGGCAGACTCTGGATCATCATTATGAACATTAGCTTGTTATTACATTGCAGCCACATAGAACTCTTGGCTGTTGGATCCTATTGGGCTTTTAGAATACCAAGTTTCAACTAGGTTTTTGTCTAAATAGAAGACAGCCTGCAATATAGTACAAGTCTCAGAAGTGAGAACTGGCCAAGTTAGTATAGCCAAAATAAGAGAACTGTGACATGGTTGCTTTGGGTGATTTTTGCTGGCTTGACAGTCTCTGAGGTTTGGTGCGTGATCAGTTTGAGTTGCGACAGTTGGGATCTCTCAGAAGACAGTGAAAGCAATAGAGTCAACATTGTGATGGATTAGTTCAGTGATGCAACCTCTGAAATGTAAGATTATTCCAGGGACAGTCTGTTAAAAACTGGGTGAGTTTGGAGGTCAGTTTTGTGAGAAGTGGGTTTGAGGAAGGATTTCAAATAAGCTTAGAAGACTTTTAACTTTGAATGCTACGTGCTTTTCTCTTTAACACATTAGCAGAAAAGACTTGGAAAATACTCAGGAAAATAAGGCAGTTTATTCAAATATAATATTTCTTTCATCTTGAAGAATAATACATTAAATATTGGGCAATGCAGTATAGATGTGTAAAAGGATTATTCCTTTTTATGGCAATAATTACCAATATAGTATTTAAAAACAAATTTTAGGACAGGCATGGTGGCTCATACATATAATCCCAGCACTTTGGGAGGCTGAGGCAGGCGGATCACTTGAGGTCAGGATTTTGAGACCAGCCTGGCCAACGTGGTGAAACCCCATCTCTTCTAAAAATACAAAAAAAATTAGCCGGTCATGATGATGGGTGCCTGTAATCCCAGTGACTTGGGAGGCTGAGGCAAGGAGAGTAGCTTGAACCTGGGAGGCAGAGGTTGCAGTGAGCCAAGATCGCACCATTGCACTCCAGCCTGGATGACAGAGTGAGACTCTGTCTCAAAAAAAAAAAGAAAGAAATTAAAAAAAAAACCCAAAAAACCATTTCAATCGCTGAAACATTTGTATGTTGTTTTAAAAATCAAAATGAACTAAAATTAGTTTTTCAGAGTTTTTACAGCATGAAGTAACAAAGAGTTAAATGTCTAAAAATAGTGTTTATATTACTGATGTATTACTATCATCATAATAAAGAATATTTATAAACATAAGTGTGGGTAATAAAAAGAACACTAAAAACTTTCAAATATGTGGAAGTTAGGGTGAAGTGATCTGAGTAGAACTAGAAATGATGTTTCATGTTTTAATAATTAACTGAGAAATGTTTTCAGATCTCTTCTCTAGATTGGGCCTAGAAGGTTTGTGTCAGAGTTGGAGTTATTTTCATTTAGTTACATCCCTATGTGCCTTTTTTCTCCTGGTGATAATTGGAATAGCATATATATTCAGGTAAACAATATGAACACTGAATTGAAAATTTACAAAACTAAGGGTTGGATTCAGCTCTGCAACCTTCAGCAAAATCTTTCACCTCTCAATTTCTTTTTCCTTAGCTGTAAAACTCAGGGTTTGGACTAGACTTTTAAGGTACTTCCCTTCTTGAAACACTGTCTGAAACAACCTTAAGGCCTACCGCAGAAGATAGGTTAACTTAATTATGGCAAGTTGAGATAACAGGCTACTATGAAGCTGTTTAAAATAAATGAGGGAAGTCTATTAGTATAGATGGGGTATGATTTATTCATTCATCCAACAAATTTTGAGCCCTTCTGTATGCCAGACACTATTCTTGATACTAGGAGTACAAAAAAGAACATACTGATATAGAGCTTACATTTTAGAAAGACAGCAGACAATAAATAAATGGATAAATACCATAGTGTCAGGGAGTGATAAATGCTATGAAGAAAGATGAAGTACTTTCTCAAATCTCTGAGACTTGGTAAGGGGAAAAAGAAGGTGTAGAACACATATGGGACACTTAATAGAATTTTTTAAAGACTTTGTGGTTGGTTGCTATTAGAGACTGGTGGTCAGGGTATGGCATGGTAGGGAGAGAGCCCTACTTATACCCTTTTGTGCTGTTTGATTTTTTTTGGTCACATGTGCATGTATTACTGAAAAAACAAAAAATCCTTGATGTGGGGAAAAATATTTTGGTGACATATTTAACATGCTTTAATCCAATCTGAACTTTCTTGACTGAGTGTACTAATCTTTATCTATGTGTCCTGTGTCCTAATAATGCTTAGAAATAAAGGTTTATCACTTTTGGTTTTATCAGACTTTTCTTTTTGATATGTACAAGGTTTTTTTGTACTAACATTTGCAGTGCTAAAACTTTATATGTAGCCTTCTTTAATGTGTTTTAAATACCATAAACAGAAAATTTACCCAAAAGTTCTAAACTTTTGAGTAAACATAGATTGCTTACTCAGTGTCTTCCTTAGGATAAAAATTAAAGTTGCCAACATTTTGTCTTATGTTAAACTGGAATTTTTATTTCATTTTTAATATGTTTATTTTTAGGCTTCAAACATCATTGAACTTGGAAAACTCAAGATCACTTTTTTTCCTCTTAAAAAAAATCAACTTGCTAAGCATCTTTCCTGATTTTTATCTTTGTTCTTTTCTAGTTGGATGAAAAATCTGACAAACAGTATGCTGAAAATTATACAAGAGTGAGTATGTAAATTCCTAAGGGAAATTCTCAAGGTCAATTAAACTTGCTATCTGTAACTTGTTCATTATTTATATTACAACAATTGGTCTGATGTAGCTGCTTTTCCTCCCTTTATCTATTTCCTGTCCTTGACCCTCCAAAATTCCTTCGAAGTTAAATCATGTGAGGCCCTGGGAAGAGAAAAGGCACTGCATTTTATTTCCTTGAATGTCACCTCTTTAGCTTTTGGCTGCTCTTTTGATTTTCATTCCTCTAGAAATTGATCCTAAGAAGCCAGTAAACACTGAAAATGAAGTTTCTTTAGGAATGATGGTGGCAGACTCTGAGATGTTTTTTCCTTTTATATATAAATTGTTTCTTGAAGTAAAATAACTCCTTTCTAGAATTTGCTTTGTGTTAAAGTCTCTTCTGAAAGTATTTTTAGAAAGTCAGGGAGATGATTTATCAAGATTAATTTTATGCTATACCCAAGAAAAATTAGCTCTGTCCAGTTGAAATGTAATGCAAGCCCCAAGTGCAAACTTATATGTAAGTTTAAATTTTCTGGTAGCCACATTTAAAAAGTAAAAAGCAGGTAAAATTAATTTAGGTAATATATTTTATTTAATCCAGATATCTAAACTATTTCAACATATAATCAATATAAAATTACTAGACCAGACTAGGTAGCTCATGCCTGTAATCCCAACACTTTGGGAGGCCAAGGTGGGTGTATCACTTGGCCAGTCATGGTTTTGCATGCCTGTTGTCCCAGCTACTCAGTCTGGGAGGCTAAGGCAGGAGAATTGCATGAATCTGGGAGGTAGAGGTTGCAGTGAGCTGAGATCGTGCCACTGCACTCCAGCCTGGGTAACAGAGCGAGACTCCACCTCAAAATAAATAAATAAATAAATAAATAAATATAATAAATATAAAATTGTTAATGAGATATATTTCATTCGTTTTTCTACACTACGCCTTCAGAATCTGGGATGTATCCTATACGCAACTATCAATTTGGACTAACCACATTTCAAGTGTTAGTAGCTGCATGTGGCTAATCGCAAGTATATTGGACAGCACAGATTCATGCAGTTTATTAATCGATAGCATAATCTCACGTTTAAATGAATTTTGGGAAGAACAGTCTACATTCATAGTGATATCCAGTGTTGCTGCTCTCCGCTACAAATAGTATCTTCATCTTTATCAACTCAACACAGTATTAGAGAAAGAAGAGATTGATAAGCAGTTCAGAAATTAAAAAGGGGAAGTGCTGTTTAGCGTATCAGTTATAAAATGCTAAAACTGCTTTAAGTTAATCTGATGTGCTCACTTCAGTATTGTTTACAGGATAGCAAAGATAAACTTAGAAAATAACCCTTATAAAAACTATTTTCTTTGTAGTTATGATGAATTACAGATTTTGATGAGGTATTTGTGTTCATGAAATTTTGCTTAGTATGCTTGGGCCCTTCTCTGGATACCTGGATACCTGCAAAGCCAATCTAAATTGACCATTGATTACACATGGTAATTTCTTCATCTGAAGCCCACATCTTCCCCCAACCACCCTGCCCTGTTTTTAGTTTCCACTACAAACATATTTTTAAAGAAATGAGACTTAGAAGGGTCATATTTCTCTTTCTAGCCTTCATCTCGAAATTCTGCCTCAGCAACAACCCCTCTAAGTGGAAACTCATCCAGACGAGGAAGTGGGGACACCAGCAGCTTAATAGATCCAGACACCTCATTAAGTGAATTGCGGGTAAACTGAAATTTTTGGTTTTCTTTTTAAAAGCAGTTTTTTGACTTCTTGGTGATATACTGGAACTTTTAACCTTTAATGTGACTTAGTAGAAAGATGGAATATGATTTCTGTATTAAAAAATAAGTACAGTACAAAAGTGTGACTCAGGTGTTTCAGAGCTTGAAAGGAAGGAGATGAGTTAATTCTTTTTTCTGTCCTCTTTCCTGAAAATTTGATGGTGTTGGAGTTTCTGCTAATTTACAGATGCCAGAAAAAACCACTTTGTAATGTATGTAAAATTAATTCTCTCAGAAACAACTGGCCATGTTTTAAATGGAAAATATGTGGGTGTACAAAGAACTAGATTGTGGGAATTATTAGTTTTTTGAGCCTTGATGGTATTTAGCTGCTTGAACATAGTTATCTCTCAGTTTTTCATAGTAATAGAAGTGTAATAATATTTGGATAACAGAAATACCTGAGATAATGAAAAGCTTATTTGACTCATTAATTAAGTCTCCATCTTTATTAACCCCTTTACTTAGAAAAAGAGTACTTTAAAAAATATATATTTTATTTGCTGAACTTGCTATTTGTGAAGCAAGGGGTAGTAAGAGAAATTGTATACATTCGTTCACTCAAGATTTATTGAGCACTTGGCCTTGGAGATTTAAGAGGCAAAATACGTTCTGGCCTTCAGGATTTCCCTGTTTCATAGGGAAGACAAACTGATACAAACCAATAAAACCAGGTGGTGTTATACAATGGTAGTAGCAAGAATGGGGCTGTTAAGGTAGTTCAAAAAAGCATGATCTAAATTGGACCAGGAGAAGAGATAACAAAAAGCTTTTCAGAAAAGACAAACTCTGAGCTAAGATTTAAAGGAAAAATAAACATTAACCAAGCAAAGAAATTGAAGGGGAAAGGCTTTCTCAAGGAGATGCATTCGGAGAACCCAGAAAGCTACCTGTATAGCAAAGTTGCCAGAGGGTAGGATGAGAAGTGAAGAATAGTAGCATGTAAGAGAGAAGGCTGGAAAAGTAGTGGGGGGCCAAATCACAAAGCATCTTATATGCTAGCCTGAAACGAATTCAGTTTTACCCTGACAATTATGGGATCTATCTAGGAGAGCAACACTATCTGCTTTGCATTCTTAAAAAATAACTTGATCACAGTCAGAGGAAGCATTGCAGGCCAGAAGAGCAGTTACCCTGTGGTTCAACAATGAGGATGAGGTGAGCAAGTCAAAACTGCAAGGGGAGAAAATGTGATAAACTTGCTCTGGAGTGAATACGAGAGACTGGGAATTGGTTGGGCAATAGGTAGGGAGAGAGAAATTTAAGAAAAGGTTTTTAGCTTTCTTTTGAAGGTGAGATCGATTATTATTTTCTTTGGTTGGGTTGAGCCAGTAGAGAGAAGATGAAGGTTGAGGAAGGAGAGGGGTAACTGACAGATCAAAGTGCCTGAGTGGGTGAGAGGAGAGTCCAGGACTCAGATGGATGAGCTTGCCTGGACTGGAGGTCCCCTCTTCACTGGAGGGGAGGTAGAGGACAGGTGGTGACTGAGATTGTAGGTAGGGGCTCATCTGAGTGCAGTAGTGTTTACAAGTAATTGATCACAAGCAGTTACAGATTTATTTGTTCCTTCTCCACCTTCATTGCTTCGCTTGACTAGCCTTTTAAAAAAAATTTGTCACCCCTGTAATCCCAGGACTTTGGGAGGCCGAGGCAGACGCATCACAAGGTCAGGAGTTTGAGACCAGCGTGGCCAACATAGTGAAACCTTGTCTGTACTAAAAATACAAAAAATTAGCTGGGCGTGGTGGTAGGCACCTGTAATCACAGCTACTTGGGAGGCTGAGGCAGGAGAATCGCTTGAACCCAGAAGGTGGAGGTTGCAGTGAGCTGAGATCGCGCCATTGCACTCCAGCCTGGGCGACAGTGCGAGACTCCATCTCAAAAAAAAAAAAAAAAAAAGAAAGAAAGAAAAAAAGATTGTCGGTAGGATTGGAAAAAGAGTCTGACTTATGAAAGTGGGTTAGGGGGTTGGGGAGGATGGAGAGACTTGCAACAGTGGCAGAGAAGGAGAGCACCTAGGCCAGCATGGCCATTGGTTTGAAGGTGTCAGTATTAATTGAACTCTTAACAGCTCTTACTGTGTACCAGACATAAGTGCCAGGTGGAAAGTTGAATAAGATGAACTCTTGCCATTAGCTGCTGCATTCTAATGGGACAAAAGGATATGAGGACAAGGCCTTCCAGCGTTAGACTTAGCTTGCTTTTGTCAACAACTTGTTTTTTCTTCCTTGAGAGAATGACCTTCTTGAAGGAAGTGTTATTTTTGTATCATAGCATCTGCCTCCTAATAGGTCCTTCGTAAATGTCTATTGAATGAATCAATGAGTAAAAGACAGTCAAACCTATTGGAGAGGCAATGAAGGAGGCAGGGAAAGTATAATACCAAAAATGTGTATAATCAGCTTTTAATAATTGATCCTGCTTGTAATTGCAGAATTGTATTTAGGGCCCTGTACAGTTATTTCAGACATAAATCGAGCACTCAGAATAGACCTTATATAACAAGGTCAGGCACAGGGAAACAATATTTTCCATTTAAAATTTGACCAGTTTCACTTTTCTTATAAGGATTATGGTGACATTTGGAGCAAGTGCTTTTCTCATCATTTAAATGGTATCCTCAGGATAGAATATCTCATTTGACATTCTGTTCAAAATGTTTAACTTCCTTTCCTTTACTCCCTTTCTCTCAAGTTAATTGTGGCCAGTAACCAAGTCATTGAAAGAAAACTTTGTTCATATTCATTTATTATATTTTTTAAAAACTTTTGCATGATTCATTAAAATTGGCTCCTTATTAATTTACTGTATATTTTACTAGTTCTAGATGAAGCATTATGTTAAAAATTTTAAGTGATTTATAAAATATTAAGTTGTATGATTTTAAATGTTATTTGCTGTCTCTTATTTACTGTATATTTTACTAGTTCTAGGTGAAGCATTATGCTAAAAATTTTAAGTGATTTATAGAATATTAAAAGTTGTATGATTTTAAATATTATAATTTATATAGCTTTTTCCTCCATGTATAGCCCTGTCCCCGTTTGCTATGCTGTTATTAACAGAATTTAATGCCAAGAAAATATTTAACATTAGATTGATTACTCTAGACCTTCCCCCAGTCCTACTATCCCCTGACCTATTTGCCCTTTTCAGTGGTTGGTAGTGGGAGTTATGTTTTTGTACTTTGATTTCTCTGCTTTTAGTCTGGAATATACAAAAGTGAGTCACATTTCTTCTGAATCCTTTGTGATTTAAGATATGTTTGTGCATGGTTTTATGCAATGGTTCATTCCTATGTCCTGCAGGATATCTATGACCTTAAGGACCAGATACAGGATGTAGAAGGGAGATACATGCAGGGGCTTAAAGAACTGAAGGTATCAGGGCCCATTCTGCAGCCCAAGCATGCTCTGTATGCAGAAGTGTTGGCAGTGGTGGCCTTGCAAGTTCTATTAACCAACTGCACATAGCTTTACTAACAGTGTTTGTCTTTCAAGCATGTGCTTAACCTGCAGTGCATAGGAATGGTGAACTTTCAATCTCTGCTTATGTTTAAATGTGTAGTACAGTTTTTAAGTATTCAGCAGAAGATATCATTTGCAGTTTTTTTTCTCTTTTTTATTTTTTCTTATAGAGACAGGGTCTCACTATGTTGCCCAGGCTGGTCTCGAACTCCTGGGCTGAAGCCATCCTCCTGCCTTGGCCTCCCAAAGTGCTGGGATTACAGGCATGAGCTACCTCGCCCAGCCTCTTTTACAATTTTAAAACCTTGTAAAGTACATGCATATCCCTTGTGTCTTAGCCATACAAAATTAAATTGGTCAAACACCTAAAAAAATACTAAGAATATTTTTATTGAGAATTGGACCTCAAAATTCTTCCACGCTAAATGAAAAAGTGTTGCATATTTCTGTTACCAAACTCAGTCAGTATTAAATGTGGGAGGAAGTAGCAACTGAGACACCATTATTATAAATATCCCCCCCTGGAGGAAGGAACATGAAGACATGAGGCCTATATTTTCTTTTGGCTTGGATTTTTTTAACCTATAGGTCAAAAATGATGACACAGATCTAGTGCCTTAAAGAATTTGGAGGTAAATGTAAATGGTCTTTATCTTTTCCCAGAAAGGATGACTAACATTTTTTAATGTAAATGTGTGAGGCAGACAGTTTGGTTGTAAATAGCATTGGTTATCATGCTCTTCTTTCCTCACATTTCATTCTGAAGTTCAAGCCTTGTGTTACGAAGAAACCAGAAGTTTATTTAAACACATGTATGTCCTGATTTGAAATCAAAATACATACTACAGGCCAGGCACGGTGGCTCACGCCTGTAATTCCAGCACTTTGGGAGGCCGAGGCAGGCGGATCACCTGAGGTCAGGTGTTTGAGACCAGCCTGGCCAACATGGCGAAACCCTGTCTGTTCTAAAAATACAAAAAATTCACCTGGCATGGTGGCAGGCGCCTGTAATCCAAGCTACTTGGGAGGCTGAGGCAGGAGAATTGCTTGAACCTGGGAGGTAGAGGTTGCAGTGAGCTGAGATGGTGCCATTTCACTCCAGCCTGGGCAACAGAGCGAGACTCTGTCTCAAAACAAACAAAAAACAAAAAAGCAAAATACCCACTACACCTCTAAAAAAACAAAAAGCAAGACATTTAGAAGATGACTCAGGATATATCCAAAGGACAAAGCATGGACTTCATGGGCAAGGATTTTGTCATCTTCCCTGGCATGATTTGGAGTAGCCTCACTATCAGCCAAACTCTTCATGCAAGTGATATGGTTCATGAGAAACAGAGTAAGACTCAGGACCCAAAAAGGTGAGAAGTCCAATGGGAAGTACCCATGAGGGAAGCCTGCAAGTTGCTGATAGGGCAGCATGAGTTTGTCGGTAAATATCAGAAGAATTACAGAATTAGTTGATGTTCTCATTTAATCTTACTCCTTTAATCTTCAGGATTTAATCTCTCTTTTAAGGTTTTAGAGATACGACTTTTGGAAATACCTTGGATCAAACAAATCGGTACATTAAATAAATATGCTTATATTAAAGTCACATGTGTAACAGTGTATCAGGAAAGCAATTGTGTGATTCAGGGGCATTCTTACTGTCATTTTATTTTTCCTTTCATGTTAGATCTACCATTTATTGCATTCTTTGACGAATACAAAGGAACAGATTAGATTTGAGATTTGAACAGATGAGATCCCTTTTCCTAATTCATGCCAGAGTATAATTGAACTTGACTTCAGATTACATTTATCCTTGACACTTGAAGTGGAAAAAAAACCCATAAAAATAAAGAAAAGATTGTCTGATTGGTGACCAAGCATGGTGGGATGATGCATCCTATTGAAAAAGGATGTTGGCTCATTGCTTGTGACATTACTCTTAACTATGTTTGCCTTTGGGATGTTCTCTACCACTCTCCCCTCCATCCTTTTATCGGGAAAGTTTATTATTACTAATACAGCATTTGCCCATGCTGTACTAGTATATAGTGTACACTGTTACCCAGAAAATGCAGTAAAATATTAATTGTAAAATTTAACTGATCTATTTCTTAAAAGATTAATGATTTTGTAAGTCAAACGACTAAACCCATTAACCCATTTTAAAAACTATTAAAATGAATACCTTATTAAATTTAAGTAGAGTTACAGCAATAAATAACAATAGTAAATCTATATCTAGTGACTGAAAACTTTCCAAGATGTATTGAAAAAAGGCAAACTGTAGAACAAAATGTAGAGTATATAATTTGTATTAAAAATATATATGAAGTCAAGGGTATATATTTTATACTGTAAACAAATAGGAAATAGCCTGAAAGATAATCTGCCAAACCAATAGCGCTTGTGCCTCTGGAGAGAGCATTGTCAAGGAAGACTTTTGCTTTATTGATATTGATATTTTTTCTGCTATTAGCCTCTCAGATGGATGAGAATTATTTTAAAGTCTGCATTATAGTAAGATACATTTAGATATATTTAGAGCACTGTATAATTGACTTTGCTTACATTCTTTGTTTTGGTTAAATTTGTTTCTAATCATAGTTTAAATCTTACCTGACAACTTAATTCTGGTTTATGAAGCATTATTAAAAGTGTGTGTGGCCGGACATGGGGACTTATACCTATAATCCAGTTTTGGAGGCCAAAGCGAGTGGATCACTTGAGCCCAGGAGTTTGAGATCAACCCGGGCAACATGGTGAAACCTTGTCTCTACAAAAAATTAGCCAGGTGTGGTAGCACATGCCTGTGGTCCCAGTTACTTGGGAAGCTGACATGGGAGAATCACCTGAGTCTGGGGAGGTTGAAGCTGCATAGCTGAGATTGTGCCACAGTAGTCCAGCCTGGGTGACAGAGTGAGACCCTGTCTCCAAAAAAAAAAAAAAAAAAAAAAAAGTGTGTATGTTTGTATTTTTATTTAGATGTAATTCACATTCCATAAAAATTTACCCATTTAAAATATATAATTCAGTAGTTTTTAGCATACTCACAGAGTTGTGCAACTAGCACCACAACCCATCTTTAGAACATTTTCATCACCCAGAAAAGAAACCCCAATCACTAACTTTCTGTCTCTGTAGATTCGCCTATTCTGGAGATTTATTACAAATGGAATCATATAATATGTGGTCTTTTGTGATTGGCTTTCATTTAGCATAATATATTCAATATTCACCCATGTCGTATTATCTGTCAGTCTTTTTTTAGTGGCTAGATAGTATTCCACTGTATGGATTTGCTGCATTTTGTTAATCCATTTGTCAGTTAATAGGCATTTTGGTTGTTCATACTTTTCTGGCTATTATGAATAATGCTGCTGTGAACATTTGTGTACAAGTGTTTGTGTAGACATATCTTTTCAATTCTCTTTGGTAGATTGCTAGGAATAGAATTGGTGGGTCATATGGTAACACTATATTTAACATTTTGAGGAATTGTCAAACTGTTTTCCAAAGTAGCTGCACCATTTTATGTTCCTACCAGCAATGTATGGGAGATCTAGTTTCTCCACATCCTTACTAACACTTGTCTTCTGTGTTTTTGATTATAGATTATAGCCATCCTAGTGAATGTGAAGTGGTATCTTATTTTGGTTTTCATGTGCATTTTCCTAATCACTAATGATGTTGAGCATGTCTTCCTGTGCTTATTTGCCATTTGCATATCCTCTTTGGAGAAATATCCAGGTCCTTGCCCATTTTTAAATTGATTTGTGTGTCTTTTATTGTTGAGTTGTAAGAGTTGTTTATATATTATTCTGCATGTAAGTCCCTTATCAGATATAAGATTTATAAATATTTTCTCCCATTCTGTGGGTTATCTTTTTACTTTCTTGATCATGTCATTTGCAGCATAAAAGTTTTACATTTGGGCCAGGCGTGGTAGCTCACACCTGTAATACCAGCATTTTGGGAGGCTGAGGTGGGCAGATCATGAGTTCAGGAGTTTGAGACCAGTCTAGCCAACATAGTGAAACCCATCTCTACTAAAAAATACAAAAAATTAGCCGGGTGTGGTGGTGTGCGCCTGTAATTCCAGCTCTGCAGGAGGCTGAGGCAGGAGAATTGTGTAAACCCAGGAGGTGGAGGTTGCAGTGAGCCGAGATCGTGCGATTGCACTCCAGCCAGGGCAACAGTGTGAGACTCCATCTCAAAAAAAAAAAAGAAAAAAAGTTTTATATTTGGGTGAAGTCTCTTTTTGGTTTATAATGCTTTTTGTTTGTTTGTTTTTGAGACAGGGTCTCACTCTGTTAACCAGGCTGGGGTGCAGTGGCATGATCTTGGCTCACTGCAACTTCTACCTCCTGGGTTCAAGTGATTCTCCTGCCTCAACCTCCCGAGTAGCTGAGATTACAGGCACCCACCACCATGCCTGGCTAATTTTTGTATTTTTAGTAGAGATAGGGTTTCACCATGTTGGTCAAGCTGGTCTTGAACTCCTGACCTCAAGTGATCTGCCTGCCTCAGCCTCCCAAAGTACCGGGATTACAGGCGTGAAGTACCACGCCCGGCTAGTTTATAGTGCTTTTGGTATATCTAAAAAACCATTGCCTATCCCAAGGTCATGAAGATTTATCCATATTTTCTTTGAAGCGTTTTATTGTTTTAGCTCTTACATTTAGATCTATGACTCTTGGTGAGTTAATTTTTGTGTATGGTGTGAGGTAGGAGTCCAACTTCATTCTTTTGTTTGTGGGTATCCACTTGTCCCAATACCATTCATTCTTTTCCCATTGAGTTACATGGATCCCTTTGTCCAGATTAACTGATTGTAAATGTAAGTTCTGGGCTCTTAGTTCCATTTCATAAAACATTTACACTAGTAGTTTTAAAATTTATTTCCATAAATGATTACTTTTCCTGTGTGAAACATTTTTTTTTTTAGCTTTAAAAAAAGTCACTAGGCAGTAGTAATTACCAAAGTAGATACAGTTACACACACAAAAAATGTGAGCTATTTTAGGCAGAAAATTTTGAGATATGTAACATTTCAGGCATTTTGTGGTACCTTTTCTTTTTTTTACATCAAACTGTGGCATTAGATCAAACTCTTTATTTTATTTTGTTTTATTTTATTGATTGATTGATAGAGATAGGGTCTCACTCTGTCACCCAGGCTGGAGTGCAGTGGCACGATCTCTGCTTACTGCAGCCCTGACCTCCTGGGCTCAATCAGTCTTCCCACCTAGCATCCCAAGTAGCTGGGGCTACAGGTGTGCGCCACCCTGTCTGGCTAATTTTTGTATTTTTTTTTGTAGAGACAGGGTTTTGTCATGTGGCCCAGGCTTGTCTTGAGCTCCTGGGCTCAAGCAGTCTACCCACCTTGACCTCCCAAAGTGCTGGGATTACAGAGATGAGCCACTGTGCCTGGCCAAGCTGTTTTTTTTAATATTAATTTTTATATTGCTTAAACATGACTGAAATTTGGATAATTGCTAGAAAAAAACATTTACCTTTACATTAGCATTTTTATGCAGAACAGGAAAGTACTAAAAACAACTGTCTAGAAAGTGGCAAAATTCAAATGAGTATGAAGTCCACTTATGTAAAGAGAGGCTGTATTTTGTGGTATCACTGCATTCTGAACACCAGTCTGTTATTAAAATTATAAGAGTAAAATTTCTGAAAATATTGACGATTTTTCATTTTATGATTCTTACAGATATATGTTGTTTGCACTCCTTTTCTTCTTTCAGAGGCTATATTGCTGCTTAATTTTGTTTTCTTGGGGAACAGCACATATTGTTCTTATAAAGGCATTATTGGCTTATTATTGTCTTCCTGTTTCACGTGCATGTTACTAAACAAGGAGTTTCCCCAAACCGCTTGTATTTTATGAAAATGCATCTTTATGTGTTTGTGGCAGTGCTATAATTTCCTGTTATATTGCATATATTCAATTAACATATTTTAGATATCAGACTGATGACTTCAACTCTCATTTAGGAATCTTTGTCTGAAGTGGAAGAAAAATACAAGAAAGCCATGGTTTCCAATGCACAGTTAGACAATGAGAAGAACAATTTGATCTACCAAGTAGACACACTCAAGGATGTTATTGAAGAGCAGGAGGAACAGATGGCAGAATTTTATAGAGAAAATGAAGAAAAATCAAAGGTAATGCTTATCTTGTATAAAGTGATGGAAGTGATATATAAAGTGATGGAAGATTGCAGCATACGTACTTAGGAATGATGTTTCAGTCAAAACTGAATGGCCCAAGGAAATTGACAGAACACCATGAGATATCAGGCCCTGAAGTAATTTTTTTTATTAAAAAAAAAATTTTCTTAAGGAAAAGCTTATGTCTTCTGTTAAGTTTCTGAAAATAGAATACAACTCAAGTTTTATCTTCATTTTTTGTCTCTTAATTGGGACTGTAATTACAGTGTGTTACTTACTTCTTCCGGTTACAAGTGACTGGAGCTCCCGCAAAGTCACTTTGGAGCAAAGCTCCAAAGACTGTCAGTAAGATGATTCAATGAACTTCTGAACGGGTCAAGAGAATCCATTTTCTTTTTTTTTTTTTTTTTTTTTTTTTGAGACGGAGTCTTGCTCTGTAGCCCGGGCTGGACTGCAGTGGCCGGATCTCAGCTCACTGCAAGCTCCGCTTCCCGGGTTTACGTCATTCTCCTGCCTCAGCCTCCGGAGTAGCTGGGACTACAGACGCCCGCCACCTCGCCCGGCTAGTTTTTTGTATTTTTAGTAGAGACGGGGTTTCACCGTGTTCGCCAGGATGGTCTCGATCTCCTGACCTCGTGATCCGCCCGTCTCGGCCTCCCAAAGTGCTGGGATTACAGGCTTGAGCCACCGCGCCCGGCGAGAATCCATTTTCTAAGTAATTGGATAGAAGTCTTTAATCAGTTATTTTAAATCAGCAACTTGGAGATGTGGGTCAGAAATTGAAAGATATTTTCTTTAGAGGTTAATAAGCTGTAATGTTAAAATGTACAGATGGAGAATAAAATGCATTGTCCAAGGCCCAGATTTGCTCTTTGATAACTGCAGAAAACAAATTGGGTTCTTTTAAAAGCATATGTTTTAGACTTTTTGAAGGGTTGATGTCAGTTTAAGCAGAGGTCAAATGGGTATTATTGCCAGAAATGGATTGCTACTACATTGCCAATATAAAACATTCAGAAAATAATTTAGGAAATGCGTGTTGATAAATTGTTAGAAACAACAATCTGAATTTGTGCATAATAAAGGGAGAGAAGCTGTTTATATAACCTCGAAGAGGCCAGCATTATTACTGTAGTCTTTATAGGAATTTCTTTTCTTGAGGACTAGAAATGCCCATTCCAGCCTGTTTTGGTCACATTCAAAAAGTGTTAGGAAGTGTGCCAGGCGTTTGGAGGAGAGGGATGAATAGACCAGAGCACAGAGGATTTTTCGGGCAGTGACACTATTCTGCATCGTAATGGTGGATACATGTTGTTATGGTACATTTGTCCAAAAC
This sequence comes from Chlorocebus sabaeus, assembly GCF_047675955.1. Taxonomy (NCBI): domain Eukaryota; kingdom Metazoa; phylum Chordata; class Mammalia; order Primates; family Cercopithecidae; genus Chlorocebus; species Chlorocebus sabaeus. Next base: position 2,456,440 of record NC_132918.1, read on the forward strand.
TATCGAATGTACAATACCAAGAGTGAACCCTAATGTGAGCTCTGGACTTTGGATGATAGTGATCTGTCAATGTTGGTTCAGTGATAGAACAAAATGTACCACTCTAGTGTGGGTTGTTTATAATAGGGTAGACTGTGCATGTGTGGGGACAGGGAGTATATGAAAACTCTCTGTACTTTAAACATAATTTTACTGTGAATCTAAAACTGCTCTAAAATTGTTTATTTAGGACTGGTATTTAGATGGTGAAAAAGAGTCTTCTAGTTGTTTTCATATTGGACTGACAGTGGCCCACTGAAGAGCATTATATATGTTAAATATGTATATCTTTGATTCTTCTTGTATATCCAATAGGCCATTTTTGGAGATTTTGAGCCATCATGCTTTTCCTAGAGCCTCTGGACTCCTTTTTTTGCTGTCCCACATATTTTTTCTTATCTATTTTTGCCTCTTTGTTTGTAGCAGACCAGAGTAAAAATCTCATGCTAAGTATTTAATGGTCACTACTAAAATGAATTATCTTTCCATCATCTCAAATATCCTTCAGCATTTTTTAAAATGAAGAAAACCCTTATAATTAGCTATTTTAACCAACTTAGTTTTTCCCTCCATCATTTTAGAAGGCAGTAGAGTTATTTTAGTATGCATAGAGTTTTTTTCTTAATCTTGTCCTTTTTTTCTTTTGGAGACAAGGTCTCACTCTGTAGCCCAGGCTGGAGTGGAGTGGCACAAGTATAGCTCACTGCAGCCTCTGTCTCCAGGCTCAAGTGATCCTCCCACCTCAGCCTCCTGAGTAGCTGGGACTACAGGCATGTACCACCATGCCTGGCTAATTAAAAAAAAATTTTTTTATAGAAACAGGGTTTCACCATGTTGCCCAGGCTGGTCTCGAACTCCTGGGCTCAAGCAATTCACCCACCTTAGCTTCCCACAGTTCTGGGATTACAGTTGTGAGCCACCATGTCGGACCTTGTTGTACTTTTCAAACCTAAAATGTATTAAGTTTTTTTTTAATACCCTGGAAATTTGCTTCATGTAGTGTGATGCAGAAGACTTTGTGACAGTATCTCTCTCTAACATGTCTTTATCCCGAGCTCTCTCGTTCTAAACAACTATTGCTTTATACAGTAGAATGTTTATATTCAGAGATACACAAAGAGGTCAGGCACTCTGGTGTATTTCATTACAGAAGCAGGTAGTGAGAGTAGAGAAAGACCGTTCAATAATAATTATACAGTATTAATAAAATTTTTCAAAATGTCTTTAGTGTCTCCTCCTGGAATTACAATAATTATTTTGTTTTATATTTTAATTTAATTTAATTTCATTATTTTTACAGACAGGGTCTCGCTCTGCTCCCCAGGCTGGAGTGCAGTGGCACGATCACAGCCCACTGTAACTTTGATCTCATGTGCTCAAGTAATCCTGAGTAGCTAGAACTGTAAGCACATGCCACCATACCTGGCTGTTTTTTAAAAATCTTTTTGTGGAGATGGGGCCCTGCTACATTGCCCAATCCTCCTTCTTTGACCTCCCAAAGTGTTGGGATTACAGGCATGAGCCACTGCGCCCGGCCCATTGTTTCTCTTTTAAAGCGTACTCAAAAGACCGTTTCACACCTGTAAAATTAACAATAATTCATATTACATATCCAATCAATGTTAAAATTTCAGTAGTTTCAAAATGTCATAAATGATTTTTCTTTTTTACACTTAAAAAAATCAGGATCCAGGTATGTTTCACACCTTGGAATTAGCTGATAAATCTTTTAAGTCTCTTTTCATGTATAGGTCCTCTTTCATGTTTTTTCTCCTTATAATAAATATGTTGAAAATATAAAATATTAAGAAACTGGGTTGCTTAATATTTCCCAGTCTTACAGGTTTTTCCATTTTCATCCCCTTAGTGTCTTTACTATGTTCCCCTTTCCTCTGTATTCTCTGTAAGTAGGTAGTTAGGCATAGAGGCTTAATCAAATATAACTTCAGTTTTTTTGGAAAACCTGCTTCCTAGATGGTGCAGTTGTCTTCCTTTAGGAGGCCCAGATGTGTGGCTGGCTGTTAATGCTGTAGATACATGCTTAGATCCTTCAGTTGACTAGGGACTGCAAAATGGGATGTTCTGATTTTGTCATTACCAATTTATTTAATTTAATTTAATTTAATTTTATTTTTTTATTTTATATTTTATTATTATTATTTTTATTTTTATTTTGTTTTGTTTTGTTATTTATTTATTTTATTTTATTTTTTTAGACAGAGTTTCGCTCTTGTTGCCCAGGCTGGAGTGTAATGGCGCAATCTCAGCTCACTGCAACCTCCGCCTCCCTGGGTTCAAGCGATTATCCTGCCTCAGCCTTCTGAGTAGCTAGGATTACAGGCATGGACTACCACACCTGGCTAATTTTGTATTTTTAGTAGAGATGGGGTTTCACTATGTTGGTCAGGCTAGTCCCGAACTCCTGACCTCAGGTGATCCACCCACCTTGGCCTCCCAAAGTGCTGGGATTACAGGTGTGAGCCACTGTGCCCAGCCTATTTAATGTTATTTTTAAGCAACTTTATTGAGATATAATTCAAATAACATACAAATCATCCGTTTAAAATGTACAATTCAGTGGTTTTTAGTATATTCATATATATGTGTAACCTTCATCACAGTTACTTTTTAGTATCATCCTCCTTTCCCCCAAACCCCTCAGTTGTAAGTAACCACTAATCTACTTTCTATCTATAGAGTTCCCTATTCTAGACTCATATGAAAGGAATCATATAATACATGGTCTTTTGTGACTGGCTTCTTTCACTTAGCATGATGTTGTACCATGTATCAGTACTTAATTCCTTTTTATAGCCTATTAATATTCCATTTTTTGGGTATGCTACATTTTCTTTATCCATTTGTGCATTGATTGACATTTGGGTTGTTTATACTTTTTCCTGTTAAGAATAATGCTGCCATAAACATTTGTGTACAGGTTGTTTTTGGGCATAAGTTTTCTTTTTCTTTTTTATTTTAAGAGATAGGGCCTTTTAAGAGATGTTGCCCAGGCTGGTAACTCCTGGCCTCAAGCAATCTTCCTGCCTCTGCCTCCCAAAGTGTTGGAATTACAGGCATGAGCCACTGCTCATGGTCTGGACATATGCTTTCTTTTTTCTTAAGTATATACTTGGGAGTGGAATTGCTGATTCATACGATAAATCTGTGTTTAACCATTTGAACAGTGCCAGACTGTTTTCCGAAGTGGCTGCACCATTTTCTATTCTCACACCAGCAATGTATGCAGGTTTTGATTTCCCCACATCCTCATCAACACTTGTTATCTGTCCTTTTTATTCTAGCCATCCTAATAGGTGTGGTTTGATTTGCATCTCCCTGGTGACTCATGATTTTGAACATATTTTCATGGGCTTATTGGCTATTTGTGTATCTTCCTTGGCAAAATGTCTATTCAGATCCTTTGTCCGTTTTAAAGTTGGATTTTGCCTTATTATTATTGACTTGTAAGGTTGTTTATATATTCTAGATATAAGAATTTTATCAGATATATTATTTGCAAGTATTTTCTCCCTTTATGAGTTTTCAAAAAAAAGGAATTGGTTGTCTTCTGACAGTGACCAATTACTTTTCTCTTGACATATCGGTGTGAAGTCGTAAATTCAAGCATTTGATGTCTTCAGTTGCACTGCAACTTTCATTCTTTTTGATGATAAAATTGTCCCATCTTTGGCTAATGTGAACCTCTTGAGGTTGATTCCCAAGTGCTTCTGGTGAGTCTAATTGTTTTGGATAGCTTCCTTGCTTTTTGGCAGAATATGTTCCAGTCTCATCTTGTACATTTTCTGCCACAGACCTGGAATCAGCCATTTGTCCAGGGAGCCCTGGTTCTGTTTAGCGTGAGTGCTAGAGACGCTCGTTGCCACCAAGTAGGTGGCTGTTTATGGGTCTTTTCAGTGGATACATTTGGGAAATAGGTGTGTGAAGTTCTTTATTTGTTTTTAACGACAAAATATTATGAGATCATGCTGATAGTTCCAGTTCATATGCAGGACTATAGGGTTTTTATTTAACCTCTTCTGTCTTTCATCTGTATCTTTTTTTGTTTCCCCTACACTACAATTCCTAGTTCTCAAAGTTTCTAGGGATGATAGTAATTATGTTACGTTCTGTTCTCTTTGCTTTATCCCAAGTTGCCTAGAATAGCAATACCAACATTAACACCAACAATTTAATTACTGAAAATAGTTAAAAGGCCGAGACGGGTGGATCACGAGGTCAGGAGATCGAGACCATCCTGGCTAGCACGGTGAAACCCCGTCTCTACTAAAAAATACAAAAAAACTAGCCGGGCGAGGTGGCAGGCGCCTGTAGTCCCAGCTACTCGGGAGGCTGAGGCAGGAGAATGGCGGGAACCCGGGAGGCGGAGCTTGCAGTGAGCTGAGATCCGGTCACTGCACTCCAGCCTGGGCGGCAGAAGGAGACTCCGTCTCAAAAAAAAAAAAAAAAAAAAAAAAGATTTTTATTTTGTTTGTTTTGCTTGGCTGTTATTTTTGCCACTAGTCAGTGTATAGCCGAACTGTTGTTTTTAGAAGTTACTTGAAATAGTTTCTTTCTGTGCTACAAACTGGATGTATAGTTAGGTTCACTGCATTTTATTTTCAATATTTAGGAATTACTTTTAAAATTACTTTTATTTAAAAAATTTTAATTGTCATCACAAAACACCATAAATTTATTATCTTAACTGTTTTAAAGTGTAGAGTTCAGTAGTGTGAAGCATATTCACATTATTGTACATCAGATCTCCAGAAATTTTTCATCTTTCAAAACTAAAACTCTATACCCATTAAACAATTCCCCATTTCTCCCTGCCACCAGCCCTTGGCAACTGCCATCCTACTTTCTGTCTCTCTGAATTTGGCTACTCTATGTACCAAACTCATAAGTAGAATCATACAATAATTTATCTTTTCATGACTGGTTTACTTCATTTAGCATAATGTCCTAAGCCTCATCCATTTTGTAGCATGTGATAGGAGTTTCTTTTTTCAAGCTGAATAATCCACTGTATATATACCACATTTTGTTTATCCATTCATATATCAATGGCCACTTGAATTGTTTCCGCTAGGAATTGCTTTCTAAATTTAATTTTGTTTCACAATTTTGTAACTATCTAGAATAGTTACATAGATCTTGAGTCAAGTTAACAAAGAAAATATATTTGAAGAAGTCAATCTTCTATCTCTGTCTCTTTATCTCTGTTTTCTCCTTCCTTTAAGGAATTTTAAAATTTAATGGTTTATCTTTCCATTTTTTAAATCCAAGAAGATAAATTAGGTAGCCATTTTTAATCTAAAAAGATATATATATATATAAAATCATTCAAAATATATGTACAAATATAAGTATTTCTCACTCTCCTTAGAAAATGGTAGCATACAGTTAATATAAATGCTGTTCTGCATCTAGATTTTATCGCCTTATGAATGTCACATAGAGATATCTTGCTCATTCTTTTTCACCACTGCATAATTATTCTGCAGTATGGATGTACCATGCTGTATTCCAGCAGTTCCCTGTATTAATAGACATTCAAGTTTGTCACGTTTTGCTGTTAAAAATAGTCCTGTAGAAATGACATACTGCATAGGTCTTTTTGTATTTTGCCAATGTATCTATGATGAAGGGTGAGATTGCTGGGTCAAAAGGTATGTAGTTTTGTAGATACTGTCGTGGTCTCCTTTGTAAGCATTATACCATTTGCATTCTCACCAAAATGTATGAGGGCCTATTTCTTTCCTCATAGTTCTGTCCTGGAATACGTTGTCAAGTTTTTGAACTTTTATTAGTGTTTTGGTGAGACAAATAGTTTGTTTCCATTTCTCTTAGTATGTGTATCTTTTCATATTCAGAGCTATTTCTATTTCTTTTTCTATAAACTGTCCATTTCCATAGCTTGTTATTCTATGCAGTTAGTGCTTTTTTTCTTTCTAGTTTTTTCTTTTTAAGACAGAGTTTTGCTCTTGTTGCCCAGGCTGGAGTACAATGGCGCAATCTTGGCTCACTGCAATCTCCGCCTCCTGGGTTCAAGCGATTCTCCTGCCTTAGCCTCCTGAGTAGCTGGGATTACAGGCGTGCGCCACCACGCCCAGCTAATTTTGTATTTTTAGTAGAGACAGGGTTTCTCCATGTTGGTGAGGCTGGTCTCGAACTCCCGACCTCAGGTGATCCGCCCACCTCGGCCTCCCAAAGTGCCGGGATTAGAGGCATGAGCCACCGCGCCTGGCCTAGTTTTAGAGATTCTCTGCCATTCAAAGGTTTTGTTTATTTATGTATTTATTTTTTGGAGACAGAGTCTCACTCCGTCATCAGGCTGGAGTGCAATGGCACCATCATAGCTCACTATAGCCTTGACCTCCCCAGGCTCAGGTGGTCCTCCCACCTCAGCCTCTAGAATACCTGAGACTATAGGCACACGCCACCAACCCTGGCTAATTTTTGAATTTTTTTTTATAGAGATGGAGTTTTGCCATGTTGCCCAGGCTGGTCTTGAATTCTTGGGCTCAAGGGATCCGCCTGCTTCAGCTTCCCAGAGTGCTGGGATTACAGGCATGAGCCACCACGCCCAGCCTAAAATTTTGATTTTTATATAGTCTAATTTATTGTACCTTTACCTCATTGCTTGTGGAGTTTTGAGTCATTTTTTTCAGTAAAGATTGCCCCATTCCTTGGTTACTTATCTTTTCTTTTATTCCTGTACAGTTTGTTCTCCCTTCCCTTCCCTCTTCCCCCATTCACTCCCTGGCTTTCTTTTCTTATGTAAACCTCTGATTGATTTGGAATTTGTCCTGGTGTGTGGTATGGGGTATAGTTCCAATTTTATCTTTTTCCAAATGAATATCCAGTTATCCCACCATTGCTAATTTAAAAGTCTTTCCTTCTCATTGATTTGAGATGCTCTTATTTTTGTGGTTTTTAAATATATTTGTATATGTAAATGAGTGTTTTCCTGAATTTTCTATTCTGCTCCCTTGGTCTATATTCATGTACCATAACAACGTTGTTTTAATTATAGAAACTTTATAATATGTTTTAATACCTAGTAGGGCCGGCTTTCTTCTTTTTCAGTATGTATTTTTCTGGCTACTTTTTCTTGTGTTTTTCTTTCAAATCAACTTGCCTTGCTCTGATGAGAAAAGAAAAACCTGATGGTATTTTTATTTGTGCTGCATTAAATGTATAGATTAGGGAGAACTGGCATTTTTATAATGTTGTGAGACTTTTAATCCAAGAAGACGATATGCCTTTCCATTTATTCAATCCTACTGCTTTGTCTTTTGAGAATGTTTTATATAATTTTCCTCATATAGGTTTTGGATATATTTTATAAGTTTACATGTATGTATTTTATTTAATGTTGATTTTATTTTGATATTGTATTTATTATTCCTTCTTTGAATTTTATTTGTATATGAATGTCATTGAATTGTATGTGTTCATTTTATAACCTGTTACTTGACTAAATTATCTTTTGTTTTTAATAATTTTGCCATTGATTAGTTCAAGTTTTCCAGATAAATAATTATACAAGATGAAATTTTAAAATTTTCTTAACCTTTCTATAGAAGATACAATTTTTCTAAGTTACTATGAATCAGGAGTTTGGACATGTTTCTGGAGGTCATTCTTAACCTCTGTGTTGTATTGTATATGTTCAAATTTCTTGTGTGCCATGACCTGTGTAAATGATATTATTTGTTTAATAACAGGAGTTAGAAAGGCAGAAACATATGTGTAGTGTGCTGCAGCATAAGATGGAAGAACTTAAAGAAGGCCTTCGGCAAAGAGATGAGCTTATTGAGGTACGTACATGAACTATGGGAATACTTAATTTTGAAAAAAATGAGTTGAACCGGATGAAGATGTGTGTGTTGGGAGGGAAGGAAAGTTAAGATGCATCAGAGTTTACTTGTCTCTTTATATTTGACTGTACGCTAAAAGTTTTCAGACATAAACCAGATCATGCTTAAAAATTAATACTGTAAATCCTATGAACATTACCCCACTTTGGTAGCAGAAATTTTTGTGTCTTTTATTCCTAAATACAGTTTCCTAAAGATATCTTAGGAAATGGGCAAAAGGAAAAATTATAGAATAACATTATTCTTTGGAATTAGTGAATGCCATCTTTTGGGACATGATTCTTGAGGAATAAGTTTGATTTTCACTCAGGTAAATACATTTCTCAGGTGGCTAAATGAAAAAGAAGAAATGTCAAGATAGTTTCTATACAAAAAGGTAAAGAATAGCTAGTCTGAAGGTTCAGGTTTCTGCAAGCGAAGGGACTCTGCCGCATTGTTGGCAACGTCTTAGGAATGGAATGAAGCATAGTCTACCAAGAACTCTTTGAAAACATTAGTCATCCTTGCAGGCCTACTACATTGCATCCATCTTTTTTCTTTAAATGTGGTTTTCCCTCTTGAGACGATGTTTTAGATAAATATAGAAATAAGTTTGAAGGGGGATCCTGCCCACTATCTAGGTGTGGCTATCAAAGGCATCTAATGTTAAGTTAGTGTTGACATGCCAGAGATGTCAGGAAGCATAGATGTTAACGATCCCAGGAGAGAGATCTCACGTACCACACTTGTCCACCTTCCTGGCTACTCAGACCTTAGCTTTCTTTTTCTCTCCCTCTTTCCCTCTTTCCCCTCAGACCTACCTCTTAATATCTCTCTCTACAAATGATTTTTAAAAATCATTTAATAGAGAAAAAGAAATGACTTTTTAAATTTGAAGACTGGTGTTAATTTTTGTCATTATTAAGAATAATTGGGCCGGGCGCGGTGGCTCAAGCCTGTAATCCCAGCACTTTGGGAGGCCGAGACGGGTGGATCACGAGGTCAGGATATCGAGACCGTCCTGGCTAACACGGTGAAACCCCGTCTCTACTAAAAAATACAAAAAACTAGCCGGGCGACATGGCGGGCGCCTGTAGTCCCAGCTACTCGGGAGGCTGAGGCAGGAGAATGGCGTAAACCTGGGAGGTGGAGCTTGCAGTGAGCTGAGATCCGGCCACTGCACTCCAGCCTGGGTGACACAGCAAGACTCCGTCTCAAACAAAAAAAAAAAAAAAAAAAAGAATAATTGAACATACCCAGAATTTGTGGATTTCAAGTGCAGATACAGATAACCTTGTGGATCTATCAGATTACATGTGAGGTTAATTTTCTTAGTTTTTCTCCATATAAGGTAGGAAGCATATTTTCCAGAATCTGTATCCTGCTGGTATTTTAAAATACTGTGAAATTCTTTCCTTTTTTGTTCTTTTATCTTTCTGTGCCAAAATGCCAACCACATAAAATAATAAACCTGCTTTGGGGGCTGCTTCTCAAATTCAATAGCTTAAGTTAGGATTGGTAAAGTTCTAGTTTTTCATTGTAATTGCATTTAAGAAGAATATAATGCTTGATTTCTATAGTTTGTCACTGTGACTTCTTTAAAAGCTTAGGGTGCTAGGTATACAAACTTTGAAAACTATAGTTTTAGATGTTTTTTACATCTAGAATGAACATCTTTTAGATGTCAGTATCTATGGTTATGCTGAAAATCTTTAAATATTACAAATAATGTTTTTTGGTCTTTGGAATGGAAAATTCCATGGTAAGGTACCTAAGGTATGAGTAGGGGAAGGAGGAGATAATAATTTACCAATAATGCATAAGAAGAAAACCAGTTAAGCACCATTGACAATTAAAAAGGTCATTTAAGGATTGTTAAATGCTAAGTTTAAATGTTTCAAAATAATATAAATAATTTTAAAATAACACAAAATTCATGGTGTTCTTGCTGTCATAGATTCTGCTAACAGAAATTCAAAATGATCAGTTCTGCTTAAAAAATAAAATTCAAAACTGCTTGTTCTCTAAGATAAAAGGTCATTTGTTCATAAGCAAATCCAAATTTCCCTCTCTAGGAATGTAAGTTCTTGCAGTTATCAAAGAAAGAATATACATACGGAGCTGTATGTACACAGAAATTCTAGCTGGCTTGCCGCCACATAGCTGTGGTTAGAACAGTTATTCCTGGTTCCTTTGCTTACTTTTGTAGGGACAAGCCAGTGAGAATCTTGTGGCCAAGACTGTGAATGTCATCTTTTCTTTTGGCAAACCAATTTTGCTTTTCCTGTTCATCACAGACTTTCCCTTTTGGTTAAGTTTCTTTATCGGCTTTATTTTTGTTTCCTCCCTCAAACCTCCTCTCCCTTTTCTTTCTGCTCTTTTATTACTTCTCTTCCCCTCTTCCTCTGCAGGAGAAGCAGCGCATGCAGCAGAAAATAGACACCATGACAAAAGAGGTGTTTGACCTCCAGGAGACACTTCTTTGGAAAGATAAAAAAATTGGGGTATGAGATGAAATTGGGCTTTGGTTAGAAGCTCATTGATGAGGACTACAATAGAATTTAACCTAGAGATTGAAAAAACCTGTCCTTTTGATTATTCTTGAGCATTTACACAGTATGAAAAATGAGTAAGTAGAAGATAGAAAGAGACTTCCATAGAAAAACCTGATGTCGTGCCTGGAAAGAACTCTTCTTTTCAGCCAACAAGTTTCTCTGTATTCCCTTAGGATTCTTTTTTTTGTTTTGTTTTGTTTTTTTTTTTGAGATGGAGTCTCACTCTGTTGCCCAAGCTGGAGTGTAGTGGCATGATCTCGGCTCACTACAACCTCTGCCTCCTGGGTTCAAGTGATTCTCCTGCCTCAGCCTCCCTAGTAGCTGGGATTACAGGCACACACCACCATGCCCGGCTGATTTTTTGTATTTTTATTAGAGACGGGGTTTCACCGTGTTAGCCAGGCTGGTCTCTAACTCCTGACCTCAGGTAATCCACACACCTTGGCCTCCCAAAGTGCTAGGATTACAGGCGTGAGCCACCACCACTGGCCTCCCTTGGGAATTCTTACCCAGAAACAGCCACAAGCATTCAATTCAAACTCTGTGGTTAACTCGATATCCTTACATTACAGGAATTTGGATAAGAAGAGAGTAGTGGTGGGGAGAAAGTTATTAGCATCCTATAAATCCTTGGTGAATAAAATAGGAAGAGATTAAGATCAATTCAATTACAGAAACAGATAGGAAAGTAAGACTTACTAGGGTGGCTGTCTCTAATTATAACCACAGAACTGCCCCAAGTAAGGGCCCAGATAAATGAAATGTCTTCATTGCTAGTTTGCTAAGCTCTGCAGGTGGATTCCATATACACCAAAAACTGGAGAAAATTCCCTCCAGTTCATCTCATGTGGCCTTTGATTGGCAGTCCCATCACCTGGCTGAGCTCTCTGTTCTGTAGTAGGGGAACCACTTAGCCATAGTTGCCAGAGGCTTACCTTGTCAGGGAAGGGCAGAGGAAATAGAACATGTAAGAAACGTCTTGTTCTGCTTAAGGTTAGAGGGGATAGGGAATAGTTGTTAAAGATCCCTGAGACCATCTCTGAGAGACAGGCCTGGATATGAAACCCTCTGGATCATACCCTCAGAATGTTGTTAGGAACATTCTGAAGCCCAGCCGGTGGTCAGCAGGATCCAGTCTTTTTCATCACTTCAAAGACCTCTCTCATTAATATACACATGGGAAGATTACATTACCTCTTAAGAGTTTGTAGGCTCATGCCTGTAATCCTAGCACTTTGGGAGGCCAAGGCTCGAGGATCGCTTGAGGCCAGAGGATTGCTTGAGCTCAGGAGCTTGAGATCAGCTTGAGCAACATAGTGAGACCCACCCTGTCTCTCCAAAAGAATTTTAAAATTTGCAGAGCATGCACCTGCCCCAACTACTTAGGAGGCTGAGGTGGGAGGATCACTGGAGCCCACAAGATGGAGGCTGCAGTGAACTATGATCGTGCCACTGCACTCCAGCCTAAGCAATAGAGTGATACCCGTTCTTTAAAAAAAAAAGTTTGTAGACCAAAAATTTAAAGAACAAAAGCTACTTTATAGATAATTCTCTGACATTCAAGTTGCTGATTATTAAAAATTCCATCTAAACCTAGAAAAGCCTTCTGGGGGATAAATCAATGTATGTTTCAAAACATGTTAGGTGTTTTGAAATTATGATTTTAAAATTGAAATTTGAAGTTGGAAAGTGAAATTTAATTGTTGAACCATTGATTTGATTTAAATTTTTGCTTGGGAGATACAACATAAGATGTAAAAAAACATGTGGGACAAAGTAGGTAATTTTAAAATTTTAGTTAAAATCTGGTCACTATCTAGAATGGGCTTCTTTTAGGACTTTACATAATTTTCTTTAACACAGATCTGTAGGCCCAGGATTTCTAGCTTGTATGAGTGCCTTAGTATTTTAAAATGATAATCATGGACCAGCCATAGAATCCCCTCAAATGTCTCAGTTTAAAATATAAATTATTTGGCTTTTATTTGGAGAATATTTTATTTTATTTTAGTATCCCTTTTTTGAGATGGAATCTCTCTCTGTCCCCCAGGCTGGAGTATAGTGGCGTAATCTCAGCTCACTGCAACCTCCCGGGTTCAAGCAGTTCTGCCTCAGCCTCCTGAGTAGCTGGTACTACAGGTGTGCACTACCATGCCCGGCTAATTTTTGTATTTTTAGTAGAGATGGGGTTTCACCATGTTGGCCAGGCTGGTCTGGAACTCCTGACCTCAAGTGATCGGCCCATCTCGGCCTTCCAAAGTGGTGGTATTACAGGCATGAGCCACTGTGCCCGGCCAGAATTTTAGAATTACGTGCAGTCGTATGAAATTAAACAGGGCTGGGCATGGTAGCTCATGCCTTTAATCCCAGCACTTTGGGAGGCCAAAGAGGGTGGATCCCTTGAGGTCAAGAGTTTGAGACCAGCCTGACCAACATGGTGAAACCCTGTCTCTACTAAAAATACAAAAATTAGCTAGGCATGGTGGCACACACCTGTAATCCCAGCTACTTGGGAGGCTGAGGCATAAGAATCACTTGAACCCGGGAGGCAGAGGTTGCAGTGAGCTGAGATTGTGTCACTGCACTCCAACCTAGGCAACAGACCAAAACCCTGTCTCAAAAAAAAGAAGAAGAAGAAAAGAGAAGAAATTTAACAGAGAGATCCTATATATTCTTTGCTCAGTCTTCCCCAAATGTAACATCTTACAGAACTATAGTACAATATCACAACCAGGGTATTGACCTTGATACAGTGAAGATACAGAACATTTCTATCACTATAAGGGATTTCTCCTCCTCTTGCCTTTTTATAGTCATAGCCTTTATCTCCCCTTCCCCTCCCAAACCCTGAGAACCACTAATCTTTTCTTCATTTGTGTAGTTTTGCTATTTTAAGAATGTTATAAAAATGGAATTATATAGTATATATTAACCTTTTGGAATTACCCTTTTTCACTCTGTATAAGTCCCTCAAGATTAGTCCAAATTGTTGAATCACTAGTAGACTCTTTTTTTTTTTAAATTTGAAAAATTGTGCTAAAATACAAATAACATAAAATTTACCATTTTAACTATTTTTAAGTGTACAGTTCAGTGGCATTTAGTACATTCATGATGTTGTGCTACTGTCACCACCATCAGAACTTCTTCATCTTCCACAGCTGAAATCTGTACCCATTAAACAACTCCCCATTCAGTCCCTTCTCCCAAACCCCTGGCAACCACCATTCCACCTTCTGTCTCTGTGAATTTGACTACTCTGGGTACTTCATATCAGTGGAATCACACAGTATCTGATTTATTTCACTTGGCATAACGCCCTCAAGGCTCATGTTGCAGCATATGCCAGAATGTCCATCCCTTTTAAGGCTGAGTCATATTCCATTGTACATACATACCACATTCTTCTGTTGATATATCGACACATCTACCTTTTGGCCATTGTGAATAATGCTGCTGTGAACATGGGTATTCAAATAACTCTTCAAGACTCTGCCTTCAGTTGTTTTCGGTATGTACCCAGAAGTAGAATTGCTGGATCTTATAGTAATTCTGTGTTTGATTTTTTTGAGTAACAGCTATACTGTGTTCTGTAGCAGGTGTCCCATTTTACATTCCCACCACTAGTGAACAAGGGTTCCAGTTTCTCCATGTCCTTGCCAATATTTGTTATCATAATACAGGGGCAGTGGTCCTCCCTTGACTTTTAAAAGACACATTTTCAGTATGGACAGTAACTACTTGTCTCTAGCTTCATTTTTAAGATTTACATTTAGTAACTTAATGAAGAAATATGTCCATTATTCCCAGGTTAAAGTTCAGTTCATTAGTGGTCTTGCCTCTAGCTCCACTGCGGTTCTAAACACCAGGAGCCCATGTATAGAATAGGCGTATACAAAGAACTTGCATATCTCTATAGCCCAGCGTAAACTCACTTCCATTCTGACCAAAGATATTTGTTCCCCAGTACAATTATGTGGAGAATTAACCCTTTGCCCAAAAGTTCAGCCCATTATACACATCCTTTTGGCTTCTGGATGGTAGGATTTGAGGTTAGGTCAGGGATAAAGAATTATTTTGAACTCTACAAGCATGTACTTTTTACCCTAAAAAAAATCTACTCTAGGAGCTATTGTTGTACACGAACGCAAGGGTAGTGGTTATATGGTCAGGTAATATGGAGGATTTTAGATCCAGCGTGAATACATTTGATCCAATTATAAGGTATTTTAGTAGTCTTCAAACTTTGTGGTGAAATGGGTGAATTTACAGGATGTATTTTATTTTCCCATCTGTAATTATGGGAAGAGGAAATTAAAAAGTCCGAAGGTAAAAATAAAACCCAGTGCAATAAGATGTGGAAGAGGAGCAGATGTCATGTATATCATTTGCTAGAATTCCTAGTTTCAAACTGGCCTGTTCCTCAGAGGTCTTTTATATTCAGTGGTGTTGTTTATATAGAGCATGTGTGGCAGTGATCATTTACCTACTTATATGTGGTGATACATGACATAACTATGCATGCAGATACCAGTAACCAAAAACACCTAACCCATAAAGACTAAAGCGACACTCAACACATGGGAAAGTATTGTTGTGGTTTGTTTTCCCAATGTTTCATTTATTACTAATGATTAATGTAACGGAGTGTTAATACTAGCTGGATGGTGCTGAACCCACATTGTCAATTCACAGGCAGACTTGAGACACACCATATAGTCTGACTGTAAATTGTTGAAAAGAAGTCAGATACTGACATGGCAGTTTGGATAAGTAAAGAGTAGGATTTGCCCTATGGGCTCCTTTCCTAGCATCATCTGGGCTAACAGTAAGGGAATCTAATGTATCCTCCACAGGGCCGTGATATTTAAAAAACTATTTAAGGGCTTTGGAAACAAAAACAACCAGATTCATTTTCTGATTTTGCCACTTAATGTGACTTTGAGCAAAAAGTATAACCACTCTGAGCCTCAATTTTCTGATGTGTTAAATGGGGATAATACAGGTACCTCACAGGGTATGTAGAGGTTTCAAATACAAAATAATGTATGAGAGAGAAATTATATAAAATAGTACCTCCCATATAATTTGTGCTGTACAAATGGTAGTTGCTATCATCCCTTATTTACTTGATCCCTATTTGGTTGCAAAATAGGATTATAATGATTTTTTAAATTGCCCAACTATTCAGCTATCAATTTCTCAGCAATTCTCTGTCCCACTTCCAAAGCCCATGAACTGAGAGGAAAGTTACCTGTTGTAGTTTAACTTCTTGGATTAATGGGAATGCTGACAGAAGACATTAAATATATGAACAAAAATATGTGGGGAAAGGCTTTTTCAAATAGGCCAGTTATCAGATTCCTGCATAGACTACTTACTTTGGGTATATTTTTAATTCTGGGTTATTTTCTTTTACAATAGATTTTATTTTTTCATAGTAGATTTTATTTTTCATCGATAACCAAAGTGTGTTCCTGCTTCTGCATCATCCTCAGCTGACAGTTGTGAGATTAAGGGAATGGCAGGGAATTTACAAATGAAATCACCAACCTGCTTCTCCTGAACTGTCCCTGCTATCTAGGCATTACAGGCAATGCTTTACCTTGATTTATGCCTCTGCCCTTGGGATGGGTGCTATTATCCCTTCTGTTTTTCAGGTAAGGAAACTGAGGCATAGGATGAGTATGTGCCAGGGCCCAAAAGCCTGATTCTGAAATCCATATTCTGTGACTCTCCATAGCTTGGCTGTATTTATGTTGTCAGGGTTTTGTTTTTTCACATTTTGGGAATATAACAGAAAGCCAATGAGTCTCAGTTATATTTAATTAAATGGTCAGAAGTTGATCTTTGAATTCTTTTGTAGGTTAACTACTTTGAATTAAGTGGTATTTGAGTATTTTGCCACACTACTTGGAGAACAATCTACAGCCAATATTTAATTAAAATATCTTACATATAATAGTTATTTTTATTCCAGAACTATTTTTTTTTTTAAAAACTCAACTGTATTATTGAATAAACTAGTTTAGTTAAACATGAAATGTGGGATTCTTTTTGTTCACCAAATAAAAATGTACTGAGGCAGTCAGTAAGGAAAGCTTTGTTTTACTCTGGCTGCTCTCTTCATCTTCCTTTTCCTGTTTTATTTTTTTTTCATTGACTGGAAAAGAAAGATTTATTTCCCTGCTTGATGTGATTAAACATGTTTTGCCAAATTGATGCATGAGAACCAGTTTCTATGAGAACTCTCTTCTGGAGATGTATATCCATGTAACTCTGTATTTCCTCCCATATCTGACTGCTTGTTTCCAATCTTTTGACTGCTTCCTTGCTTTTTATGCTTTTATCTTTGCTTATTTGAATTAGGTACTTCTCTGCTACCTTTCACCTGCTCTTTTTCTCTGCCATTGTTTCCCTTGCTACCTTACCTAAAACCAGGCCCTAGAGAAACAGAAAGAATACATTGCCTGCCTTAGGAATGAGAGAGATATGCTCAGAGAGGAGCTGGCTGACCTGCAGGAGACAGTGAAGACGGGAGAGGTATGTTAGCATTAGCCTGGAGTTCAGGTCCCTCACTGCTTTACCCGCTGTCTTCCTTCTTTTCATCCTGCCATCTTTCCTAGCCCAAATACAAACTACAATGTTTATTCCCTAATCCAGATTTGGTAGGTTTAAGCTATTTCTTCCATAGAGCTATATTCCATGTAACTGATTCTAACCAGGTTTTACCTGTAGCAAACATGTATTGTTGCAGTTACCTCACAGAGCTTACTGTTTCCTTATGGGCCTTTTGTGATGATGGGTTTTTCCCCCCTTGCAGAAACATGGCTTAGTTATAATCCCCGATGGCACTCCCAATGGTGATGTCAGTCATGAACCAGTGGCTGGAGCCATCACTGTTGTGTCTCAGGAAGCTGCTCAGGTGTTGGAGTCAGCAGGAGAAGGGCCATTAGGTAAGATACTGGTTGCTATCTTGACTTGGATTAATGTTACCCTATTGGGTTTTCTGCTTTTTCATATCCCAGCTTGGAAAACAAAAACAGCATAAGGGCTGTCTGAGACTCAAGTAGACACTTAACCAGAAGAATCTGGGCACATTGGCCCATTTTCTTCAGACATCCTTGGCCTTGGGAAACCAGCATCTGTGCCATTGTAAGGCAATAAGTGTAACTGTAAGGCCCGTGGATGGAAGTACTATGGGCCTATACGCATTGTTTTTTACTTAACTACAAACTTTTCTGCAAAGAGATAGTCTAGTATACCTGTGCTAGGGGAGCAGTAGGCTAGCAGGAGACTTCTCATGTGTGCTATAAGTTTCTCATCCTTGGAACATCTGGTTTTATGTTCCACTACTTACCCCAGGGTTCTGTACCTCTTTTCTACCACATTTCTTAAGCCAAGAAACAGATGACCAAAAAGACAGATATGAGAGAAGTATGACTTCCAGAGCAGGGCTTCCCAGACTCTTAAAGTCTAAACCTCTTAAATTTAACCCTTTGAGAATCTGACACGTCTCTCCAGGAAAAAACAAAGTTGCTGACACCTCTCTCCACGAAACCAAAGTCGCCCATCTATTGACCCCACTAAGAAATCTACTCTAGAGGAAGAAAAATGGCACAGATAGATACTGTATCATTAGCTGACTTTTATTTTTTAAAAAACAATCTTTTTTCATTTTTCATCTTGTTTTCATATATGTGTAAGCTTCTTAGAGGAGTGAGAGATATAAGTGTAAAGCAAACTGAAAAACATTTTAAAAGTTAGCACATTCTCTAATGTGGAGCATTCCAGAAATGTGATTGTAAGGCACTTTGAATAAAGCAAGATGCTGGGTGAGCAAGAGAGATCTGGAGAATGGAACGAGAGTCTGGCTATAGGCAGCCCAGGGTGTTTCCCTGCTGTTGTTTCCCTCGTCTGCAGGTCCTAGCAGGCAGACCTGCTTGAAAGGTGCAGAAGAAACCAAAATCTGTATTTGGCTGTGACCCTCATCATTTACAGAGGGTAGTGGTCAGTCAGGTGTCAGCTGCTTTTTTAAGTGAACAATGGTGTCTCCTCAGCTGAAGGGGCCTATTTTAATGCAAGCTTGGGAAGAGTCAAATCTCCATAGGCCAGGAGTGAACCCTGATGCTGCTACCAAGCTGCAGATCCACCCATGGATGCCCACATTTTTTTTTTTTTTTTTTTTTTTTTTTTTTTTTTTTTTTTTGAGGCAGAGTCTCACTTGGTCGCCTAGGCAGGATTGCAGTGGCGCGATCTCAGCTCACTGCAACGCGCAACCTCTTATCTCCCAGGTTCATATGGCTTCCTGAGTAGCTGGGATTACAGGCGCCTGCCACCATGCCCGGTTAATTTTTGTATTTTTTTAGTGGAGACGTGGTTTCACGATTTTGGCCAAGGCTGGTCTCAAACTCCTCATCTCAAGTGATCCACCCAACTAGGCCTCCCAAAGTGCTGGGATTACAGGCGTGAACCACCGCACCTGGCCCAGCTGCCGACATCTTGGAGTGGGCCCCCTTCCCTCCCTACTAGCTTTTGGGGCCTTCGCTTCTTCCAGCATTGTGCTCCTCTCTTTTCTCTCCTCCAGCTTCCTTTGCCCAGTCCTGCTCTTACCCCATCTTCTTTCACATATTTGAATCTCTCCCGCTAAGGGCTCAGCCTTTGGGAGCACACTTGACATTTGAGTTGTCTACTAGTGAAAGCTTGAAACAAGGAAATGACCTCCTTTGTACTTCAGTTTGTCTTTAAGTGGCAAATCACTGCTGTGGGGAACAAATGTTGCATTTGGTGCCCTGATAAGTATCAGTTGTGTGGAAATACGTTTTAGAGAGTTAAGAACTTTTCCGTAATGCTATTAACACCTTTATTTCTTTAGATATTCAGAGCTGTAAGTAATGTAATTTATCAGATAATATTAGCTGTTTATGAGTTTGAAAAATTTTTAATTGTTTATATACTACATCATCACATGTTTAGTTTACGATCTTTTTCATTTGTTTTAGATGTAAGGCTACGAAAACTTGCTGGAGAGAAGGAAGAACTACTGTCACAGGTAAAGGCATTCTTAATGGAGTGTAAAATAATTTTAACGAAGTTACATGGTAAAATACTAGCTAATTGAAATGTTCATTAAAAAGAAATATGCTTATTTCAAACATCAGTACTCTAGTGAGATTTGAAGGATAATTCATATTTTACCTCTTTGTTATTTTCTGTTCTTAAAACATTTTTTTAAGGACACATAGTTTAAGGAGTCATATGGTTTTCTACAAAGTTTGTTATGAACACAGCAATCCCCTGGCCTGGCTCCTCTGTCCTCACCCCTGACCATTTCTGTTAAATGCTTTTAGCTGATTCTTGGGTACTGTCCTTGTATCTCTGTGTAACATACTTGCATTGCATCTTGATTGTTCTGCTTCAGGCATTCTATGTTGACATCCTTTTATGGAAGATGAGGGTTTAGCTGTTTTTCATCCTTTGTCCCTGCCACACATATACATATTTTCCACTCCCAAATCCTCCTAATAAAGGAACGGTGTAATTCCAGTCTGCTTGTGTCATTAGGACCCTCTAAACTCTACTCACAGTGGAGCCAGGTTGCATTCTAGGATCATCTCCCTTGGAACTATTAGTTTCCTCTAAGTTAATGTTATAGTTTTTCTTTGTATTTGCTTGGTTTTCTATCATCAATTTAACCACAGACTCTCCCCAAACCCACTCAGTATTTTCAGATGCATCTGGCATTCTTTCAGTTCCAGTTTGTCGAATCTTGGTGCATCTGACTTGTCCCTTTCTAAACTAATGGCTTGGTCTCTTGGTACATAGATGTGGTCACCCTTCATTGGCATCTGGGGATTTTCTTTGCATGTGATTTAGGTTGGGTTCCCTTTTTCTGGTATCTCATGTCTTTCTCCTTATTTATTTTCTAGTTTTGGTACATCTTCCAGTAGCTTCCTGAGAAGAGGGTTTGTGGATTGTTAATTTTTCATGACCTTGCAGGCCTGAAGATGTCTTCATTCTACCCTCTTACTTGATTAAAATAGTTTGGCTAGGTGGAGAATCCTGAGTTGCCATTGTTCTCCTTAAGATTTTTTAAAAAGACATTTCTTCATTGTGCTGTGACTTCAAGTATGGCTGTTGAGTTTTCATGAACATTTTGAGTTCTGATCTTTTCTGGTTTGTGATCTATTTTTCTCCTCTTTGTAGAAGGTTGTATCCTATTCTCTTTCTCTCTAGTGTTCTGGTGTAATTTGAAGATAGCAATGTGATTTGAAGTTTTCATGTGTGATGCTGGGCCCCTGTCAATTCTAGGAGCTCCCATTCTTTAGTTCTGGGAAGATTTCTTGAATGATTTTGTTACTGATTTTTTTTCCCTCCCATATTCTGTGTTCTCTATTTTGGAAGTCCTATTCAGTCATTCAACAAATGTTGGGTGAGATTCTACTATTTAACATGCACTATTCTAGGCACTGGGATATTTCAGTGAATAAGTTAGTTTAGAAAAAAATTCCTGCCTGAGGGACATTCTAGTAGGAAGACATCAGACAATAAACAGTATTATATGATATGTTAGGTTTGTGTGAATGCATTTACGTGTTTCTCTGGCTACTTACAGCTGCATAGGGGCAGGCATGGAGTGAGTAGAGCGCTAGATTTTACCAGGAAAGTATTAATGGGGCAGGAGAGGTGAGGGAGTAAGAAAGAAAATTATTATAATGATGGACCTTGAAATTAAACTGGATGAAGAGGATTCAGGAGATATTCAGGAACACATCAAGGTACAGTAGAAAGATGATGTAATCTGTAGATTAGTGGTACTAGTGTGGTTGAAGGGTTGTTGGAATTTGAGTCTAGAGAGAAAGACCTAGAAAGATGAGGAATGGTGGTTAGAGAGAGGATACATGGAACTAAATTGTGTAGGGATTACAATTGTCTAATGATAAGATCCAGTATATGATTGTGGGAGTGAGTAGCTGAGAGCAAGAAGGGATAGATGGCAAGATCCTTGGAAGGGAGGTGGGTTAGTCCATTTTTTGCTTGGCTATAAAGGAATACCTGAGGCTGGGTAATTTATAAAGAAAAGAGGTTTGACTGGGCGTGGCAGCTCATGCCTGTAATCCCAGCACTTTTGGAGGCTGAGGCAGGTGGTTGAGGTCAGGAGTCGAGACCAGCCTGGCCAACATGGTGAAACCCCAACTCTACTAAAAATATACAAAAAAAAAAATTAGCCGGGTATGGTGGTGGGTGCCTGTAGTCCCAGCTACTTGGGAGGCTGAGGCAGAAGGGAGGTGGAGGCTGCAGTGAGCCAAGATTGCACCGCTGCATTCCAGCCTTGGGTGGCAGAGTGAGACTGTCTCAAAAAAAAAAAAAAAGTAAAAGAAAAGAGGTTTAATTGGCTGTAGTTCTGCAAGCTGTACAGGAAGCATGGTGTCAGCATCTGCTCAGCTTCTGAGCTCATTTTCCTGAGGCCTCAGGCCAGGCTGGTCTTGAACTCCTGACCTTAGGTGATCCACCCACCTCGGCCTCCCAAAGTGCTGGGATTACAGGCATGAGCCACCGTGCCCAGTTGGCCTCAGGAAACTTCTAATCACAGTAGAAGGTGAAGGGGGAGCAGGCATGTCATATGTCAAGAGCAGAAGCCAGAGTGAGTGAGTGGGGAGGTGATGTACACTCTTAAACAACCAGATCTTGTGTGAACTACCAGAGCGAGAACTCACTCATCACCAAGGGAACGGTGCAAAGCCATTCATGAGGGATCTGCCCCATGACCCAGATACCTCCTACCAGGCCCCACCTTCAGCACTGGGGAATACATTTCACCGTATGAGGAGGTGTACGAGGCCCCACCTTCAGCACTGGGGAACACATTTCACCGTATGAGGAGGTGTACCAGGCCCCACCTTCAGCACTGGGGAACACATTTCACCGTATGAGGAGGTGTACCAGGCCCCACCTTCAGCACTGGGGAACACATTTCACCGTATGAGGAGGTGTACCAGGCCCCACCTTCAGCACTGGGGAACACATTTCACCGTATGAGGAGGTGTACCAGGCCCCACCTTCAGCACTGGGGAACACATTTCACCGTATGAGGAGGTGTACCAGGCCCCACCTTCAGCACTGGGGAACACATTTCACCGTATGAGGAGGTGTACCAGGCCCCACCTTCAGCACTGGGGAACACATTTCACCGTATGAGGAGGTGTACCAGAAATCGAGAGATCATTTGTCAGCGAGATCCTCTACTTAGATATACATTGAAATTGCCAAAAATTAAGACAGGAATAGTCTAGAGGGAGTGCAAGTTGGGAGCTATTTAATAAATGGTGATGAAGGAATGGGATTTTGGCAATGATAAGTAGTTAGTGTATATAATTTGAAGAGATGAGATTAAGACCTGGGACTTTTAGGGAAGATGTAGGGAAAATACCAGCAAGGAAAGCAAGAGGACACCTATTCCATCTCTAGGTTCAGTAGTAGGAGGCTGTGGAAGTACCAAAAAAAAAGGGCCGGGCATGGTGGCTCATGTCTGTAATCCCAGCACTTGGGGAGGCCGAGGTGGGCGGATGACTTGAGGTCAGGAGTTCAAGACCAGCCTGGCCAACATGACGAAACCCCATCTACTAAAAATAACAAAAATTAGTCAGGTGTGGTGGCATGCACCTGGAATCCCAGCTACTTGGGAGGCTGAGGCAGGAGAATCACTTGAACCCAGGAGGCAGAGGTTGCAGTGAGCTGAGATCACACCACTGCACTCCAGTCTGGGCCACAGAGCGAGACCCTGTCTCAAACAAACAAAACAAAACAAAACAGTGTTTGAGAGAGCTTCAGAAGCAGCAGGATTCTTAAGGGAGAGGGTTCTCATCTGCTCAGAGAAAAGACTGAGGACAGAGGGCATTTGCTGATGATGGACTGTTAATTCTAGAGGGCACAGTGGAGAAGTTTCAGGCATTGGGAAAGGTTAGGAGATGAAGGTTAGTGGTCCTACAGACCCTTGTGAGGAAGAGTGCAGAGGAAGAATATGACCCTTTGCGAGATGCACATAAATAGGAATGATGGAGACAATGAGATCAGTCCTGGTTCTCTCAAGGCAGCTAATGACGGTGATCCTGTGTGTTGAAAGGGCAGAAGTGTCTGGGAAGTATAGAGTTAGTCCCAATATAGAGCTTACCCCTTTCCCATTGGGGAGTGGCAAACTTAATCTTAGTGCAGAGGCTTCCCTTTGACCCCTGTTGATGGAGTTAAGGACCACTGGGGAGTCATCTCTATATATCTTCTTCTTCCTTCTTTCTTCTTTCTTCTTTCTTCTTTCTTCTTCTTCTTTCTTCTTCTTCTTTCTTCTTCTTCTTCTTCTTCTTCTTCTTCTTCTTCTTCTTCTTCTTCATTATTATTATTATTATTATTATTATTATTATTATTATTAACAGAGTCTCACTGTGTCACCAGGCTGGAGTGCAGTGATGTGATCTCTGCTCACTGCAACCTCCACCTCCCGGGTTCAAGTGATTCTCCTGCCTCAGCCTCCCAAGTAGCTGGGACTAAAGGCATGAACCACCATGCCCAGCTAATTTTTGTATTTTTAGTAGAGACGGGGTTTCACCATGTTGGCCAGGATGGTCTCGAACTCTTGACCTCGTGATCCGCCCACCTTGGCTTCCCAAAGTGCTGGGATTACAGGCGTGAGCCACCACACCTGGCCCCAATTATTTTTATATACAGAAAATTTAACCTATGTCTAAAAGTAAACAACAAAAAACTGCTCATGGAATCTTCCATTTTAAGAAATAATCCCTTGAATATACCCTATCAATTAACTGTTTATAGTTTTGTTTTATTTTTTTAGAGATGAGGTCTCACTATGTTTCCCAGGTTGGTCTCGAACTCCTGGGCTCATGTGATCCTCATGCCTCAGCCTCCCAAGTAGCCGGATATATAGGTACATGCCACTGTGCCTGGCTGGAATTTTCCATTTTAAACAAAAGTAACAAAAAATACTCCAAAGATGTACTGTTCCATAAAGCAGACACAAATTTAAAATATGGCTATTTTTTATTGGGACACCTGGTCCCGGGGCTCGCTCTTTTCAATGTTTGTTCATAGCTTATCTTTAGCACCTAGGACAAATGGGTGTCTCCTATTAGGCACTCAAGAAAATAGGTTCTGAATGAATGTGGCTGATATGATAAGGATCTGCTTTGTTCTATGATGTGACCACAGAATAAGCATCGGCTTTGTTTCAGAGACTGGATCTTGCTGATGAACCTTTATTTTCATTTCAGATTAGAAAACTGAAGCTTCAGTTAGAGGAGGAACGACAGAAATGCTCCAGGAATGATGGCACAGTGGGTGACCTGGCAGGACTGCAGAATGGCTCAGACTTGCAGTTCATCGAAATGCAGAGTAGGTACCAGGGGACAGGTCAATCCCAGTCTGTATATAGACTGTCCCAGGGGTGGGTTTGTCAGCAGGTTGCTGGTGTCTTGTAGTACTTTTCTTTCTTTTCTTTTCTTTTTTTTTTTTGAGACGGGAGTCTTGCTCTGTTACCCAGGTTGGAGTGCAGTGGCACAATCTCGGTTCACTGCAGCCTCTGCCTCCTGGGTTCTAGTAATTCTCTTGCCTCAGCCTCTGGAGTAGCTGGGATTACAGGCACCTGCCACCTGGTGCCTGGCTAATTTTTTACGTTTTTAGCAGAGACGGAGTTTTGCCATATTTACCAGGCTGGTCTCGAACTCCTGGCCTCAGGTGATCCACCTGTCTCAGCTTCCCAGACTGCTGGGATTACAGGCGTAAGCCACTGCGCCTGGCCGTAATACGCTTTTCTTAAGAAGAGCTATGCTACAAAGATTGGTTAGTCCTTGGCTAGTCCAGAAAAACAGTCCTAGTCAGTAAGATAGCTGAATAGAAGCTCCACTAGCCTGTGTGCTTCAGGGGATGATGCTCCTTTCTGGGTAAAGTGATTTCTAGGAACTTTTTGCACATAGTGAAATGCCTTTTGACAACCTGGCACTGTCCTTTTCCATACCCATGTGTCATCTTTAAGCTCCCGTACAGCAAGCACCCTTCCCCATTAAAGTTTTTCCTCTGGAATTTATCTTGGATATTGGAGGAATCTATTTGGAACTACTTCACACTAAATTGCATAATTTCAGAATTTTCCTAGAAGTATTTTTGTTAATCCAAGTTTATTAGATGAAATTTAAAATAAGTCCACAAAATAAAGTCTATTCATTTTACCCAGATTATTCCGGTTTTTCTCACTTTCTGCTTTTGACCTCATGATAAAATGATCACTGTAGTCACACTAATTCCCATAGTAGGAAGATTTCAGCAGGAATTTGTAGTTACCCTTTGTTAGTGATTATGTGTAATTCTGGGACAGAGGAGATTTGTATTTTTCCAATAAGAAGAGTGACTTTTCTGATAACTAGTATTAAAATCTTATTTATTCCATGGACTTTTCATCTAAACCTTCTGAGATGGGCTGCCAAGACTTCCTGGGGCCAGGCGTGGTCACCCACGCCCATAATCCCAGCATTTGGAGAAGCCGAGGTGGTAGATTGCTTGAGCTCAGAAGTTTGAGACCAGCCTGGGCAATGTGGTGAAAACCCGTCTCTTCAAAAAAAAGAAAATGCTTTCTGGATTAAGGCTTATTAATACTAACTTTTGATATTGGTATTATCTTTTCTGTTGGACATCAGTTAGGACACTTGTGACATTTCCTGGTGAATATTTTATTCAAGAATGTCATTTTGGTGTTGGGGGTAGATGAGAACAAGGACATGGGAAGAGGCAGGCTGACTAGTCAGGAAGCTACTACAGTGGTGAGCCTGAACCAGTTCAGTGGCTGTCAGCACTCTTAAAGAGAGGGTAGGGGATAGATCTGAGAGATTGTCCTGAAGCAGCAAATTTAAAAGGAAACAGATTTAGGGGGGAATGGGCTTGCATTAATGTGTGAATACTTCCTGGAGTAGGTAGGTGTAGTATAGCTGGTATTTGCAGAAGGTAAAGTACCCAGGGAGGAGGTGTAGAACCAAGTGAGCTTTGCAGGACTGTGGGAAAGCTGGCAAAGACAAAAGCAAGCAGCTCCCCTGGACCAGAAGACCAGGAGTGTAGCAACTCTCGGTTCTGGACAATGCCTTGCCTATTATGTGAGTGTTTTGGAATGGGATTTCAAAACACACATGAAATTACTGAGATAAGAGACTTAAACTTTTGAAAACAGGAAGGGAAAGGTGGTTTGGAGAGTGAGAAGGAAGCAGTATATTTGGATAATAGATTGCTGAGGATAACAATTTAAAAATAAGATCCTGAAGCTTGTTTTAGAGCTCAGAAATAAGAATACTTCTCTTTCACTACCAGATATGGCTTTTGGGGAGATGGTAACCCTGTTCCTTTTAAGGTGACAGTAATTGTCCAATTAGAAAAACCTCTCACCACTCTAGGAGGCTGAGGTGGGCAGATCACCAGATATGGCTTTTGGGGAGATGGTAACCCTGTTCCTTTTAAGGTGACAGTAATTGTCCAATTAGAAAAACCTCTCACCACTCTAGGAGGCTGAGGTGGGCAGATCACAAGGTCAGGAGATCGAGACCATCCTGGCTAACACGGTGAAACCCTGTCTCTACTAAAAATACAAAAAATTAGCCGGGCGTGGTGGCGAGCGCCTGTAGTCCCAGCTACTCGGGAGGCGAGGCAGGAGAATGGCATGAACCCGGGAGACAGAGCTTGCAGTGAGCTGAGATCGCGCCACTGCACTCCAGCCTGGGCAACAGAGCGAGACTCCGTCTCAAAAAAAGAAAAAGAAAAAGAAAAACCTCTCACATTGAAGACTGTATAAGTAATTGTAACCTTGGTCATGTGGAAATGTAGCAAAGTTCTTAAGTTAGATAAACTGAATATTTACTGTGGTATGTTAGATTTGGTTTATCTTTTGCAAATCTTAATACTCTAATCATGCCAGAGACTGATTTTTGCTAAACTTGGATTCTTGCAGGGATTTTAAAAGTCCCCTGCCATCATTTCTAAACTTTTCATTTTAAGTGAGTTACTTCCTAGGTCAGATGTTCATCTAATAACTTATAGCTCTACCCATAACACATTATCATGTTACTGAACAGCATTTATTCCAACATATATGTATTTAGGCATACACTATGTGCAGAGCACTTGGCTAGGTACAGAGGTAGATTTAGGAAGGCCAAGACAGAGCCCCTCTCCTTCCTTACATATACGATGTTTAAAAAGCATGACAGATGTCATAAAAATGCCAATAAAATACAGCAAGGGAAGGAGTTATAATTAACTAAGGAGAGTCATGAAAGAGGTGAAAATTGAGATTGTCCTTGAAGGTTAAGACTTAAGTCAGAGGTGGGAGAAAAGGACCCTTACAGTATTGGATAGCAGAAGTAAAGCCTGGGAGATGGGAAGGTATGGGGCCTAGTTCAGGGAATTAGAGGGCCCAGTACTATGGGCATGGAGGCTCCACAAGGTCACACATAAGGTTAGTAGGGGCTGCTGCTGAATTGGCAGGGCTCCTTTTGCAAGCCCTGCTCACACTTATCATAGGGTAAAGAATGAATTTTCTTGTAACTCTTGCTGCAAGGGATACTGCAGTAACATATATGCTAGAGCATCTTGTAGTATATAGTCCAGAAGCTGGGCTGCTGAAGATGCTATGGTTGTTGTGTGTGCATTTGTATTTTGTAATTTTTGGGGGGGGGGGGGGCGCGGTGGAGTCTCACTGTGTCACCAGGCTGGAGTGCAGTGGTACGATCTGAGCTCACTGCAACCTCCGCCTCCCAGGTTCAAGCAATTCTCCTGCCTCAGCCTCCCGAGTAGCTAGGACTACAGGCCTGTGCTACCACGCCCAGCTAATTTTTGTATTTTTAGTAGAGACAGGGTTTCACCATGTTGGCCACGATGGTCTCGATCTCTTGACCTTGTGATCCGCCCACCTTGGCCTCCCAAAATGCTGGGATTACAGGCGTTGAGCCACCGCACCCAGCCCTGTATTTTGTAATCTTAAGATTGCATGGTCCTCTC
The DNA here is from genome assembly GCF_047675955.1 of Chlorocebus sabaeus. NCBI lineage: Eukaryota > Metazoa > Chordata > Mammalia > Primates > Cercopithecidae > Chlorocebus > Chlorocebus sabaeus. The sequence continues at coordinate 2,484,941 of NC_132918.1, forward strand.
TACTGCTTGATGGCTCATACCGTCATCTCTGACAGGTGAAGATAATTTATTGTCTTCTTCTGTTCTAGGAGATGCCAATAGACAAATTAGCGAATACAAATTTAAGCTTTCAAAAGCAGAACAGGATATAACCACCTTGGAGCAAAGTGTAAGTACTTCTATATGGTACCAAGTGATTTAAATGTCCCTCCTGCATCTAAGTGGCTAACGACCCCATGAGTGCCTGGGTTGCCTTTACAGTTGGATCAATAATAGTTCTGTATTAAAATAGAAAAGCCAGCAGAGAGCACTTATTGGGGCATTTTAGCCTTCTGTTTTCTCTAAAAACATAGGAAACTATAGCTGTCATTGTTCTTTGTAGATATTTCAAGAGAATTCAAGATCATCATTTGTAACAAAATCCCTTACACATTCCAAAAAGTCTAAGAACTTTTCCATTTAGTGAGTCTCCTCCTGTATTGCTTTGGCACTTAAACAATATGGTCATAATAAAACTTAGCATGGGAAATTGGCCCTAAAATGACTCTACAGCTGTAATCCTCTCTGGGGACATTTCTTGATTTTATAAATAGCAATTGAGTTCTAAGAGGACTTATGACTCACCCTTAGGGGACTTGTTAGTGTTAGATTACTTTGCATTTATAATGACATTGTATTTCCATCTTGGCTACCAAAAGTGGTGACTTCTAGTGCCTAGTACTAGAGGCCTATGTTCTCATACTTACAGATTAGCCGGCTTGAGGGACAGGTTCTGAGATATAAAACTGCTGCTGAGAATGCTGAGAAAGTTGAAGATGAACTGAAAGCAGAAAAAAGGAAGCTACAACGAGAGGTACTTCTTTTAATATGCTTCTTGGAGAATACATTCCTAAAAAGAAAGAATCTTTTGGAAATAAATTCTTAGCTGTGTAAGAAATGTGATACTTAAGGAAACAGCAGTGGAGTCACTTAACTAATTTGTGTTGGTTTTTGACCTGCATAGTGACTGCCATTTACTTTTATGTTTTGGTCAATTAGATAATAAGTAAAAAGATAGTTTTTATTTCTGCTTCAGATCAGGTCTATTTCTCCAACTTCTATATGTCCTTTCTGTGATTAAAACAAACAAACAATCCTCAGTATCATCATTTAACACCTCTGACAGAAAAAATGAGGCTGTGGGTCCTGCGCAGTGCTTTCATTTCCCAGGAAGTTGAAAATAGAGTAGCACTGGATGTTGTTTCTGACCACATGTAGTGACTGCCTTCTCCCTGTCTCCAGTTACGAACAGCACTGGACAAGATTGAGGAGATGGAGATGACCAACAGCCACCTGGCCAAGCGGCTGGAGAAGATGAAGGCCAACAGGACAGCACTTTTGGCCCAGCAGTAGGAAAACCATCCTTCAACCTGGGTGATGCTCCTTGGGGCCCTACCTAGAGGGACTGACTTTTGTCCATTGACACAAACCCCTTTTAGTACTGTTTTGAGTTTTGTCATTAAAACAGCCACCTTTGTATTTTATAATTTATGAGAGAATGAAGCCAGTTTGAATCTTCATGAATGAACACTTTGGATTTTGTTGTAGTTTGATTCTAGGCTAGAACCAGTCCATGCTGTTTTTATTTTTTATCTCCGTAATTGTAGAATCATGTTTACTCAACATTTTTCCCCAGCTGCCTCAGTAACTGGGCACTCGGAGGCCTTGGCACGGGTTCTGGAGGACAGACAGCAATTCTATGAGTGCTCACTGAGATACTTGCTGGAGACCTCAGAAAACACAAGTGCCTTCTCCACGGTGCAATTCAGACTTCAGTGATCTCCAGTGGTCAAAAGACATTTACCCTTAATATCAGACGACATTTGTATTTTAGTGAAGAAACAAGTTCTTGGGTGGGGAATCTATGTTTCACTCAAATTTATATGTTTGGAGGAAAAAAGCCTTTTTTTGGTAAGATATTTAAATTTATATAAGAAAATGTTAGAAAAAAATATGGGGGAGTGTATATAAAACTCGCTTTATTGCATGGGGCAGGGGAAGTCCAGACCTAATACTCTTAAAGTTTAAGAGTTGGGTCCTTTTTTCTTCAATACAACTGTGCTGTACCTTGTAAAGTATTTTATCTGCTGCTTATTTGTGGAATGAAACCTCAAACAAACCCAAAGGGGGAGGGTAGGGCAGGGTGGGCAGATCGGAAATCTGCCTGCAGATTCTATTAAATACACCCTTTTGCCAACCACAATTGGCTATTGACATGTTCATTTTGTTACAGGGGACTTTAAAACAAATCATGGCAACCACATCCCTCTTCTTTTGTCTCCTTCTCGAGGAAAAACAATCTGGAATGTAGAACTTTTAAAGACTTTAGTTTCATCTTTAGAGGTACCCTGTCCAAGAGGTTTTTTAAAATCATGAAGTGCAATTACTTTGCAGAATTTATGCTTCTCTTTTGCTCTTAGTACCCAGGTGGTTTTATTGAAATGATTATTGTATCTTTAAAATGCTTACACAGAAAATATATTGGGGAAAATCTAGTGACTAAAGGCACATAAGATAATAAAAGTAGACTTTAAAAGGGTAATTCAAAAGTGAATAAAATCTCTAATATTTCTTTCTTTTTTAATTAGCCATTTAAAAAATATGGATACCAATCTCCTGAACTGAGATGATTTTCTATAAATTTTCTTTTTTTTTCTTTTTTTTTTTTGAGACAGAGTTCTCACTCAGTGACCCAGGCTGGAGTGCAGTGGCATGATCTCGGCTCACTGCAACCTCTGCCTCCCAGGTTCAAGTGATTCTCCTGCCTCAGCCTCCTGAGTAGCTGGGACTACAGGTGTGCACCACCACGCCCGACTAATTTTTGTATTTTTAGTAGAGACGGGGTTTTGCCATGTTGGCCAGGCTGGTCTTGAACTTCTGACTTCAAGTGATCCGCCTGCCTCGACCTCCCAAAGTGCTGGAATTACAGGCATGGGCCACTGTGCCTGGCCTCTTTTTTTTTGAGAGAGAGTCTCGTGCTGTCACCCCTGCTGGAGTGTAGTGGCATGATCTTGGCTCACTGCAACCTCTGCCTTCCGGGTTCAAGCTTGATTCTCCTGCCTCAGCCTCCCAAGTAGGTGGGATTACAGGTGCCCACCACCACACCCTGCTAATATTTGTATTTTTATTAGAGATAGGGTTTCACCATGTTGCCCAGGCTGGTCTTGAACTCCTGACCACAACTGATCTGCCTGCCTCAGCCTCCCAAAGTATTGGGATTATAGGCATGAGCCATTGTGCCTCAGCCTATACCTTTTCAATAGCAAGTTGTGTGGCTGGGGGTGGGTGGAAAGGTGTTCTAAAGTGCAGGTTTATTCTAGAACTCCCTCCCAGCTAGAACCAACATACTGTGTGGCCCAGCTCTTGAAGCTCAGAAAACCCCCTATTCCTCTCCACTAAAGGTCACTGAGCCTGTGCCCCACCTGGGCTCATGGAACCTCACTTCTGAGATGTCCTGGTCTACTTTGTGGAGTTCTTATTGTTCAAAACTGACCTTGCCTATTTTGTGGCACAATAAATGTGTGTGTAACATTCTGTCGTCCTAGTCTTTCCAAGTGAAATTGCTCCGTTTCTTCATAAGATGAGAGTAGTCTGTTCTTTATCACTGAACTGTCTTCACTGAGTCTTGGAATCTGGATTTGACCTTCAAACCACAGACATTCTTCCTTCCCGAGCTGAATGCATCATTTCTCTAAATGTAGGCTAATATTTATTAAGGAAGCTTATTTTGTCACTCACAGTTTAAGTTTATATTTTTACATCATCCTTCAAAAAAGATTACCTAGAAACTTCTTTATCTTAAGCTATTAGTACTCATAGTCATTAACAAAGTGGGCTAACTTAAAAATTCATACTTTTGCCGGCCGTGGTGGCTCATGCCTGTAATCTCAGCACTTTGGGAGGCCAAGGCAGGGGGATCGCCTGAGGTCAGGAGTTCGAGACCAGCTTGGCCAGCATAGTGAAATTAGCCGGGCATGGTGGCAGGTGCCTGTAATCCCAGCTACTTGGGAAGCTGAGGCAGGAGAATTGCTTGAACCTGGGAAGCGGAGGTTGCAGTGAGCCAAGATCATGCCACCGCACTCCAGCCTGGGCAACAGAGCAAGACTCAGTCTCAAAAAAAAAAAAGAAAAAACCCCAAAATCCAAAAACTCATTATAGATGAAGTAAGGACTATTTTCTTTCTTCAAGTTTTTTTCCTTAATAATTAGCTTTGGTTACTGAAGACACTAGATGATCAAATCCAGCCTTCTCCATGGTCAGCGCCGTCAGAGCCTGCGACATGTTCAAGAGCTCTTTTTGGCCTCTGAACTGACACAATATATAAATAATAAAATTAAATAAGAAATTATGTTAGGATACAGCTGACTATTTATTTATAATTAATCCACTGTGTATAAAGGAATGCTACCAGCTAGAAGGCAAGTGTAAGTCTTAAGTGCTACCAACACTTACGTTGGTACACTTTGTATACCACACTTTGATACAACACTTTGTATCAGAATACAGAGAAAGAACAACACATCCCACAGTGCATAAATGACCATATTTAACACCTCTCAAAGACTTTGTATAGATCAGGCAGGTTAGCAAGTTGCAGGATATTTCCATCTTCTGTGAAATGTTTAGGAGGCAGAATGTGTGAGCGCAAGGCTTTATAAACAATGTGTTCCACAGTCCACTTCCAGGAGTTTGGAATGGAGCCAGGCACTTCACTCTGGAAAACACATTAGATGTCATAAGCCTCCCTGTTTGCATCCCAACATATACTGGTGTCCTGGCTGATGGGATGTGCACTGAGCCTGGAAAGACTTGGTGTTATGTAGGGCTTTTGAAGTGAATCTTGTGCACCAACCTCTCAGGCCTGAACACAAGAGGATTTTTTTTTTGTTGTTTATTTAGAGACAAGGTCTTGCTCTGTCACCCAGGCTGGAGGGCAGTGGCGTGATCATAGCTCAATACAGCCTCAAACTCCAGAGCTTAAGCCATCTTCCCACCTCAGCCTCCTAAAATGCTGAGATTACAGGTGTGAGCCACTGTGTCCAGCCAACATGAGGTTTTTAAGGGGGGAAAAGAAGCCACTACTCTGTGGGACTGTCTCCTGTGGAACCTTTTGTTTTCATTCAGGGAGAAAATGGTTTTATTGTAGCAGGAGCTAACATCATGTCTGATCCTGACTGATATTTGGATGGCAACCGTAGGAAGTACCTAACTTACCATGAAAATCGGGTCTGAAAATAGTTCTAATCCCCAGGGGAGGAATGAAAATATTAATGAGGATTACTTTGCCTCATTATTCCTCTCCTTCTTGTTTAAGCCTTTGCTGTCTCATTTGTAAGAAAATGTTCTTTCTCAACTGTCCTTCCTTTGCCTGAGGTAAAATTTCCAATCAAATGAGATAGTTTCCACACATCAAATGAGAGAGTTTCCACAGAGTTTGGTAAGTGTGTTGCCTTCTCCACTGGAGTGAGAAACTCCCTAGAGGCTTGGCCAACAGGACTAAATCTCTGCCCTCCCACCTACAGACTTGGAATCCTTGAGCATGCCCGAGCGGCCTTCGGCCTCCTCATCTGAAACTGGCTCACACTGCTCAGGAGATGACTGTGAGCAATCAGGGGTCATACTCTGATTGAAGTGGGCTACCCTTTGATTCTTAGGATATTTCAACTCTCCCCTCCAACCTCCCCCCAAATATATGTTGATTTTAAAAGCATTATCATCTGACTGGGAAAAGTGACAATGGAACATTAGGAATCCAGGCACCCTTTTTGTGTCAAGTTGACCTGTCAGAGGAATTATAGAGCCTTGTTTTCCTGGCAGGGCAGTGGTTGGATAGAGAAGGCAAAAAGCTAAGAGACACAGGGGCGACTGACCCAGAATCTGAAGACTGGCTACACACTTCAGAGCTAACAGTGGGAGTATATGGACTCTCCAGCCTTAGACAATCTAACTCAACCTCCTATTTCTCACTGTGATGGCTTGTGCTTTCACATTAGACAATTTCTGAGGTCACTCTGGAGGTATGTTCTACATCAGCAGATGGAAGTAAAACTCATGAATAAAAGCTGACTATTGTGTTTGAACCTTGTTGGGTATAAAGAAATCCCAAAATTTTAGAGATGGGCAAGTTTCATTTCCTAAAGATTGTATGAGGGCCTGTCCTAGTCCTTGGGTGCCAATGTGCATCACCAACGTACCTGCTGGCCTGAGAGGGTCGACTCCTCAGATATGTACTGCTTCCGGATGGAGTAGAACATAGCACATTCTTTACTGAGGCTTTCAAAACATTCCTTTTCTTCATCCCAATTCACCTGGTCCAAAGAATTCAATACCTCAAAATAGGTATGAATTTAAACATTTTCATTCTAAATGGAGATCACAGACTACTTAAAGCTAAAAAACTAAATATGACATTTTAGGCATTAAAACTATAAATGAGACTGCTGAATATTGCTGGGGATGAATATTAGTGAGGATGAGAGCAGGCCTTCAGCTGTCCCACCCTTATCATCTTTATCATTCCATATCAAAGGGTGGTCATGTGCCCTTTCCCTCCAGCACACATGCACGTACCGAAATGCTTAGTATCTGCTTGATCACTGACCTCAGTGGCTAGTCGAAGAATGAAGATAGGCAGTCCCTCCAAAGGGGGCACATAGTTGTCAATCAGAAGGGGTAATCCAATCAGGTTCCCTTCCTGCTTGCAGGAAAAAGACAGGACAAGGGAACAAGAAATAACGCTGTCATAGTTTAAACAAATCTCATTTCTCCAGTGCTTTCCCAGGCCTTGTCCTCCTCTCTGCCACTCTGGGCGACCATGTTACTTGATTGGGCTGGGCACTGGGGACAGACCTACACACTTAAAGAGTTTTTCATCCTGACACACAGCACAGCAGAACAACCTTTTCTTTGGATCTGTTCATGATCCAAAGAACACATCAAGATGGAGAGCCCCAAAGATCAAGGAGTAAGAAGAAATGGGAGCAAATGGCATAATCTCATTTACAATGGCCTGCAGGGATTCGACTCTCCATGTCTGGGTCCTTCACCCTGGGAACAGAAGTAGGCATGAATGGATAATAGTACAGTTATGTAACCTAGAAATGCAAATAGGGAATGGAGAGGATGTCACATATGTCACTTGCTGCTTCTGAGGGGAGGCCTAGTCCTGATCTTGGAACTTTTTTTTTTGAGACGCAGTCTTGCTCTGTCGCCTAGGCTGGAGTGCAGTGGTGCAATTCCGGCTCACTGCAACTTCTGCCTCCTGGGTTTAAGTGATTCTCCTGCCTCAGCCTCCCAAGCAGCTTGGATGCCACCACGCCCGGCTAATTTTTCTATTTTTTTAGTAGAGACGGGGTTTCACCATGTTGGCCAGCTGGTCTTGAACTCCTAACCCCAACTCATCTGCCCACCTCAGCCTCCCAAAGTGCTGGGATTACAGGCATGAGCCACCATGCCTAGCTGGAAATTTTATTTGAAGAATACAACAGAAGTATAAGAATGGCTGTCATACCTCATCAATTTCCAAAGAGAAATAGTCTGCAAGCATCTCGGCCTTCTTCTTCAGAAACTCAACAATGTATTCAGCAAGTCCTTCTTTGGGACCATCTTCCTCTGTCCAGCCACTCTCTGGACTATCTAAGGCAAGCATGGCGAGGTCAAAGAGTGGTGCTGGCTCCTAGGAAGAAACAAGAACATGAAGGAGCAAGCTTTAACGGGGTGTCCAAATGAAGCCTGAATTCCCACAAATCCACTATCAGAACAGCAGGTGAGAAACCACAAATGTAACACTCATCCCCCATATACCCCAAAGGAAGTGCCCGAACAATCCACAACAAAATCCCTTTCCTCCTCTTCGTCAATGGCCATTTCAACAGAGAAGATATGACAGACGAAAAGCCTGCTGAACGGATGAGAAGGGTGAAGTCCTGGGGAGGTACTTTCCTTCTGTGTAGCCTTAAGGACTCAACTTTCATATTTCTAGAAAACCACGAGGCAGATCATTTCTTTCTACTGCCTCATAACTAAAGTGCGGGGGTGAGGATGGAGAGTAAGTTAAATTGAATGACATTTCAGGTCAATCATCTAATGCAGAAACAAAGGGAAAACTATGCTTAAAAATAAGACGCCTAGGTTATCTTCCATTTCTCCCCTTCTGATGTTGTTACTCATACTTTTACATATGTTATAAACCCACAGGACATTATTTTTTCATAATAGAAGAGTCCATTATCAAAAGGATTTAACAATCCTAAATGTTTATGTACCCTACCCAGTAACAGAGCTTTAAAATATACAGGCTGGGCGCGGTGGCTCATGCTTGTAATCCTAGCACTTTGGGAGGCCAAGGCAGGTGGATCACGAGGTCAGATTGAGACCATCCTGGCTAACACGGTGAAACCCTGTCTCTACTAAAAACACAAAAAATTAGCCGGGCGCAGTGGCAGGCACCTGTAGTCCCAGCTATGCAGGAGGCTGAGGCAGAAAAATGGCGTGAACCCGGGAGGCGGAGCTTGCAGTGAGCCGAGATTGTGCCACTGCACTCCAGCCTGGGTGACAGAGTGAGACTCCATCTCAGAAAAAAAAAAAATTATATATATATATGTGTGTGTGTGTGTGTGTGTATGTATGTAAATGAAGGCAAAAACTAAGAGAACTGCAAAGAGAACAGACAAATCATAATTATAGTTGGAAGTTTCAATACCCCTTTCTCAATAATAGAGCAGGCAGAAAATCAGGAAAGACACAGGAGATTTGGGCATCGCTATCAACTTGATACTTAGAACATTCGACTCAACGAGATCAGAATACCAATTCTTTTCAAATACATATGGAACATTTACCAACACAGACCATATTCTGGGCCATAAAAAAAGTTTCAGTAAGTGTAAAAAAAATGGCAAGTATGTTCTTTGACCAAGATGAAAATAAATTAGAAATCAGTAACATATTTTTTAAAAAATCCTCAAGAAATTGGAAACTAAATAACACGGTTCTAAATAACCTGTGGGTCGAAGAAATCGAAAGGGAAATTAGAAGGTATTTTGAACTGAATGAAAATGAAAACAAACGATCAACATTTGTGGGATGCTGTTAAAGCAGTGCTTAAGAGAAATTTGTAGCACTTAACACCTGTATTAGAAAAGAAGGTAGGTCTCAAATCCGTGACCTCAGCTTCTACCCTAAGAAATATGAAACAGGCTGGCCGCAGTGGCTCACACCTGTAATCCCAGCACTTTGGGAGGCTGAGGCGGGTGGATCACCTGAGGTCAGGAGTTCGAGACCAGCCTGGCCAACATGGAGGAAACATCTCTACTAAAAATACAAAAACTAGCTGGGTGTGGTATACTTACCAACTCATTCTATGAGGCCAGCATTACCCTGATACCAAAACCAAAGACTAAAAGAAAACTATAAACTAGTAACATTCATGAGCACAGATAAAATAATTACAATAAAAATTTTAGCAAATCAACTCCCATAATATATAAAAAGGATTATATATTATAACCAAGCAGGGTTCATCCCAGGAATGCAAAGATTGGTTTAACATACGAAAATTAATCAATGTAATTCACTATATTAACAAACTATAAAAGAAAAATCTTATGATTATCTCAGTAGATGCAAAAAAAAAAAGCGTTTGAAAAAAATTCAACATCCAATCCTAAATAAAGTCTCTAGCAAATAAGGAACAGAGGGAAGTTTCTCAACCTCATAATGGGCATCTACAAAAAACCCATCTATGGCTAACAGCATACTTAATGGTAAAAGACTTTCCCCCTAAGATCGGGAACAAGAGAAGGATTTCCAGTCTTACCACTTCGTTTTTCCTATCTTTTTTTTTTTTTTTGAGACAGGGTCTCGCTGTGTTGCCCAGGCTGGAGTGTAGTGGTGCATTCTCAGCTCACTGCAACCTCTGCCTCTTGTGTTCAAGCATTTCTCATGCCTCAGCCACCCAAGTAGCTAGGATTACAGACGTGGACTGCCATGCCCAACTGTATTTTGTATTTTTAGTAGAGACAGAGTTTCACCATGTTGGCCAGGCTGATCTCAACCTCCTGGCCTCAAGTAACCTGCCCACCACAGCCTCCCAAAGTGCTAGGATTAGAGGCATAAGCCACCATGCCCAGCCCATTATTACCACTTCTATTCAACATTGTATTGGAGACTCTAGTCAGTGCAGTCGGACAAGAGAAAGAAAAGGCAGCTGGGCGCAGTAGTTCATGCCTGTAATCCCAGCACCTTGGGAGGCCAAGACGGGCAGATTACCTGAGGTCAGGACTTAAAGACCAGCCCGGCCACATGGTGAAACCCCGTCTCTACTAAAAATACAAAAAAATTAGCTGGGCGTGGTGGTGGGCGCCTGTAATCCCAGCTACTCAGGAGGCTGAGGCAGGAGAATCACCTGAACCCGGGAGGTGGAGGTTGCAGTGAGTCGAGATCCAGCCACTGCACTCCAGCCAGGACGACGAGCAAAACTCCATCTTAAAAAAAAAAAAAAAGAAAGAAAGAAAAGAAAAGAAATGAAAGGCATTCAGATTGCATAGGAAGAAGTAAAAGTTTCTTTATTCTCAGAAGACATGTTCATATATAGAAAATCTGATAGAATCTACAAAAAATCTATTAGAACTAATAAGTGAGTTGAACAAGGTTGCAAGATACAGCATCAATGTACAAAACTATACGTATTTCTATATACTAGCAAATAATAGGAAATCGAAGTTTTTTGGCTGGGTGAAGTAACTCATGCCTACAATCCTAGCACTCTGGGAGGCTGAGGCAAAAGGATCACTTGAGGCCATGAGTTTGAGATTAGCCTTGGTAACACAAGACTCCCGTTTCTATGAAAAAAAATTTTTTTTTAAATTAGCCAGCTGTGGTGGTACGCACTTGTATTCCTAGCTACTTGAGCCTAGGAGTTCAAAGCTTCAGTGACCTATGATCACGCCACTGCACTCCAGCCTAGGCAAGAGTGAGACCCCTGTCTCTTAAAAAAAAAAAAAAAAAAAAAAAATTTGAGGCCAGGCGCAGTGGCTCACACCTGTAATCCCAGCACTTTGGGAAGCCAAGGTGGGCAGATCACCTGAGGTCAGGAGTTCAAGACCAGCCTGGCCAACATGGTGAAACCCCATCTCTACTAAAAATAATTTAAAAAATTAGCCAGGCATGGTGGCAGATGTCTGTAATCCCAGCTATTTGGGAGGCTGAGGCAGTTTGAGAATCACTTGAACCCAGAGGGTGGAGGTTGCAGTGAGCTAAGATTTTGCCACTGCACTCCAACCTGGGCGACAGAGCAAGACTGTCTCAAAAAAGAAAAAAAAAAATTTTTGAAAAACACCATTTAGCATTTAAAAATGTGAAATACTAAGGGATTTATCTAACAAAAGTTTTTCACCCTAAATTGATCTAGATTCAACATAATCCCTATCAAAATCTCAGCAGGCTTTTTTGTAGAGTATATCACATGAAAAAAGAAGATATGAAACCATATAAACAGGTAGTATATTTTTAACTCAGAACTAAAATTCGGCATTGAAAAAGTTTTTGACAGTTTTCACAAAAAGCATAGGAAAAAAAAAAGTCTTGGAAGAAATGGACTAAAATTGTTGGTAGGGGTTGCATTTGGACCATGGCTTTAGACAATGTTTATTTTTGTCCCTTTCCAAGTATTAAGTGCCAGTAGATACTTATTTTTTTGAGGGAATCTTGTTCTGTTACCCAGGCTGGAGTGCAGTGGTGCGATCTCAGCTCACTGCAACCTCTCCCTCCTGGGTTCAAACTATTCTTCTGCCTTAGCCCCCTGAGTAGCTGGGATTACAGGTGCCCACCACCATGCTAATATTTGTAATTTAGTAGAGACAGGATTTCATCATATTGGTCAGGCTGGTCTTGAACTCCTAACCTCAAATGATCTGCCTGCCTTGGCCTCCCAAAGTGCTGGGATTACAGGCATCAGCCACTGCACCCGGCTGAGTATCAGTAGATATTTATTAACTTCTGTACTAATAAACATTTGTTTAAGTTGGCTACCAAATGACTATTTTGCTAAAAAGTATAAAACTTCTTATAGACACCTCCATATGCAAATCATACAATACAGCAACTATCCTAAGAATTTTTAGAAAAATTTAATATACTACAAATAAGATATTAGTGGAGAGCTACTATTTTCAGAAATGATCAGTTGAAATTTCAGAAGTAAAAAGGATCTAAACTTACCGATAACCTCAGAACACCAAAATTGGCAAAATCATAAATGAGTATCTGGTAGAACAGTTCTTCACTGAAAATAAAAATGAAGTGAGTTTAAGGAAAAGCTGAATTCATGCTTGAGATACAAGCAGTTGGGACAAAATGGGAGAAATAATCCCTGAAACATGGATGAGACAGAAATAGTTCTGCCTGGCTGTGGAATCTGCTTAACAGTCTAACAAAATCTCTTACCCCTCAAAGAGCTGGGATTCCCAACATCTTCAGCCAGGGCTTTGAGTGGCCAGCCTCTGACAGACATCTTCAGCCAGGGCTTTGAGTGGCCAGCCTCTGACAGACAGGTTACAGCACTAAAACCAAGTCTGGCTTGCTACCACTCATGCTCTGTCCCTACCTGTCTGGTGCTATACAAGGTTTCTAACACTCTGCAGTAAAATTTAGAAAGTTTTTTGTCTGCTTACCTTTCCCCCACTTACAAAGAATCCTATAAATCACTTTTTTTTTTTTATAACTTATTAAAAATTATATGAAATGTACAGGGAGTCTTCCTAAATAATGAAAAGTAGACCTAAGGCAGGATTATACTACGCTGACATGTAGTTTAGGATGATACATACTGGCTGGCAATAGTCCAAAAGCAGCTATGAAGTACACACTATATTGAATTACTTCCAAAAACACAATGGGAATAAATCCACATTTATATGGTACTTTATAGTTCTTAAAACACACTGAACCCCACAGACTTGCTTAAAGACTTCTTCTCATCAAAGCAGACAAAGCACCTGCTATGTCTGCATTTTGGTGGGGAAACTGAGGCACCTATTGAGTAGCTGAGTTATTCTATGTCAGTTAGTAAAGTGCTAAAGGAAGGACTTGAATCCAGATATTGAACTCTGAACCCAGTTCTCTCCCTATGTTTTTCTACCCCCTTACTGGAAAACCAATTCACATTTTGCAAATCTGGGACTGGCCTGAATTTGTATCTGTGAGATGAAAGAACATGAATGCAACTGTGATTTGGGGCCTTGGAGGTCATTCCCTTAGACATGCTGGAAAAGAAAAAGCAAGGGGAGTAGAATTCCTAACAAATTGAAAAGTGACAGCTCACTATACAAGCCCAAGCATTCTCAAAGCAGACAATGGAACTTGAACAGAGTTGCACCAAATGGGTTTCTGAGCCTAGGAGGAATGAGTTCTGAATACATACAAGGAGGTACATGTGCTAACAGGAAGCTTCTGGACTGGGGCAGTTTCAAGGGATGGCAAATAGGTTTCTATCTCATGTACCAACTCCATGCAATATAGTGGCTGCCCCACTGACAGGGCCAATAAGTACTCTGAGGCCACAGCAGGGCTTAGAGGGAGAGTCTCACAGTAGGTAGGTGATGTCTAGTATATGCAAGGTGGCAGCATCCTCCCATACGCATTACCTATTTGAGAATAGATTTAATACAGATTCTAGACTCAACAGGAGCTCATCCACCAAGGTCCCTGGAAACAATCAATAGAAACGTTGGCAGCCATCCAACAGTCAAATGAAACTGATGGGGTCACCTTTCCTGTGCTGATCAAGCCCACTGGCTTGCTTGGTGGCTGGAGTAGGCCTTTGCTCCATTCTCAAAGCTGGGAGGAAAGAAGGCATCAGGTCTTCTTTCTCTTGCATCACCTACAATACTCTGTTGCATACAGAGAATTCTCTAGCAGCACCAAACCCTCACCACCTGGTTCACAACATTTACAGGATGCTGAGCAACTACCAAGGACTAGGCTTCTTGGGTTATTTCTTACCCTTACAAACAAACAAACAAAACCCCTGCACATTAACTAGTAATACCACAACTTACAGATGAGAAATCTGAGACACAGTTTAGGAAAGTAACTTGTCTACAGTCAAATAAATGGGAAATGGTCAAACTTGGATTTGAAACCACATCTGTCTGACTCCAAAGCCTGTGCCCTCCCAACTACCTCATGCTGCTCTTCTTAGCTTTTGTGCCTGTGCTCCCTGGACCATTGTTCTAGTGGCTCTGCTTGTTCACACACTCACTGATTTACCTAAGCTTGGTGGTATTGAGAAGGTATAACTTGGTCTGATGCTGTGCCAAGGCCCACTGAGGATTCACACAGCCCACGAAGGAGTGGTTATGCAACATCTCCCGGAGAACTGCAAAACAAAAAATAAAACCAAAAAACAGGTAAGTGATGGAATCCTACCAACCCCACTTCATTGCCCAAAGCACCAAGCACCAGAGCTAGAGACACCAAGTAAGCAAAGAAGCCTGAATTAAGCCTCCTGGTGAAAACAAACACAAATGAGGAATAAAATAGAACTAATCTTTTAACACACAACAAGGAATTGCTAAAAGATTAAAGACACCCAAGGATCAAAATCTAAGACAAAGTAGGAACTCAGGTAACGAGATCTCTGAAGTCAACTTTATCCAAAGACATTTGAGAAACCTCAGGAATCACAAACATTAGTTTTCACAGGCTCTGAAGGTGGCAAAAGGAGGACAAAAGCATGGAATGGTTTGAAATAGAGAGTCTACTAGGAGGCCACTTTCTCAACACATGAAGCTGAGACTCCAAAGGCTGCACCCCCAGTGAAAAGGAAAACCATACTACTATGCCCATGCCCACTTCCCTGCCCCTCCAAGGGCAGTAAGCAAAATTGCCACCTCTAGCATTGGTGTTGGAAGAAAAAATGACACCCCGTGAATCTGTAATCATAAACTGGTCCTCATATGCTTTTCCAGTCAGGATTCATGCTAAGCAGGTACCTGAAAACCTTAAGCGGAGATTTTAATTTAAACTGATATCGGGGCTGACTGTTCCTCCAGTTTCCTAGTAGAATCAAATGCAAATTCTCTCTGCAGAATTTCACTGTCAACCCAGGCTTCAAGTAATTCCCCACAGATAAAGTATGAGGAATTAACAGTTACAAAATTACAAAAAAAGCCCCATGAATTAGAATCCGGAAGAATCCACAGAATGAGACCTGTAAAGGTTTCAGGAATTGGAAAGATCAACAAATAACATAAAATAAGTATGTTCAGCATGCTCAAGAAGTATTAAAACCATGAGTAAGCAGCAGGACACTATCCACTATCTCCTGGGATCAAGATTTCCAAATGAGCACATAAAGTTTTTAAAAATGAAAAATACAATAATTGAAAAGAAAACTCAAGATAAACTTAAAAACAGAGTTGACAAAGTTAACAAGGTAATTAACTGGATGGTAGATCAACAAAATTATCCAGAATGTAACACAGAAAGATAAAGAAACTGAAAATATGTAAAGATAACTTATGTACATGGGAGATAATAAATACATAACTCATGTTCCAGAAGGAGTCAGAGAGAGGGCAGGAAGAGGACAGTATCTGAAGACTTCGAAGACAAAATACCTGAGAATATCCCAGAAGTGATGAAAACTGTCAAGTCTCAGCTAGCAAGCCCAACAAAATCCACACGTGACACACAAGGTTACTACGTGGTATTTTTAAAAGGAGATCTTAAAGGTACTCAGAAAGAAGAGAGATTACCCACTAAGTAAATAAAATATAAGACCGGTAGCTGAATTTTCAACAGGTAACAAATTTTAAGACTGATAGCTGAATTTTCAAGAGCAAGAGTAGAAATCAGAAAATGATACACTATTACCTTCAATGCACTACGAAAAAATAATTGCCAATCTGGAGTTTTAAACCCAACACAAATACTTTTCAAAATAAGAGTGAATTAGACAAAGCAAAAAAGTTTGCCATGGCTATTGTTTGAATGTCTGTGTGGCCACAAAATCCACAGGTTAAATCCTAACTCCCAAGGTGACACTATTAGGAGGTGGGGCCTCTGGGAGGTGATCAGGTCTTCCCTCATTGTTGGGATTAGCGGGATTAGCCCTTATGAAAGAAACTCCGGAGAGCTAGCTATCCCCTTCCACCATGTAAGGATACAGCTAGACGGCGCCATGCATGAGGAAGCGGGCCCTCACTAGACACTAAATCTGCTGGGGCCTTGATCTTGGACTTCCCAGTTTTTAGAACTTCTATTGTCTTAGGCGTGAAAGGACTAAGCCACTAAAGGCCCCACTAAAGGTTCAGGCAGACCATAAAACAGCTACAGGAAAGAATTATGATCAGATAATATGTGGCAAATCCAAACAAACTGACAATAACAAGTATCACAGAACAAGTAGATACAGGCATACCTCTGAGATATTGCAGGTTCAGTTCCAGACTACAGCAATAAACTCAATATCACAATATAGCAAGTCATGTGAAATTTTTTGTTTTTCAGTGCATATAAACTTATGTTTACACCACACTGTAATCTATTAAGTGTGCAACAGTATTATGTCTAAAATCAATGTACGCAGCTTAATTGAAAAACACTTTTTTGCTGGCCGGGCACAGTGGCTCATGCCAATAATACCAGCACTTTGGAAGCCCGAGGCAGGCGGATCACCAGAGATCAGGAGTTCGAGACGAGCCTGGCCAACATAGTAAACACCTGTCTCTACTAAAAATACCAAAATTAGCCAGGTGTGGTGGCACATGCCTATAATCCCAGCTACCTGGGAGGGTGAGGCACAAGAATCACTTGAACCTGGGAGGTGGAGGTTGCAGTGAGCCTGGGCGACAGAGTGAATCTCTGTCTCCAATAAATTAAATAAATAAAATTAAAAAGGTTTTTGCTAAAAAATGCTAATAGTCATCTGAGCTGTTGGCGAATTGTTATCTTTTTGATGGTGGAAGATCTAGCCCTGATGATGGCTGTTGACTGATCAGGGTGGTAACTGCTGAAGCCTGAGGAAGCTGTTGCAATTTCTTGAAATAAGACAACAGTGAAGTTTGCTGCATCAATTGATTTTTCCTTTCATGAAAGATTTCTCTGTAGTTTGTCATGTTGTTTCATAGCATTTTACTCACAGTAGAAATTCTTCCAAAACCAGTGTCAATCCTCTCAAACCCTGCTGCTGCTTTACCAATTAAGTTTATATAATATTCTAAATCCTTTGTTGCCATTTCAACAATATTAACAGCATCTTCACCAGAATTAAGTTCTCTCTCAAGAAACTACTTTCTATGCTCATCCATAAGAAGCAACTCCTCATCTGTTCAAATTTTATCATGGGATTGCAGCAATTCAGTCATATCTTCAAGCTCCACTTCTAATTTTCTTGTGATTTCCACGACATCTGCAGCTACTTCCTCCAATGAAGTCTAGAACCCCTCAAAGTTATCCATGAGGGTTGGATGCAATTTCTTCCAAACTCCTGTTAATGTTGATATTTTGACTTCCTCCCAGGAATCTCGAATGTTTTTCAGGGCATCTAAAATGATGAATTCTTTCCAGAGATTTTCAATTTACTTGGCATAGATCCATCAGAAGAATCACTATCTATGGCAGCTAGAGCCCTATGAAATGTATTTCTTAAATAAGACTTGAAAGTCAGTATCACTCCTTGATCCATGGGTTGCAGAATGGATGCTATGTTAGTGTTCATCTCCTTATATGTCTCTATTAGAGATCTTGGGTGACCAGGTACCTTGTTAATAAGCAGTAATATTTTGAAAGGAATCTTTTTTTCTGAGCAGTAGGTCTCAACAATGGGCTTAAAATACTCAGTAAATCATGCTCTAAAAGATGTGCTGTCATCTAGGCTTTGTTGTTCCATTTATAGAGCACAGGCAGAGTAGAGTTAGCATAATTCTTAAGGGCCCTGGGATTTCTGGAATGGCAAATGAGCACTGGCTTCAACTTAAAGTCACCAGATGCATTAGTACCTATAAGAGAGTCAACCTGTCTTTTAAAGCTTTGAAGCCAGGCAGTGACTTTTCCTCTTTAACTATGTAAGTCATAGATGGCACCTTCTAATAGAAGATTGTTTTGTCTACATAGAAAATCTGTTGTTTAATGTAAGACACCTTCATCAATTAGATCTTCTGGATAACTTGCTATAGTGTCTACCTCAGCACTTGTGGCTTCTTTCCTTAAACCTCATCAGTCTCTGTTGGCTTTCAAGTTTTCTCCTGAAGCTTCCTCACCCCTCTCAGTCTTCAAAGAATTGAAGCAAGTTAGGGCCTTACCCTGGATTAGGCTTTGGCTTAAGGGAATGCTGTGACTGATTTGATCTTCTATCCAGACCACCAAAACTTTATTATAGCAATAAAGCTGTTTCGCTTTATCATTCATGTATAACTTGGCTAACCTGCACAAGAGGCCTAGCTTTCAACCTATACTGGCTTTTAATATGCCTTTCTCATTAAGTTCTTGCTTTCAGTTTTTTTGTTTGTTTTGTTTTGGTTTTTGTTTTTGAGATGTAGTCTCACTCTGTTGCCCAGGCTGGAGTGCAATGGCATGATCTCGACTCACTGCAACCTCCGCCTCCTGGGTTCAGGTGATTCTCATACCTCAGCCTCCTGAACAGCTAGGACTACAGGCGACCACCACCAGGCCTAGCTAATTTTTGTATTTTTAGTAGAGACGGGGTTTCACCATGTTGGCCAGGCTGGTATCCAACTCTTGACCTCAGGTGATCCACTCGCATTAGCCTCCCAAAGTGCTGGGATTATAGGCGTGAGCCACTGCACCCGGCCTCATCCTTTCACTTAAACACTTGTGGACACTTTGGGGTTATTGATTTGCCTAGTTTCAATATTATTGCATCTCAAGGAATAAGGAGGCCTGAGGAGAGTGAGGAAGACATGGGAACACCCAGTCAGTGGAGGGGTCTGAGCACACACATTTATTAATTAAGCTCACTGTCTTATGTGGGCATGGTTTATGTCCACATAAGACAGTGAGCTTAATGGTGCCCCAAACAATTACAATAGTAATGCCAAAGATCAGTGATCACAGATCACCATAACAGATAAAGTAATAATGAAAAAGTTGCAAATATTGTGAGAATTACCAAAATGTGACAGAGACACAAAGTGAGCACAGGCTGCCATAAAAATGGCACCTAATAGACTTGCTCTACAAAGGGGCCAATCTACAACTAGTAAAAAATGTAGTATCTGTGAAAATCAACTCCAGGTGGGCTAGAGGCTTAAGTATGAGTCTTTTAGGAAACAATCTAAGAGCATATCTTTAATTATCACAAAGTTAGGATGGATTTCTTAAGCTAAAAAGCCAATCTGTAAAGAACAATTGATAAAATCTGCCTACGTTAAATCTAAGAATTTCTGTTCCTAAAACAAGTATTCATTTTAAAAAGTTACTAGAGGATCCCTAAACTAGGGGAAGATATTTTCATGTAACTCACTACTATCTAGAATATATCAAAAACTCCAAAAATTAGTTAGGAAAGACAAAAAAAGAGCCCATCAAATATTGGGTAAAAAACTTGAACACACACTTAACAGTTGATGAAATATACTTAATTTATTGATTGATTATTTATTTATTTATTTATTGCTCTGTTGCCCAGGCTGGAGTGCAGTGGTACAATCTCGGCTCACAACACCACCTACCTCCTGGGTTCAAGTGATTCTTATGCCTCAGCCTCTCAAGTAGCTGGGATTACAGGCATGTGACACCATACCCAGCTAATTTTTATATTTTTAGTAGAGATGGGGTTTTGCCATGTTGGCCGGGCTGGTCTTGAACTCCTGGCCTCAAGTGATCCACCCACCTCAGCCTCCTAAAGTGCTGGGATTATAGGCATGAGCCAATGCAACTGGCTGAAATACATTTAACTTTACTGCAACCAAGAAAATGCAAATAAAAACTACCATCAGATATTGTTTCACAATCATCAAACTGGTAAAAATCTGACAGAATAATTATTGGTGATAATGTAAATGAATATGACCCCTCTGGAAAATAATCTGTCATTTTATGACCCAGCAATAACTCTCTTAAATATATGACCTAGAGCTTCTCATCCAGTATGCTAGGCCACCAATCAACTCATATGAGGCTGGGACGCAAGGTGGCATGTGGGGACACAGGGACTGAGACCATATGAGTCCTCCAACTGTCCTTCAACAGAAGAATGAATGAACTGTAAATTCATGAAGGAGAATCTGTATTATACAGAAAAGGTAAACCAGAGCTATATGTAACAAGATGGATGAATCTTAGGAATATATGTATAGCCACATGTAAATTGCAGAAAAACTAAACTTACAGTGTAATTCTACTTTTATAAAATCTAAAGCTTGCAAAACTAAACAAATTTTTAGGACTACAAATGTAGGTAATAAAACTGTAATAAAAAAACTATAATAAAAAAAGGAAATAATAATCCCAAAATTTAGAATAGTAATCACTTCTAAAGAAGAAGGGAAGGGAATGGCACAGGGGAGCAGCACATAAGAGCCTCAAAGGTGATGGCGATGTCCCATTTCTTAGGCAGGTGCTGTTGTCACAAGTGTTCATGTTCTTCTCTAGACGCTACATATATTTTATAAATATGATTTTTAAATTTACCAATGTATATGTATGTGTGTGTTATGCACATATATATACACTTGTGCATATATCTATGTGTGTGTATATGTATCTTTGTTTTCATGAAATAAATAAAAATATCACCAGCAAAAAGGAAGAGTGGGGACAAGAGAGGTTGGAGAAAACAGCGTGGGTCATAGCACAGCAATAAGCCTATACATTATGTTTTTACTATACTTTTCTTTTTAAGCTTTGGCACCACAAGTGAATTATACTATTATAGAAGTTCTGCAATAGTATCCCCCACTCCATAAAAAGAGGTTTATTTTCTTCATTTTTAGAGTAAGTATTCCTCTCTGTTCCCACTGGAAACTCGATGTCTCTACAGGATGTTCTGCGTAGGCGGAAAATGATTATTTTAAAAGCTGGAAAACATCAAATAATCCTGAATAATGAGGCACTGGAGGAAAGGGAGAGCAGTGTAATCCACTAAAACAGAGATTTTCCACACAGAATGTTCATGGACTGCTCTGATGCATCCAGAGCTACTGAAGCGCAGGCCTGCCAGCAAGACGGGGAAGGGAAGCAGCAGCACCAAGCACAGGGCTTTTCTTCACTGGGCATTGTGAGGCTTCTTGTACCTCTTCACAGCCTCCTATCAGGACTTAAAACAACTTTCAATTCGTCCCTAACCTAAATATCCCCATAGTGCTGGTCTGCAGGCATTTCCCTGCCAAAATCGGACAAAATCCGTCTGTACTTCAAAGCCAAACCACATATCTGAGTTCATACCTGAGGCCTTGAGTCTCAGCATCTTTTTCTGAGAAGCAGCAAAGGAAACCAAACCTGAAGAAAGGGCGACCAGTCCTCTAGCTCCTAATGCTCACTTGCAAGGGTAAATGCCCCCGTCCCCTGCTGGCCGCCTTCCAATGGCCACTGTAAGCCAGTACCTTTGCTGTTACCAGAGATAATCAAACACCCTTCCATCCCTCTCAGGAGATCTCACCCTGGCTTTCTGCTGAACTGGCCTCATATCTCTATTAGAGGATTTCTTTCATTCTACCTAAACAATTCCCAGATAGCACCACGGTGTTCTTTAAAGCAGGGGTCGCAGTTGATTCATTTCACTTCCTACTTCTGAGCTTGGCACAGCACATTTGTTACAGAGAAGTCACGTGACAGATGCTCGCCAAACTGATTTCTTGTCCCAGAAAACCTGTCACCTGGTGACAAGCCATGAATGTACACGTTCAGACCCAGGACTGTTCACCAAAGAGCAAGAAAATGAAATTAAGTGTGGATATCTGGAGGCAAAAAATGTTAAGGGTATTTTCACTCTAAATGGTAGCAAATAGCTTATGACATTTCTTAACCCCATTAATTAACAGATCAAAATTATGGGACTAGCAGTAAGTAAATTCAGTCATTACTAATCCCTGAGATGAGCCTTATTCCATAGAATGCTTGCCTGGATACTGGAACCTGTCAAAATTAACCTCACTTGTTAACTCAAAATGTGTCCACCATGGATGGGTAAATCCCTAAACTCAAGAGAACTGTCTGATTGAACGTTCAACTTTGACATCCCTTTAAAATAAAGATTCTAGGGCTTTACCTCCCAGGCTGCTCCTCTCAATCACTGACTTGCTCCCTTAGCAAATATCTACTGAGTATACATGCCAGGTACTCTGCTCAGCACCAAGGACGAGGCAGTGAGCTCCACAAACATGATCCCTGCACAGACAACACACTGCTCAAATAATCATACAGGTCAGGTGCAACTAAGAAAGCTGTGACAAGGAATGTATCTCTTACTTCTTTCATGACCTGGGGAACTTCATCAGGGAGTAGTCAGCCTGCTGGTCTATTAAGGCTAGTGGTATTCCTCGTCAAATCTGAGCCTCAGTCAAATCCCCATACAGCATTCAACTCAAAGAGAATCAGCTTCTCCCAGGCTGGGGCTTTGGGTGTCAACCAGATACCAGCGGGTAGGGGCTCATGGCAGAGGTCCCTCTCCTTGAACAGTGCCTTACAGATTATAAAGCACACACACAGTATCTTAAGTGTTCATCACCACAGCCCAGTAAAGGCTGCAGTGTAGCACATTTTACAAAGCAAGAAAATCATGCCCAAAATATTGAACAAATTTCTGTCTGGTCTCTGAATAGTGTAGGTGGTGGGAGCTTCAGAGGAGTTCTGGCTCCAAAGCAAGAGCACATTCCATTCCCCACAGCACAGGCGACTCCGTCTGTAAGACCTACACCAGCATGTTTGAAAACACCAGCCCCAGTCGATGGAATCAGAATTACACGGCATGCTTGTCCTGCAAGGG
Organism: Chlorocebus sabaeus; assembly: GCF_047675955.1. Lineage (NCBI taxonomy): Eukaryota > Metazoa > Chordata > Mammalia > Primates > Cercopithecidae > Chlorocebus > Chlorocebus sabaeus. The sequence continues at coordinate 2,507,907 of NC_132918.1, forward strand.
CTGTTGACCTGGTTATGCATCTAGCCTTCCTGCATGAAGCACTGCCAGTAGCAACCCACCACCACCAAGGCAGGAACCTGGGCCTGTTTTTGATTGTGGAGATGTTGCAATTGGTCTGTCCTCTCCATTTTCCCTTCCATTTTCCTCATCTTTAAAATAGAGAAAACGGCATCTGCTCTGCCTCCCTCACAAGACTATTCTATAATTAAGGGAGATACTATGTAGGAATATACAATTTTAAATCATTTAGATTTATCATTTTAGCCTCAGCAAGACTCCAAAGCTGACCAAACTTGAGGCAGGTTAGCTTTGTTAATACACTGCACTAAAAACAGTTTGATACTATTCAGAAAGTTATTGACATTGTAACTTTCAACAGCCTGCTATACATGAGGGAGACAAACCCTTAAAGAAAACTCATAATTTCCAAACTGAGGGAATCTGTCCATCAAAACCACTGTGAGGAAGACTGCTAAATGCATCAAGTAACAGCTCACCTTTTAAAAGCATTTTAAAAGTTCCTAGCTTGAAAGCTAACAATGATGGAAGGGAAGAGCAACTGGAGCAAATCATGGAAATAAAAACCAGAAGCCAATTGGCAGCCACTTCTACAGCTAGCAAAACCTCAGTCACAGGAAGTTTGTATCCTGCCCAAAGGGAGAGACGACCTGTGGGTCTTTTCCCACATGTAAACAAAGGCCCAAAATGCTAAGAAAAGGGAACAAATGTAGAAAGGCAAGTTGAAGCTTTCCTGAATTTGCTTAGACAAGTGGTGACTGAGACTGAAAAAATTAAAGAAGCCACTGAATCAAAAGCAGATGGTTTTGTTTTGTTTTGTTTTTTGTTTTTCTTTTGAGACAGAGTCTCACTCTGTCGCCCAGGCTGGAGTGCAGTGGCGCGATCTTGGCTCACTGCAAGCTCTGCCTCCCGGGTTCATGCCATTCTCCTGCCTCAGCCTCCTGAGTATCTGGGACTATAGGCACCCACCACCCTGCCTGGCTAATTTTTTGTATTTTTAGTAGAGATGGGGTTTCACCGTGTTAGCCAGGATGGTTTCAACTCATGATCTGCCTACCTTGGCCTCCCAAAGTGCTGGGATTGCAGGCGTGAGTCACTGCACCAGGCCAAGAAGCAGCTATTTTAAAGGGTTAGGGACTAGTGGGAAAGGCACAGAATTGCTCCTTGGCTACTCACTTCTTTTAAAAATTAAACCAGATTGTCATATTTTAAGATACACTTTGTAACAGTTTTGAAATTTGACTACCTTAATTAAGAAATGTGTAATAGGCCAGGTGTACTGGCTCACACCTGTAATCCCAGCACTTTGGAAGACAGAGGTGAGGATCACTTGAGCCTAGGAGTTCAAGACCAGCCTGGGAAACACGGCAAAACCCCATCTCTACAAAAAAAAAAAAAAAAATTTCACTGCAGCCTGGGTGACAGAGTGAGACCCTGTGTCCAAAAAAAAAAAAAAAAAAAGTATAATAGATGAAAAATAGAAGGGTCACTGCTAAGTTCTCAAGTACAGAGCTGCCTACTGGAACCCTGGACAATGATGTCTACACTTAGACCATTACTGTCTCACTCATAAAATGGGGTCAGGATTGTTGCTTGGGCCAGTTCACTGTTACACACCTAAATCCCTGAGTCAGTTCATCCCTTGGAGGTGACTAGCCTCACCTTTTAATTCCTAAAACTATTAGTTTAGTTTTGAAGTAACAGGGATCAAGATAGTTCTATACTCAGGTATTCTCAAAACCTATTTCTGACAAAGATGATAATGATTTACTACTTTGTCTTCAGAATGTAAGTGTCAGCTCCTTACTCTGTAACAAGTGTTATTATTTACATTTTATCTCTAAACAGCACAATGATCTTTAAGGGTAAAATTAATTTCATTTTATAGGTAAGAAAGAACTGAGGCATAGAAAGGTTAGGTCAGGAGTCTAAGGTCACAAAAGAGACGTGGTAGTGCCAGAATTTGAGCTCATGGCTACCTCCCAAGCCTGTGCACTTTCAGCAACAGGACATGCCATTCAGTACACAAGATAAGAATTTTGCTGACCATTACATTGCTTTCAGCTAAGACAGAAACAAACTGAAAATTGGTGAAATGACTGATTTACTCTGACTCCTATGGTTTAACAAGAATACCAATTAAGGCTAATTAAAATAAACAGAGATTATTTCTCTCCCTTTTCTCCCAATCAAAAATTGTCTTTAAGCTGATGCTATTGTGGGTTAGTAAAGGAAGAGGAGCTTGCCCAGCAAAACTGTAGTGGCCACTCTGACAACATGACTGCTTTCTCCATTTCCAGAACCTTGGCAGTTGAGGCCCTATGCATCCCAGGCAGGCCGCAGCGTTTACATACCCTCATGTCCCCGCTCATTAATTTCTTCCTGGAGACTCAAAACACTGGTGAGGTTAATGATCCTTCTCCGGGGGGTACAAGCTGCAGTCATTTCCTTTCGGGAATCATCTTCCACCATTTCCACATCAGAATCTTCCCGATGTCTCTTTCTGCAATGAAGAAAAGGAAGTGCAGATCATTACTATTCTTGTTTTTAAACTTAGCCAAATTTTGTGGGTTGCATTTTGGAGGAGCAAGCAACTTCTCTGTGCTGGTTCCACAGAGCTGTGGATGAACCCCTGTGCTGGTGGCAGGCCAAAAAGATCAGTCTGTTCTCTGATAGACTGCTTATCTGACAACGCTCAGATCCCAGCAGCTGGCCATGCAGCCCATGTAGCAGGACTCTGGAGTATAGCTTCATCCTGTAGAGCTGTAGGGCGTTGAACAAGTGAGCTGAATTTGTCAAGTCTCATTCATTTATTCCTCCATCTATCCATCCATCAGACACTGTTATATACTAACCACATCCAGCAATGAACAAAACAGATAAGGTACCTGCCCTCACAATGCTTACTCTTTTTTTTTTTTTTTTTTTTTTTTTGAGAGACATAGTCTCACTATGTCTCCCAGGCTGGAGTGCTGTGGTGTGATCTCAGCTCACTGCAGCCTCTGCCTTCCAGGTTCAAGCAAGTCTCATGTCTCAGCCTCCCAAGTAGCTGGGATTACAGGCACGAGCCACCACACCCAGCTATTTTTTGTATTTTTTTGTAGAGACGGGGTTTCACCATGTTGGCCAGGTTGGTCTCGAACTCCTGACCTCAGGCGATCTGCCTGCCTCTGCCCCCGAGTGCTGGGATTACAGGTGTGAGCCACAGCACCCAACCCACGATGCTTACTTTCTAGTGGGAGAGTCAAATAGCAACAGAAAAGAGATCATTTTAAGTATCAATAAACACAATGAAGAACATAAAACAAGGTAGCATAACAGAATGATGGGGAAATGAGAGGAGAAAGAACTTCAGACTGAATGGACAAAGATGGTCTCTGGCAAGAGGTGACTTGCTGGTCTCACACTCCCGACCTCAGGTGATCCGTCTACCTTGGCCTCCCAGAGTACTGGGATTACAGGTGTAAGCCACCACGCCAAGCAAGCCAAGAGGTAACCAGGGGGTTCCCAGGCTGAGAGAACAGCAAAGGCAAAAGGGTAAAAACCTCAGTCAGTTCAGATCAGCCACAAAAGCTGTATGGCCAAAGCACCATGTGGGAGGAGGAAAGGGGAGGGCTGGAGCAAGGGTTGGGTGAGGGATTTAAGTTTTATCCCAAGTGCAAAGGAAACCACTGAAACATTCTCAGCAGAAAAGTGATACCACTTGATTTTGGGCTTAAAAATATTTGACTACTCTGTGGTAAATATCACTTAGTTCTGCAAGTGATAAACAAATGTAATACTTTCCCTGCAGGGATAAGACCATTAAATGGGATAACGTATGCAAAGTATCTGGCACACAGGAGATGCTCCATAAATATTAGCTTCCTTTATTATTCCCTGGAAAAAAATCTTTTTTTTTTTTTTTTTTTTTTTTTTTTAAGAGACAGAGTGTTACTCTGTCAGCCAGGATGGAGTGCAGTGGCTTGACCACGGCTCACTGCAGCCTCAACCTCCTGGGCTCAAGTGATCCTTCCACCTGAGCCTCCTGAGTAGCTGAGACTACAGGCATTTGCCACCATGCCTGGCTAATGTGTGTGTGTTTGTGCAACTCTTAGAACTCAAGTGACCCTTCTGCCTTGGCCTCTCAAAGTGCTGGGATTACAGGCCAATGCGCCTGGCTGGAAAAAATTCTTAGAAGTCATCTTGCTAGGCTGACTCAGAAATGAGCAAACTGAAGTAATGCATCTCAGTTCACATGGCTAATTTGTGCCACGATAGTGCACGTGCAGCCTTGGGCAAATTCCTTCACCTTGAGCTCCAGGTTTCGTATAAGTACACATTAAATAAAGAATATCCACCTTAGAGATTTTGTGAGGTAATGTCTTACAGTACCTGCAGAATGTACACTGGAAGTGCTCAAAATCAAATGAGCACTTTTTTTAAAAAATAATAATAACATTTATTATTATTACTATTAATATTCCCACTCCTTCTCTCCAGCTTTCTTTCACCACTAGCCCACATACTTCAGGGAGGTTTTTTTTTTTTTTTTGAAACGGAGTTTTGCTCTTGTTGCCCAGGCTAGAGTGCAATGGCATGATCACGGCTCACTGCAACCTCTGCCTCCTGGGTTCAAGTGATTCCCCAGTCTCAGCCCCCCGAGTAGCTGGGATTACAGGCATGTGCCACCATGCCTGGCTAATTTTGTGTTTTTAGTAGAGATGGGGTTTCACCATGTTGGTCAGGCTGGTCTCGAACTCCTGACCTCAGGTGATCCACCTGCCTCAGCCTCCCAAAGTGCTGGGATTATAGGTGTGAGCCATGGCACCTAGCCAGGAAGTTTTATAAATTAGCTTCAGAATATGTGTTTTTTCCTGAAAAAAAGTGAAAGCAGCTTTAAGTAGGATGAAAAATAATCCTCCAGATATGTTAGGCTTCTCTCTCTAGCCATTTCTGGTGTTGAGGCTCTATCAAAATTCTTTACTAAAAATAAAAGATAAACCTGCTTTTTTTCTGGTATGTGTGTTTATTCAATTGAGCAACTATTCCACAGTCTGAAGTGTTTTTAACTCATGCTTAGAACTGTGGACATTTAAGTTATTTCGAAGGACATTATGGTGGGTGACTCTCAAGTTATGGTCAAAGGCAGACAGTGGACAAGGCCACAGCACCATTCCAGAGGAAGCAGAGGGCAAGTCAGGCAGAGAGAAGGTGCAAGTGATTCATGAAAAGCCAAAGTTAGAAGGCAGTTTTATTACAGAATAAAGGAGGTAGGCTGCACTTTTCCCAAAAGGCCATACCTGGGGTTGCTGGAAGTGGGTCCTCTCTTCTCTGACATTTCTGAAGTCCCCTTTGTTGTATCCCCCTCCAGGCTCTGATTTTTGGCAGCCACTTCAGCAGGGGATGGGAGTTCAAGCATCTCCTCATCTTGCTGCCTAGCCCTGCCACTAGAAATATCTGTCTTATCCTCTGGAACAATGGCCTGGGGCTGACTGGACAGGGGTTTGCTCAGAGGCTGCAGAAATGCATCAAGCTTCTGTTCCCGGGAATCTGTACGAACCATCTGGTGGGCATAGACCTTGTCACTACTTCCAGAAGTAGAAGAGGAGGTCAGACTTGCTGTGGATTTAACCATCTCCCCAGAGGGGCCAGCAAGTCCTGGTAGCAAAGTCTGTATCAAAAAAACAAAAAAACAAACAAACAAACAAAAACATATATACATATATATATAGTGGAGAGACTCAGAATAAGCAGCATAGATACACAGGTCTCCAAATGGAGCAGTACTAAGAAAGAAGCTAGAATGAGGTATAATTATGATTGTTATAGAAGCAATTCTGCCCAAAATTTGAAGTATAAAAGGTTTACAGGTATAAAATTCAAGAATTAAGCAAAATACTTATAATCCTAAAATTATCTTGAAATGGAAAAATCAGTGTAAAATTTTCATACTTTTGTCTGGGGGGATGCTGCCAGAAGACTTTTTATTGTGGTAAAATATATATGAAATTTACCATTTTAACCATTTTTAAGTGAGAGCTCAGTGGCATTTACATTGTTGCACAACCATCACCACCAGATATCTCTAGAACTTTTTCATCTTCCCCAAATTGAAACTCTGTGCACATTAAACAATAATTTCTCACTTCCCCTTCCTCCCAGCTCCTGGCAACAACCATTCAACTGTCCATTTTTAAATACACATATTTCCCAGCTCTGACCACTGGAAAGGCCTAAAAGTAATGACTACCCAGTAGCAATGAGGACTCCCAGATCCCAGATTATAGTCTCTAAATACCATTTCCCACTAAAATGAACTACTGCTCCTTGGAAAAAAGGCCTATTCCAGCACTTGGGCTGGAAAAGTATAAAATATGCCTGCAACATCATCTTGTCAGAAACAAGGAAATTATCAAGACTAATGGAATTCGGTCAAAAGGTAGAGGGCCCTAACTCCAAGGGCTTGGTTCCACTGGACTAAGATGGGATAATTTGAGCATCAAAAAGAAAAATGACTATAATTTATTAAAATGTGTTGCTCTGTTAATAGCTATGACAAAACACTGAAAAAGCAAAAAACTGAAAGTGAGGAGGGAGGAGATGGAGAGGGAGGGAATAAGAGGAGAGAAAGAGAAGGGAAAACATCATTAAACACCACTGGAAATTACTAAGACATCATTCATTCCTTTGAAACTTGATAGCTAGAGGGATATAATTCAGCATTTGGTCTTACTTTCTAGTAAGAACTGTACTTCAGGACAACCAAATAGCTATAATAAGGGAAAGTTCTTCTATACGAAAGAATTACAGTCAATACAGAAGAAATGATAAAATCAGAAAATCATAATCTTGCAATCTAATGAAATAACCGATTCAGGTAATGGTCATCAACGAAAGGTGACACCATTAAGCTACATGTTGATGGGTAAGTTTACAATGAGGGAATCAGGCTGTCACCAGTTGAACCCACTTATGAATCTTATCACCAAAATGACATAACAAGACATTATGCACCTCCTGCTGGGGTATATTAGGAAGTACAGGGCCAATGGAAACAAAAAGGTACAGTGACTTTTCTAACTTCAAACAGACTTAAAAGATTTTTAAGAGTAGTTATGGTAATTTCTGCTTCCCAAAATGCACCTGTAAATTAAAAAAAAAAAAAAATATATATATATGTATCTACACACACACGTATATACTTAATATACATAAGTACGTTTACACTTAATATTTAATATGTATATATTTTTGTCCAAGGTTTCCAGCTCATAACTCCCATAGTCCTGTTATAGTCTTTTGTCACAACGTTGGGGTGCTGTAGGCCTCAGAAGGTCTTAGGAAACAGAATTTCTCTACCTTCTCCTGCTTTCCTTTCACTTGCCCAAGGCAGGACTCTAATCTGATTGTGGGTCATAAGACCCTCATTCCATAGGGGTCCTGCCCCATATCCTGGAGGAAAGAATGGCCACAGAGAGGCCAAGAAGAATCTGAACAAACAGGTCTTACTGAGTTTAGACCCCTTTATGTCCAATCATATTTCGACACAGTTGTCTACGTTTCAATCATTCCTGCCTAACGATGTCTCCATAAAAGGCCCAAGAAGACAGAGTTTGCGGGCTTCTGGAAAGGTGAACATGTTGAGGCTGACAGGAAAATGAACAAGAACTCATCCATGTGCTGGGAGCCAAGTACATGGGGACAGAAGCTCCTGCGCTTCAGACCCTTCCAGACCTAGCTTTGCGTATCTCTTTATTTGGCTATTTATTGGTATCTTTTTAAATCTTTGTAATAAATCCAGAAAACTAAGTACGCGTTTCCCTGAGTTCTATGAACCACTCCAGCAAATTAATAAAAAATAAAGTGGGGGGTCTTGGGAACCCCAACTTGAAACTGGTCAGAACTTCTAGAGTCCTGGACTTGTGACTGGTACCTGAAGCAGGAGACTGGGGGCAGTCTAGGGGACTGCACCCTCAACCTGTGGGATCTAATGCTATCTCCAAGTAGACAGTGTTGGAATTAAATTGGAGGAGACCAGCTGCTGTCCACTGTGGAACTGACTGCTTGTTTAGTGTGTGGGGAGAAACCCCCACATAAGTGGTTATAGAAATCTTCTGAGTTGATTGCTGTTATGGTGAAAGATTGGAGAAAAACACGGCAACCAAATATGATATGTGGAATCCCCAGGGTTCCTCATTTCCACACCAAATGCATTCACTGCAAACCAGGGCTTCTGATGTACTGGCCATGATCAGTGGAGTACAAGGCACAATCTGAGAAGCAGAAAGATGGTGGCTCCATGGGCCAAAAAGTCAGGAGCCAGTGTGACCTGCTGCTGGCAGGGAGAGAAGGTATTCTGATAATCCATGAAAACAGGGAGCAGCAAGGAGCCCACCAAGCTGGTGTCATGCACCAACCGACAGGGGCAGGCCCTCTGATCCTTCTGAAAACACACTGGTCAGGACTTACGCAGAGTTCCACCAGAAAAAAAATGTAATCTAATAAAATGAATCTGACTAACCCAGGATAAAACAAGCAGGCATGCTGAGAGGTTCTTTTCCCCATGGAGCCACAGACTCCATATATGATCTCTGGCAAACCCCTTGGACCTCAACTGGGACAGAGCAAACGGCAATCACTCTGTGCTAGGCAATGTGCTCTCCATCTTCATTTCACACATTGGGCCTTTCTTCCCACTCCCCACCAGCCAAACCATTTCCAGGTCTTGGCAATTCTACATGCTCAACTATTAGTGAACGGGGCTACTTCCTGTGTCTCAAGCCCCTCACCACTTCTCCCAAATCATTGTAGGATTCTATCTTGCTCCTCTCCAGTCCATTCTGATATTGCAACCAGGGAGCTCTTCATAAAATGCAAATAAGATCCCACCCATTCCCATCAAATTGAAATCTAAACTCTTTAATATCCTGATGAAAACCTCTCTATCTGGCCTGAATTCTGCAGCCTCAACTCCACCACTGCCGCTTGTCCTAACAGATCCATACTCAGACCCCAGCACAGCTTAACCCCAGCTGCACATGACAGTACCTAGGGAGGGTTTTAAACAATCCTGAGGCCCAGACCCACCACCCAAGAATGATTTATTGGTTTAGGCAGGGCCCAGACATTGGAATTTTCTAAGTTCCCCAGGTAATTCTAATGGCAGCCAGGGTAGCATATACTGGACCCATTGCACTCAACTTTCAGATCCTCAAACACATATTCTCTTGCGCCTCTAGGCCTTTATCCTTGCCACTTCCTCTGCCAGAAACACACTTTTCATTCCCCCTCCCCTTTGGGTCCCAGGCTCCATGTCTCTTCCCTCCCTTTCCTAACTGACCAAGTCCAGGACAAGGGCCCTTGCTATATTCTCCCGAGTCTGTTTTTCTCTCCCATGGGATATATTCTCTAGTAGTCCATGAGCGCTTATGTGGAAGGCAGCAACATCTATGCTGCATCCCTGGGCACCCAACACAGTGTGTCTCAGGATTCTCGATGCACATGTGCGGAGGGAGGCAGAATAAAAGGAGCAGTAAAGGGGCACTGAGCTTAAGTGAGCAACGGGAACAGATATCAAACCAACTAACAGTTACTGGATATTTTCTGTGTATCACAGTGCTCCAAGAGCCTTACTCACCCTAGACACGTTAACCCACTGGGGGCATGTGTGGCCTCATCTCATCCATGGGCACTAGAAGGCATAGGGACTTAAGGCCTCTGTAAGACCCAGGGCTCATGTTGGTACCAGGAGTCAATCAATAATGGAGGAACAAGGGTTGGTTTCCAGACAGAACTTCTTCCTCCCACCTGCCACATATCCCTTTCAGGTCTGTCACATATCCCTTTCAGGTCTCACCAGTAAGAACCTTCCTCTTTGCATCAACAATCTCCAGGTGTTGGGGGGTCCAAGGCTGGTGGGTCTGCCCTAGCTGGGTTTAATCTCACCGCTTAGTGCCCATGCCACTTCCATCTAGATTCTTTCCAGGTAGGTAACTGTGAGTGTCCTTCTGAGACGCATTCATCTGCTTGGGAATTTTAAGTTTTCTGTGAAGCAGGGTCTCACAGAAGTCCAGTTTCTGCTTCTAGGATCCAGCATAATTTAATGCAGAAAATATTTATATTTATATTTCGTAGTTTCAGTGTGCTTATGATGAACATCTTCACCATGATTAAAGGGCTGTCCACAATCACATCATCTCAGAACCAGGAGTATATTGGAGAGCATTTTATCCAACCTGCTTATCTTATAAACCGCAAAACTGAGAACTCAGGTAAGTGAAGTGACTTAGAAGAAGTACTTAGAAGCTGTACCAGAGACTTTCTGTTCACTGACTGCTTGTAACTGTCCCTGGATGTGGGGATGATCCATTCCTCCATTACGGAGAGGGATATGGAGGCCAGGGAAGGTTAGTCGCACAGCTGGTAAGCTAGGTCTGTCCAACAGTAGAGCCTCTGCTCTTTCCACTCTTCTCACTGCCTCCCTGGGGTCCAGCCCCTCCACTGTGCCATGTGTAGGTAGGAGTAACCTCCTCCTGAACATCTAAAGTGAAGAGCGCATTGAAGAGGCACCCTATTCTGTTTTCAGACAGCTCGTTTTCCTAGGAAGTTGGTCTAAGGTTCCAGATGGAGGCAAAGTGAGGAAGTGAGCTCAGGCCTTATGACTCTAAGCCTGGGAACAACAGCACAATACCTTTATAACTAGGTTCAAAGAAGGAAATGTTAAAACTATCAAGGTAATACTTGCAAAGAAAGTTCCTAAGTAACAGGCAAAAATCTGGGCTCTCATGTCTGGCAGGGCACATTTCAAAGGCCCCAGAGAAGCAGCTGGATGAGAAGCCCCCTGACCTGGGTGAAGTACATCCTGGAGGAATTGGAGCCCAGGAGCTTGCTCTCGATGTGCTGTTGCACCCGCTCCAGGATGCTCTCCTCGTGCAGGAAGTGAACTTCATGCTTTGTGGGGTGCACATTAACATCCACATTCTGGGGACTGATTTCTAAACTGGCAGGAAAATAAAAGAGAACAATTACCTTAGATAGTGGGAAGGGGAGAAAAAGCCCACATATGGCACATATGGTGTATGTGGTGGCCAGAAGATTTGAGGAGGCCAGATGACACAGTGGTCAAAACCTCAGGATCGAGTCTGAGTGTGTTCAAATATTGGCCATACTACTTCAGAGCTGTGTAGCTTTGCGTTGTTACATCATCTTTCTTTGCCTCAGTTTCTTCATTTGTAAAATGGACATAACAGAATTACCTATCTCACAGGTTTATGGTGGGAATTAAATTCATGCCAAGTGGCCGGGCGCGGTGGCTCAGGCCTGTAATCCCAGCACTTTGGGAGTATCAGGCGGGTGGATCACGAGGTTAAGAGATCAAGACCATCCTGGCCAAGACCATCCTGGCCAACATGATGAAACCACATCTCTACTAAAAATACAAAAATTAGTTGGTGGCACATGCCTGTAATCCCAGGTACTCAGGAGGCTGAGGGAGGAGAATCCCTTCAACCAGGGACTCAGAGGTTGCAGTGAGCCAAGATCGCACCATTGCACTCCAGCCTGGCGACGGCGCAAGACTCCGTCTCAAAAAAAAAAAAAAAAAATTCATGCCAAGTGCTTTATATGTACCTGCCACATATAATATATGTGAACTGTAATTACTCTCATTTTAGAACTAGTGGAATTTTTTTGTGTGATCTTGGGCAAGTCACTTAACTTCTTAGGATCTGTTTTCTCATCTGCAACCATGAATAAGTAAGTCCTCTATTATGTGAGGAAACAATATATGCAAGAACACTTTCTATCCATAAAATGTAGTCATAAAAATCAGTTTAGAGGCTATGCTAGCTATCAATTTATTGCCTCAGCTCCGAGTCCATCTTTCATTGCTTGCTCTGTGATAATGGAGGTTTGCAATGTGAAGCTTTGCCAGTAGAAGGCGCTAGAGGGACTCAGCAGGAGAAAGGGGTTTCTATGCCAGGTTAGGGTGCACTCCTATCAGACTTCAAGTTCTTCAGCACAAGTGGCCAGCAGCACGTGTACTCTTCCCACGGGCAGTTTTTCCCAGCATCCCCTCAGAGTGGTACTGGGGTGCGCCTCATTGACTTTACCTCGCAGCGAGCCAGTTACGTTCTCTTCAATAAGTTATGCATCTCAGACAGTAGGTGGGGGAGTGTGGTGAGGGGATGCTATCTCAGCCCTAGGAGGAAATGGTTGTTCTTTATATATGCTGTTCCCTGTGTCTTATTACTCTATTCTCTATTACTCTAATCTCCAGTTTGTAATTCTTTATTCATCTATTCAAATTGTTGCATGGTTTCTATCTCCTGTTTAGACCCTGACTAAACCTAACTTTAGGCCGGGTGTAGTGGCTGAGGCCTGTAATCCTAACACTTCAGGAGGCCAAAGTGAGAGGATCACCTGAGGTCAGGAGTTCGAGACCAGCCTGGCCAACATGGCAGAATCCATTTCTACTAAAAATACAAAAATTAGCTGGGCGTGGTGGTGCACACCTGTAATCCCAGCTACTCGGGAGGTTGAGGCAGGAGAATTGCTTGAACCTGGGAGGCAGAGGTTGCAATGAGACGAGATTGTGCCACTGCGCTCTAGCCTGGGTGACAGAGCAAGACTCCTTCTCAAAAATAAAATAAAATAAAACTACCTTTGACCACAATTTTTATGCTCTCCCCTTTTCAATCAAAATGAAAACAATGATAAATTAGGATAATTAGGACATGAAATAGACAAATTAGTAGCAGAGCCAGAAATAATACAAAGAAATCCTCCATAAGTCAGCTCTGGACTGTAAATTCCTTTAGAGCAGGGGTACCTCACATTTATTCTGTATTTCAAATACCTACTATGGGGTTTGGTCTCTTTAATGCAAGTGCTAAACTGTATGACTGCTAAACTAATTACATCAACATCTGGGCAAACAACAGTGGATATTTTAAGACAAGAACCTCCACAGAGCAGGACATATTTTTTTTTTTTTTTTTTTTTTTGAGACGGACTCTCGCTCTGTCACCTAGGCTGCAGTGCAGTGGTACAATCTCAGTTCACTGCAACCTCCACCTCCTAGGTTCAAGTGATTCTCGTGCCTCAGCCTCCCGAGTAGCTGGGACTACAAGTGCCCGCCACCATGCCTGGCTAATTTTTGTATTTTTGCTAGAGACAGGGTTTCGCCATGTTGGCCAGGCTGGTCTTGATCACCTGACCTTGTGATTCACCCACCTCAGCCTCCCAAAGTGCTGGGATTTACAGGTGTGAGCCACCACGCCCGGCTGATTGTCTTTTATGGAAGAAAAACAGTAGCTGTTGTGGTTTCCCAACTGACCCCAGCAGAAGTAATATTTAGAGCCTTCAGAGCACATCTGTTTCCACTCTGCCTACAAGCTGTCAGCACCTCCTGATGGGGTGAGGCATGGCATTCCTTTTTTTATTGCTAACACAGAGCCTGGCATATAGGAGGCTCTTAGTGAGGTTCTACTAAATTAGTGAATACATGAAGGAAAACTGTGCCTTGTACCTGTAAGAAGGGACAGAACATCCTTTTGCCAGTGGTGTATGGGATTCACTCTGATTGTACTATTAGCATGCTCATCTCTTTCAAAGAGGAGAGCCTGAGAGAACATCTGTTCCCTGTGAGTCTTGGCTGAGGAGTTTGGTACTACATTACCTGAGGTACAGGAATGGGTGTGTGTTTTTGGGCAAGTAGGCTGCATACACTGTTTCTATGGCTTTTCTCAAGGAAGTTGATTCTACCAGACGATCTAAACAATAAAAAGAAAGCAACCAGTTCAAAACTGTCCTGAGGGGTGAGGTCACAGGTGTACATTCATACGAAGTCATGAAATCACCTCAGGAAAAACATTTCTGTAGTGATACGCACATCACATCCCCAGGAAGAAAGGTGCACCTTTACCTGTCACCACTTCCCAGCCCAGTATCTTACTATCGGCTTAGGACTGTTTTACTTCAGTCAAGTAACAGAAAACATGATAAGGTAATACATTCTCCCTCCTCACTTCCCTTTGCACCCATTAGCTCATGTGGACTAACTGTGCTTTTGCTGGGCACAGAGGGAAGTATGATGCCAGCCCTCAGACTTTTCATTCGGCAAATACATACTGGATATCACACACACCAACTGCTGGGAGACAACATGCTGATAAATAAAGCAATTCCAATCCCAAGTGGCCAGCACTATTATAGAGCTATGTGTGCTAAAAAGTGAGCCGAGAGAGCAACTAACTTTGCTCAGGAAGTTCTGACGGTGGAGCAGCCATAATGAGTTTTCCAGAATTTTGGGCAGTACAAGTGTCAATGCACATTCAAAGTAATTTAGGAAATGAGGCTAGTTTGGAGAGGGTAGAAAGCAATAAAGGCAGAAAAAAATAAGACTAAAATCAGAGGAAGATGTATTTTCAGGAAACACAGCTCTCCTTTCTCTCTGGACAGATTTTAGATGACCTGCTGATTATCTGTTGTCCTGTGTTGTTGTAGACAAGGATATGTCAAATCTTTTTATTTCCAACAGGAAGAGTGGTTGTGACTTTATCAATGAAGAGACTAACATCCTCTGAGTGCTCACCACATCCATGGCCCCACCATTAATGTCACTGTACTCTGTAACATGTGTCCTGACCACACAGGCCTGGAGCAGGCGTGGGCACCTGACAAAAGGACAGCTGGAGCCCCTCTGCTGAGAATTCTGAACTTGAGATGCGCCAAAGGAGTGTTCTTTGTCTCTGCCACCTGAGTGCGCCTGCACAGTGTAGATAAATGAATGGCATGCATAAGAGCTCGACCTTTCTTTGCTACTGGGAACTTGGTATTGTGAACACATTAGCTAATCATAATGCAGAGGCTGTGGTAAGCAGCCCCAACAGAAACACGGACAGAGGAGAGTCAGAGAGCACCTACATTGAATTTTTTGTCTGCTTTATAGCCAGCATATGTGTTACAAAGCAGTTATTCTTCAAGGTTAGGAAAAAAACTAATGAAAAACATTTTCTGAGCCTTGATTAACACAATCTTTGTTATATATCAGGTGTAAGTCCTTCCTAATAAAATAGGAAAAACTCTGCTAATAGACATCAGTTTAACAGAATGTGTTTGTAAAATGATTGGCTCTGTCCTTACTCTTCCTGTATTGCTTTGAACAACTGCTGTAAAACTGCATATTTTGAGACATTTACGACTGGTTAGCACTCTAAATGGAAGGTGGGAATATTCCATTTCCAACAGCAAACAAAACAAAAACTATAAAATTATTATTAAATGCTTTAAAACAATAAAGATAAGTAATCTATAAGATAAAAATGATGAAAACTGAAAACACAGAAATGGAAAGATTCATCTTATTTCTGGATGGAAAACGAAAAATTCAGACTGTGTTTGGGATTATTTGTTGTTGCTAAGTCACCACCAAAACCTTGTAATAAACAAGTTATAAGGAGCAGAATATAAAATAGCATTTGAGGCCGGGCGCGGTGGCTCACGCCTGTAATCCCAGCACTTTGGGAGGCTGAGACGGGTGGATCACAAGGTCAGGAGATCGAGACCATCCTGGCTAACATGGTGAAACCCCATCTCTACTAAAAAATACCAAAAACTAGCCGGGCGAGGTGGCGGGCGCCTGTAGTCCCAGCTACTCGGGAGGCTGAGGCAGGAGAATGGCGTGAATCCGGGAGGTGGAGCTTGCAGTGAGCTGAGATTCAGCCACTGCACTCCAGCCCGGGCGACAGAGCGAGACTCCGTCTCAAAAAATAAATAAATAAATAAAATAGCATTTGTTTAGTAAATAACAATCATGTAAACACTATGTCAGCAGAGAGATAAAAACTATAAAGGAGGCCGGGCGCGGTGGCTCAAGCCTGTAATCCCAGCACTTTGGGAGGCCGAGACGGGCGGATCACGAGGTCAGGAGATCAAGACCATCCTGGCTAACCCGGTGAAACCCCGTCTCTACTAAAAAATACAAAAATCTAGCCGGGCGAGGTGGCGGGCGCCTGTAGTCCCAGCTACTCGGGAGGCTGAGGCAGGAGAATGGTGTGAACCCGGGAGGCGGAGCTTGCAGTGAGCTGAGATCCTGCCACTGCACTCCAGCCTGGGCGACAGAGCGAAACTCCGCCTCAAAAAAAAAAAAAAACTATAAAGGAATCTGAGAAATATCCTAATTAATTTAGTTAATTTCCTCCCTAATTTTTAGAACTTCTCTTTGTATCATAAAGCTCATTCTTTAAAAAGGAAAATCTCAAGTATCTTAGCAATTTCTTTAATGACAATGCCTATACCTAAGGTACTCCTTTTCCGTGTCCTGTTGTGCAATTTCAAATGTGGCCCTTGATCTCTTGCAGCAATGTTCTGGCTAGGGCTTGCTTGTAAAGACTCTGACACCATCAAAGGAAGGTGTGCTGGCTCACAGGAGCCTGTTATTCCCTCTCCTGCGCTTCCTCTTAGAGGTGAGAACCAGACTCCAACAGTCAACCAGCAATGAGCACATGTGGGAGGGCTAAGCGCAGACTTAGGACAAAAATTATACATGCTTCCCAATAAAACCAAACTTGGCCATGAGGTTTCTCCATGTTTAATCAAACCTATGGATCAGAAATTTTTCCATGGTCCCATAAAATTCCCTGTGGGTGTTTCCTATGAATGGATTTCCCATGTGGTTCTTTTTCACTTACGGTTGATGAAGAGTAAGAAGATGCATTTCTTCACTGAGTAGTTTGCATTGGATATATAACCATTCATTTTGAAAGCTAGGGTTTTATCCTCACATCCAATTTCTATCAGTTCTCTGGTTAGAAAAGAGATTCCGAAGCTTTTGAAAATACTCAAAACTCAAACATTACAAAAGAATCAGAATTTAAAAACACAAGGTTCCTTCCCATAAACTAACTTTGTGAAATGAGGGCCCCGGAGACTTGGTCCATTTGAGGTCCTCCTGTGCCTGTCCATTCATCCATCCATTTGTCTGTTCATCCATTCACCCAACAACCATCCCATCCATCCATCCATCCATCCATCCACCCACCCACCCACCCTACTCGGTCAGTGTTTTCAAGCACCTGTGCTATGCACCAGGTACTGCTCTAATTGCTAAAACAGAACAATGAGTCCAAGCTCTGAGACCTTATTTTGCTGAAACTTGAATATATCTTAGTAAACAAATCCCAAAGATGAGATTCCAAGAACTTATCTCCGCTGAATTACTTGCTATACCGAATAGCACCACAATGTGGTTCTACAGTGTGTGTTGTTCCCAGGAGTGTCTATTGGGGAGGGAAGGTTAATAGGTGAAAAAGAGGTCCTCAGACAAGCAACACTTATTTCTGTCTGGAGACCTTCCGAAGAACTAGTCCCTGTCTGGAAAGCTCTACTCTTAACCTATTGGTACCCAGTTAATTCCTATTTATCTTTCATATTTCAAAAATTATTTCTTTCAAAGAACCTTCTCTAATGATCCCTTTCTCTGACCCTACAGAGTTTCCCATTATGTCCTTTATTTTTCCAGTGAGGCATCAAGGACAATCTGCTAATGAATGGCATAATTATTTCATGTGTCTTTCCAACTGAAAAGTCAGCTGAGGGCAAGCATCATTTCTTCTTTATTCACTACTATATCCCTACCATATAGCACAATACCCAGGAAATAGCAAACATTCAATAAGGGTTTGCCGAATGGCTGGTGGAAGCTTTTTATGCAGTAATGTGTGGTCTGAGTGTCTTCAACGGAGGGTATGGCTTGCAGCACTTCCCATACACACTGAACCAGCAACTCTTTTTTCCCAAAATGCCTCAAGAAGCTAGTGTTCTGGAAGCCTGCTTTGGGAACTGCTGCTCTAGAGGATTTCTAAACTTGTACAATCCCTAAGATTTCCCGACAACTAATTCTGATCTTAAAATCTAGTTAAAGAAGCTCTGAAAAGTTACACTGTACAAGCAGAGCTCTCCCTTCGCTCTGGGAGCAGTTTTAAAAAACTAATTCATTCGCGATTAGAAAGAAAATAGCAAATTAAAAGCAAACTAATTGTTCCTTAGTCGGTTTAGCTCAAAGAATAAAAAATTTGTCCTTCAAAGTAGAAACTGGGCTCTGGAATGACTGCTGCTGCTTTTCAGATTTCTGGGAAAAATGAAGTCAGGAGCTGTCTCATCCATATACCTCCCATATATGGAAGGGTCTCAGTATTTTTCCCCTCAGATTATGACATAGGCACTTTGGGCTTTATAAAGTCCTGAGACAGCTAGGAATCTATGATGGAAATGGTGGTTTTTATATGCAGAGAGGAGCACTATGAGGAATCCATAATGCAAGCACCTTCCCCTCTTATGCTTTTCTTGATAATGAAGATTTAGTGACACGAATCTAGTCTTCAAGGGCAGGAAATATTTTATTTGTCTTTATATCCCAATATTTTATTTGTCTTTATATCCCTAACTTCTAGCACAAAGCCTGGAATATGAGAGGCAATTAATAAATGTTGAATGATAAATAAGTGAAATCCTAAAGTGATGATACTGGAAATACAAGGAAAAGAAGGAGCACTGGAGGATAAAATAATTCTACTACACTACAAATATTTTCAAGACTAAGACCTTGAAAGAACACGATTCACGCCACAGCATCTAGAAGATTACATGCACCCAGAAAGTGTCGATTACATGAAATAAGAACTCCATTAACAAACCTGAAGCATAAAACAAGCCTGTGTATTTGACTAAAGCAAATTCTTAAGGCAGGTACTATCTTGAAAGGTTCCAAAATAATGTGATGGAATGATAAACCAAGATAAGAAATGTAAAAGATTTTTTTATATAGGTTATGGACATACCGACTAACAGCATTTCCAAAGATGGAGCGAATATTGTCCACAGTTGAGGCATTGGGTAGTGTCCTAACATCAGCTACTGTCTCTCCCTGCTGATAAACAAACAGCAGAAGACACAAGGATTTATTCTCTCACGGTTGAGACTGAAAACATCATAACCTTATCTACACCAGCAAACTATTAAAAATCCCTTCTTCTTTTCATAAAACAAAACCATCCCCCATAAACCAATAACTTACTTTTTTAACTGAGAAACTAATGCCTGCATTATGTATTGAATACCTGGAAAAGAAAAACAAAAGAGTAAGAAAAAAGTTGCCAAAAACACACACTAGATGGCAGAGGCCCCTTTTAGTTAAATAAGTTGCTGGAGTTGAGTAATCTAAACAAAGGTGCGCATAAAGAAAAATATCTCCATAAAGCCTATTAATATTTTACCCACAGAAAAATAAACCAGCAGAAACTTCATAGAGATATAAATGCTAAATGTGACTAAATCAAAACACAGGCTCCTCTCTGCTTTTATAGGTTGCTGATAGAATCCAGGATATCACACCACAATCTCCTTTTTATTTATTTTTATTTATTTTTGAGACAGAGTTTCACTCTTGTTGCCCAGGCTAGAGTGCAATGGCACAATCTCGGCTCACTGCAACCTCCACCTCCTGGGTTCAAGCGATTCTCGTGCCTCAGCCTCCCGAGTAGCTGGGATTATAGGCGCCTGCCACTAGGCCCAGCTAATTCTTTTTGTACTTTTAGTAGAGACAGGGTTTCACCATGTTGGCCAGGCTGGTCTCGAACTCCTGACCTCAGGTGATCTGCTCGCCTCGGCCTCCCAAAGTGCTGGAATTACATGCGTGAGCCACCACATTCGGCCCACAATCTTTTTACTTTCAGTTTTATTTTCAGAGTGTCCCAAAGGTCTGGTTTGCCTCAAGGACATCTTGAGAAGCTAGCTATAACAAGCCCTGCTTTTACTCTCTCTCTGAGCCCTCAATACGCCCTCCTCACTGGCTTCTTCCTGCCCCTGGGTCTTATTCCAGTATCTCCCAACCTTTTCTTGGTTGGCAGTCATTTATTTCTCTTTTCTCTACGGAGCTTGTGAACGGAAGGATTGTGCCTAGCAAAATGCATTTATTAAGTAACAATGTTTCACTTTACCACACCTAGAACCAAAACAGTCAACTAGAACTCCTTTATTTTCAGGAGGTAATGAATATTCTGACAGATTTATAAAATTCCAAGAAAAAGCAAAGACACTTAATGTATAAACCTGTGTCATTTTATTGAGGTGAAATGTTTGACTCATTTTAGATTTTTTTTAGAAATACTGAAAAATGGGCCAGGTGCAGTGGCTCATGCCTGTAATCCCAGCACTTTGGGAGGCCGAGGCGGGCAGATCATCTGAGGTCAGGAGTTCGAGACCAGCCTGACCAACATGGAGAAACCCCATCTCTACTAAAAACACAAAATTAGCCGGGCATGGTGGCATATGCCTGTAATCCCAGCTACTCGAGAAGGCTGAGGCAGGCAAATCGCTTGAACCTGGGAAGCAGAGGTTGTGGTGAGCTGAGATCACACCATGGTACTCCATCCAGCCTAGGCAACAAGAGTGAAACTCTGTCTCAGAAAAAAAAGAAATACTGAAAAATGGTCAGGCGTAGTGGCTCACGCCTGTAATCCTAGCACTTTAGGAGGCTGAGGTAGGTGGATCACCTGAGGTCAGGAGTTCGAGACCAGCCTGACCAATATGATTAAACCCCCTCTCTACTAAAAAGAAAAAAAAAAAAATAGCTGGGCATGGTGGCATGTGCCTGTAATCCCAGCTACTCGGGAGGCTGAGACAGGAGAATCGCTCGAACCCAGGAGGCAAAGGTTGCAGTGAGCTGAGATTGCACCATTGCACTCCAGCCTGGGCAACAAGAGCAAAATTCTGTCTCAAAATATATATACACATATATTGAGGTGAAATGTTTGACTCATTTTAGATTTTTTTAGAAATATATATATATATTATATATCCCAATCAATGATATGTGGGTTCGGAGAGCCTATACTGAAGCCATCTGTACCATCTGTACCAGCAGAGTCAGTCTATCATGGATATAATGTTTTCATCTGTCCTGAATCCCTTCTCCTTTTTATGGTAACAGCCTCTCATCTTCCTTTGGGAAACTACCTCTATTCCATTCTATTTGATATGCACCCTTAATAAGACTGCCAATCAAGAAACCTTCTCCCCATAGATATGGACACATGATCATCGAATGCACTGTTAGTAAACTGACTCCAGAGCAAAGTCAGGAAAAGAATAAAAACAACTGGTGTACAGTAATGACATTAAGTCCCAGAGGCACCCTGGTTCTTATTCTCTCCAAGGGGCAACTGCACACACTTCATGTTGTAACTCAGCCTTCCACTAAATTTCTTTTTTTTTTTTTTTTTTTTTTGAGACGGAGTCTCGCTCTGTCGCCCAGGCTGGAGTGCGGTGGCCGGATCTCCGCTCACTGCAAGCTCCGCCACCCGGGTTCCCGCCATTCTCCTGCCTCAGCCTCCCGAGTAGCTGGGACTACAGGCGCCCAACACCTCGCCCGGCTAGTTTTTTATATTTTTTAGTAGAGACGGGGTTTCACCGTGTTAGCCAGGATGGTCTCGATCTCCTGACCTCGTGATCCGCCCGTCTCGGCCTCCCAAAGTGCTGGGATTACAGGCTTGAGCCACCGTGCCCGGCCTCACTAAATTTCTTTTTAGCTCAAGTTGGCTAGAGTCAGTTTGTTTTGCGGCCATCAAAGAGCTCTCATTGACCTAAAGACCAACTGCTCTTTCCTGGGGAGATGAGAGAAAGTGCAAAATTGGTGGCTAAACCTTGACCAGAAACTAGTTTTACTTTTCACCATCTAGTTCAGCAACTGTTCACAATTTATGAACACTAGAACATATTACCTTGGTGACAAATCTCAGAGACCCACTCCCAGATTTTGGACTGTACCTGCCAACAATTTCCAAAATTTTCCCATATTCTTCACTTGGATTTTTTAAAGCTTTTCTCCTCGTGGCTATGTTGTAAAAAAGGTCCTCCACCTGCACAGAAGATCGATTTTTCTTGTAAATTCATAGAAGTATATGAAAATACAACCCAAGCTGTCCTAGCAAAAGCTAGGTCTTAAGATAGTGAATCCAATTATATTTACCAACAGCTCAGTTCTAACAACTGACTGAGGCCAGGGATAACACAGCATTAACAGAAGAATTAAAGGACATTTTTCCTCCCTCCCACATTCATTCACTGATTTCTCAACTATGCACTGGGGGCTATCTTTGTGTCAGGGTCTTTGCTTTGTGCAGAAAATATGAAGACAAAGCATGATCTTGCTCAGAAGAGTACATGATTTAGTGGGACACACATGTAAACTGAGAAGTATAATTTCACATGGCATTCAAAGACAGGCTGGGTGCAGTGGCTCACGTCTGTAATCCTAGCACTTCGGGAGGCCAAGGTGGGTGGGTCATCTAAGGTCAGGAGTTCGAGACCAGCCCGGCCAACATGGTGAAACCCTGTCTCTACTAAAAACACAAACATGAGCCAGGCATGGTGATGCATGCCTGTAATCCCAGCTACTCAGGAGGCTGAGGCAGGACAACTGCTTGAACTCAGGAGGCAGTGATTGCGGTGAGCTGAGATCACGCCACTGCACTTCTGCATGGGCAACAGACTGAGACTTTGTCTCAAAAAAAAAAAAAAAAGATATTTTTTCAACCTAATAATAATCACAAAATTTCTTAGATCATTTGAAGTTCTTGGAAATCACACTGTGGTCACTGTGGTATAAGATCTCTCTTTTTTTTGAGACCATGTCTCACTCTTGTTGCTCAGGCTGGAGTGCAGGGCCGTGATCTCGACTCACCGCAACCTCCACCTCCCGGGTTCAAGCAATTCTCCTGCCTCAGCCTTCCTGAGTAGCTGGGATTACAGGCATACGCCACCACACCTGGCTAATTTTGTATTTTTAGTAGAGATGAGGTTTCTCCATGTTGGTCAGGCTGGTCTTGAACTCCCGACCTCAGATGATCCGCCCGCCTTGGCCTCCCAAAGTGCTAAGATTACAGGTGTGAGCCACTGTGCCCAGCCCAAGATCTCTCTTAACATGTATTGCAAAACACACATTTTTTTCTGCCTCCTGCCTGCCTTGTCACACCTAGGATTAGGCAGGTTACAGTGGTCTTCGAGAAGACATGCTCTAGATGTGACTTGGGTGGAGGGGCAGGATGCATAACATGACAGCAGGGTGCTTTGTGGAATCACAGAAGGGAAAGAGACCAACTTGAGGCACTATACATAGGCAGCATGATGGACTTTCTCCCAGCTAATGATATAGTCATATGTCTCATCAGACACCCTTTAAGTCAAGAGAGCAAGTATTCTTTGCTTCATTTGATAGATGAGAAAACTGGGGTTAAGGGATGTTAAGTGACTTGCCTCTGGACGTACAACCATTGAGTGACAAGGCTGGGCTCTAACCCACACCTCTGGAGTCAAGCTTAATCTTCTTTCAATGCCAACTACCCTGCAATTGATTTTTGCCATCCCAGTGAAGAATCTCCTAGCCCTTAAAAAAGACAAGGAGGTCGCAGGCTGCCATGCCACAAAAGCCAATAGTCATTTATCTTGCTTGGAGGATGATATCTTGGGATCTCCAATGACTAGTGGAAATTCATTTTATTATGACCCTGAAAACTCAGAGACAATTTTAATTTTTATTCCAATATTTATACAAACAAAGCTTCAACAATTTACACTCCCATGTACCATTCTTACCGTGATCTGGGTCCCTTGATTGCCAGCACATGGTTTAGGAGGACCTTTCAGTTTTCCATCTGAGTAACTTGCTCTAATGAGAAAATGTAACAAATTAATATCTAGTAGAGAGATAGATACTAATCCCAAGGGAAAAAAGAAAACCATACCAACAACAGATTAAAATATAGCCATATTACATATTGTCTTAATTATTTATCATTTTCCTGTTTATTTCTCCACTACTTCCATAATCATTTGAATTTGATTTTTTTTTTTTTGGGATGGAGTTTTGCTCGTTTCCCAGGCTGGAGTGCAATGCCGCAATCTCAGCTAACTGTAACCTCCGCCTATCAGGGTTGAAGAGATTCTCCTGCCTCAGCCTCCCAAGTAGCTGAGATTACAGATGCCCACCACCACACCCAGCTAATTTTGTATTTTTAGTAGAGACGGAGTTTTACCCTGTTGGTCAGGCTGGTCTCGAACTCCTAGATACGCCTGCCTCGGCCTCCCAAAGTGCTCGGATTACAGGCATGAGCCACCACACCCAGTCCTTGAATTGGATTTTTAAAAATATCTGTTTTTCTAGCAAATGTTCCTATTTACTTGCTGGGTTCTAAGCTGCCAAACAATGGTTTTGCCACTGCCTAAGTTAACAGTAAAATTTTCCAGTAATTCTGCAATTATTTATTGAAGAGCTACCATGTGTCAGGTCTGTGGAAGCCCTGGTAATAAAGAAAGGTCTTGGGAACGGGTGCGGTGGCTCACGCCTGTAATCCCAGCACTTTGGGAGGCCAAGGTGGGTGGATCACGAGGTCAGGAGATCAAGACCATCCTGGCTAACACAGTGAAACCCCATCTCTACTAAAAATTCAAAAAATTAGCGGGACATGGTGGCGGGTGCCTATAGTTCCAGTTACTCGGGAGGCTGAGGCAGGAGAATGGCGTGAACCCAGGAGGCGGAGCTTGCGGTGAGCCAAGATCGCACCACTGCACTCTAGCCTGGGTGACACAGGGAGACGACGTGTCAAAAAAAAAAATTAAATTAAAAAAAAAGAAAGCTCTTCATCTAGTGATGCGTAGACTTTTTACCTAACTGTAGAACTACATGCTAAGTGATCTAGAGAAGGGTCCATTCAGCCTGGGGTGGGAGTGAGGGTGAGTAAAAGCATCCCAGAGAGCCGGCAATTCATCTGTTCTTTAGAGAGGAATAGTTTCAGGTGGAGACAGCAGGAAAGACCATCCAGGAAGGCAAAAACAAAAATGAAAGCATAGAGGCTTTAGAATACATGGCAGCTGGGAATAGGTAGAGAGAAGGGGCTGGAAAGGCAGACTGAGAGCACATTGGAAGGGGCTGGTTGCCAAGATAATGAGTCTATTTCATCCTGCTATGGAAGGAGAGCCATTGTAGTATGCAGGGGCATACTATAAATCTAGGTTATCTAGGAAGGCATTAACTCACAACTCTCTCTTCAGTTAGTGACAGGGGATTCTAATATTATCAGCCCATCTAGATCTAGGGCAATTATAATTCACACAGAGTCAGACGCCCCTAGCATTAATGTTGTGTACTCTGAAATTTCCACCTTCCATTACTTCACACATTTATCTGTTGAGGAAGACTGAGAAACAGACAGAACTATCCTTTGTTGAAGATATTTTCCCCTTTTTATTTATTTATTTTTTAAGGGTGGTGTACAGTGGTGTAATCATAGCTTGCTGCAGCCTCAAACTGCTGGGCTCAAGCAATCTTCCTGCCTCTGGAGTAGCTAAGACTACAGATGTGCAACACCATACCCAACTAATTTTTTAAAAATTTTCTGTAGAGACGGGGTCTTGCTCTGTTTCCCAGGCTGGTCTCAAACTGACTTCAAGCAATCCTCCCACTTCAGCCTCCCAAAGTCACAGGCAAAGTCACTATACCCAGCCTATTTTCCCTTTTAATCTACAATCAATCTGTGTGATTTTTAAAAATTATCTTTTTTTTGGCATGAATTAGGTACTCCCACCAATCTTCAACTAGTGAATGGCCAGTGCTTATAAAAACAAAGGTGCGATTTTGTTATCCTGAATCCCATTTTTGTTCTGTTTCAAGGCCATTCATCAGCTTCTGAAAACTGTGCCAGCATAACAGATAGAGAGCAGCTACTTGTGGGAAGGCAAACCAGCATAGGCATACACAGGTGGTGGGAGCTGGTGGCTCAGGAGCCAGCTAAGGAAACATGAACCTTTAGCATCCCAGCCACAGCCCTCTAATCAGTCCAAAGCAATACCCCAACTGAAGGGCAAAGGGGCAGAAATTACATTAGCAGCTACCATTTACTTAGAACACCTATGTGTAACAGACAACTTGCTAGGCACTTGTAATATGTTATATCATATCTTTTAAGAATCCATGAAGTAAGAGTATTACCTAATAATCATCGTCGTGGATTATCAATTTATCAATAGGGAGAAAAGAAAACGTACCCAAGATCTCTGCCAAAAAAGATAACACTGGTGTTGAGGCAGGATTACTCTGAGATCCAGGCAAAAAATACATTCAGGATGAATATGTATGAGTAAAAGAAGTCAGTACTATACCTGTATGCACACTTTCCATCAGCTGTTTTTGTTGTAATAGTAACATGAGCCACATGGCTTATGCTGGCCAAAGCCTAAGGAAGAAAAGAAAATAGACTGAAAGAAAAACTCACTGCTGGGTCACCCACTGTCACCTCATCAAAGGGAGAGGTTATCTGAACTGCCTCTTCCATTTTTTATTAGTATGTGGCAATGAGAAGCACTTTGCTCACTTTGATGACATGCTGAAAAAAAAAATGATCAAACAATCTGCAGCATAATTACTAGAACAAGTGAAAAATATGTATTAAAAAGTCCAAAACATTAATGTGTTAATAAGCAATTGTGTTCAGGTGGTAGAACTATAGGCATGTTTAATAATATTCTCAATGAAGTATCTTCTAGTACTTTTCAAAACTTGCCTTCAGAAGTGGGTAAAGGAATCACTCCAAATAGCGTTTTACGTTGTTACTCAAAACTGCTTTATATAAGCAATTATTCATTTAGAAATGTAAATTTGAAATTATGCTATTAAGACAAAACAAATTTTAAAAACCCATGACCATTTTTCCCCTTTATAACCAAGATTGGTTGGAATCTGTATCTTTTTTCACAAGAAGGATATTACAGTATGTAAAGGTGTAACTCAGGAACTGTGCTATGATGGGGTCTATGTGACAGCATCTCATTAGACAGTAAATACAGCTGTGGCAAGTTCAGTTCATTGAAAGGCACATAGGTCAGGCTCAGAGATCACCAGGTCCTAGCTGGATTTTCCTGGTTTATGTAATTGAGCTAATTTGCACCATTAAAAAACATAAGGCCGGGCACAGTGGCTCACGCCTGTAATCCCAACACTTTGGAAGGCCTAGGTGGGTGGATCACCTGAGGTCAGGAGTTCAAGAAGAGCCTGGCCAACATGGTGAAATACCAACTCTACTAAAAATACAAAAATTAGCCAGCTGTGGTGGCATGTGCCTGTAATCCGAGCTACTTGGCAGGCTGAGGCAGGAGAATCACTTGAACCTGGGAGGCAGAAGTTGCCGTGAGTGGAGATTGTGCCACTGCACTCCAGCCTGGGCAACAGAGTGAGACTTCGTCTCAAAAAAAAAAAAAAAGTAAATGATTTCGAGACCTGTATAAGGAAAGACATGAAAATGCAGAGTAGAACACAACATCACACCAGGAAGACAGACTGCCATTACACACGGCACAGCCGATGGTCCTGCTGCTTCAGAGGCCTCTTCCCCAGCAGTGGAGCCAAGTGGACAGGGGCACAGACTCTGGAGTCAAACTGCCTAGTTTCTAATCCCCACTTTGCCATTTTCTAATCCCCACTTTGCCATTTTCTAACTGTGTCCTCTGGCCATGTTTCCCTCATGTAAAACTGGGTAACAGCAGAACCTCTGTAGAGTTACTGTCAGGAGTAAGAGTTAATACAAAGTGCTGAGAACCATGGCTGGTACACAGAAATCCCTCAATAAATCTTCCCTGTGTAATTACAGTGAAATAATAGCCACAAAGATAACCTACAGCTAGGCGAAGACTCCAGGAGGCCATGGGCTTGGAAAATGACCCAGGTAGCTGCAAGGCCAAAATGAAACTGCCTTCCTAGAGTTTGATCTAAGGTATCCTTAAAATCAGGGGCAGTCTCAGTGTAAACCAAGTCTTAGAAATTGTCCCTTCTTGGAATAATCAAGGGGTCACTGTGAGTAAGACGATATATGAGACCACCCTAGTTTGCTGTAAATTGATCTAAATTACAGAGACTGAATCACACCTGCCTTTTACTTTTTAAAAATTAAAGTAATACATGTATATGATAAAAAAATTCAAACTACTGAAAGGCCAAAAATGAAAAGTAATAGCCTCTTTGACTGCCCAACCCCATCTTCACTTTCATTCCCTTAAAATAACTACTGTAAAATAGTTTCTCTGGTCCCCCGGAACCTCCATAGAGGAACACAGCCCTGCTAAAACCTTGATTTTAGCCTAGTGAGGCCTAGTAAGACCCATATCTTCTGATCTCCAGAACGGTGGAATGATTAATTTGTATTGTTTAATGCCACTAAATTTCTGGAAATTTTTTGACAGCAACAGGAAACTAATACAGTTTTTAAAATATATATATTTTTTACCAAGGAATGTTATTTCTATAAATTTATCCTTAGGAAACAATTAAACGAAACACAGTATACCTACAAGAATACTCATCAGAACCTTAAACAGGGTCAGATGCAGTGGCTCATGCCTATAACCCCAGCACTTTGCAAGGTCAAGGCAGGCAGATCACTCAAGGTCAGGAGTTCAAGACCAGCCTGGCCAACATGGCCAAACCCTGTCTCTACTAAAAATACAAAAATTAGCCAGGCATGGTGGTGCGCGCCTGTAATCCCAGCTATTCAGGAGGCTGAGGCAGAAGAATAGCTTGAACCTAGAAGGTGGAGGTTGCAGTAAGCTGAGATGATGTCACTGCACTCCAGCCTGGATAATAGAGCAAGACTCTGTCTCAAAAAAAAAAAAAAAGAAAACAAAAAACAAGAATCTTAAACAGGAAAAAAAGTCAAAGAGCATAAATGTTCAACAGGAAACTAAACCAACTATAGTACATACAGGTAACAGAATACTAGGTAGCCATTAAAACCTAGATAGGCCTATATTTACTGGGTAGAAAGATATCCATGAGGAAGTGAGTCACAAAATATAAGATCATATTTTATCCTTTTATATTTTAATCTGTTTTCTAAATCATATACTCCTATGATATGTCATATAATTTTACCCACAAATACTTTAGGATATATCTTAAAAGATAAGGACTCAAAAAAAACCCCACGACAATATTTTTATACCAAGATAATTCATAATTTCTCCTTAATGACATCAAATAGTCAACCTGTATTCAAATATTTGTCTCAAAAAAAAATGTTGTGTAGTTTGCTCCATCAGGATTTAGGTAAGAGTCATACACTGGACCAGGTTCATATGCCCCTTAAATGTCTTTTAATCTACAGGTTCTCTACTCCTTTCTCTACTCTTTTTTTCCCTGCCGTCTATCTGTTGAAGGGAACAAGTCTTTTTTCATGTAGTCTCCCAATCTCAGAATTATTTACCACCTTCCTTGTCTCTTATATTTTTCACATATTGGTACTTAGATCTAAGTAATGATAAGATTGACATTTGATTTTTTCACAAGAAAACTTCATCGGTGGTATTGGGTACTTCCATCAAGAGACATATAATATCAGAGGTCTCTGTAGGTAAAATAGTTTATTTATGAACAATTCTCCATCTTAGAAAGTTAAAAGTTCACTAACTTTGTTCAGATTTGCATACATTTAACAAGCAAAAGGTACCAAACCTTATTTAACTATGTTGAGAAATAGATACTAACAAATGACAGACAATGTCATCACAGGAGGATATTTTGCACATTTCTTGAATATTTAGCTTACCTCACCTCGAAAGCCATAGGTAGAAATACTGGCTAAATCCTCAAAGGACTGCAGTTTACTCGTAGTGAACCTTTCACATACAATATCCAGATCTTCTTTCTGTTAGATACCAAAAAGATGAATAAATAATTATGTTACTCATTTTTCCAAATCTTTTTGAATTCCCATTTTCTTGATTTAATCCAGGAAAAAAAATCTTCTTAGAAGAGCTTTTTTCCTTTTTTCTTTTTCTTTTTTTTTTTTTTGAGACAGAGTTTGTGTCACCCAGGCTGGAGTGCAGTGACGAGATCTCAGCTCACTACAACCTCCGCCCCCCAGGTTCAAGCAATTCTCATATCTCAGTCTCCTGAGTAGCTGGGATTACAGGTATGCATCACCATGCTCGGTTAATTTTTTCTTGTATTTTTAGTAGAGACGGGGTTTCACCATGCTGGAGATGCTGGTCTCAAACTCCTGACCTCAAATGATCTGGCTGCCTTGATCTCCCAAAGCGCTAGGATTACAGGCATGAGCCACCACATCTGACCTAAATTTCTTATATTTTTAGTGGAGATGAGGTTTCATCATGTTGCCCAAGCTGGTCTCAAACACGAGTTCAAGTGATTTACCCACCTCAGCCTCCTGAAGTGCTGGGACTATAGGTGTGAGCTACCATTCCCAGCCTGAGAAGAGCTTTAAAATTAGCAGTAACTTCCTTGTTTGGAATCCAGAATACCACACTGTCCTGGTGTTCCTCCTTTCTTACTAGGTGGCTCCTTCTCAGTCACTGCTGTTTCTGCCTCATGTCCTCACTTCTTGACATCAGAGTCACCCAAGACTCCGTCCTTGGACCTCTTCTCTATCTACACATACTCTCTTGATTATCTCATTCAGTCTCAGGGCTTTTTGTTGTTTGTTTAATTGACAAGCTTCTTTATTAGAAATCTCCGGCCGGGCACGGTGGCTCACGCCTGTAATTACAGCACTTTGGGAGGCCGAGGTGGGCAGATCGCAAGGTCAGGAGATCGAGACCATCTTAGCTAACACGGTGAAACCCCGTCTCTACTAAAAATACAAAAAATTAGCCGGGCATGGTGGCAGGTGCCTATAGTCCCAGCTACTCAGAAGGCTGATGCAGGAGAATGGTGTGAACCCAGGAGCGGGCGGAGGTTATGGTGAGCCGAGATCGTGCCACTACACTCCAGTCTGGGCAACAGTGCAAGACTCTGTCTCAAAAAAAAAAAAAAAAAAAAATCTCCAGGGTTGGTCGCAGTGGCTCATACCTATAATCCCAGCACTTTGGGAGGCCTCAGCAACAAAGCAAGGCCTTATTTCTACAAAAACAAAAATAAAAATAGCCAGGCATGGTGGTGTGCACCTACAGGTACTACTTCAGCTGGCTGAGATGAGAGAACTGCTTTAGCCCAGAGTTTAAGGTTACAGTGAGCTATGCTTACACTACTGCACTCCAGTGTGGGCAACAGAGTGAGATCCTGCCTCTAAAAAAGGGGAAAAAAAATTCTAATTTTTTAAAATTGCAGTAAAATACACGTAACAGAAAATTTTCCATCCTAACCATTTTTAAATGTACCGTTCTGTGGCATTAACTACATTCACACTGCTGCGTAACTATCATTATGATCCATCTCCAGAATTTTTTCATCTTCCCCAAACGGAAACTCTGTACCCATTAAACAATAATTTCCATTCTCCCTGCTCCCCCCGGCCCTTGACAACCACCACTCTACTGTCTCTATGAATTTGACTACTCTAGGAACTTCATAACAGGAATCACACAATATTTGTCCTTTAGTGACCGACTTATTTAACTTAAGATGATGTCTTCAAGGTTCATATATGTTGCAACATGTGTCAACATTTTCTTTCTATTTAAGGCTGAAATTATTCCATTTTGTTTATCCATTCATCCACAGATGGACGCTTAGGTTGCTTTCACCTTTTGGCTACTGTAAATAATGTTGCCATGAATATGAGTGTACAAATATCTGCTTGTGTCCCTTCTTTTGGGAATAACTCAGAAGTGGAATTATTTGATTATATGATAATTCTGTTTAATTTGTTGAGGAATCGCCACAGCATTTTCCATAGCACCCTGCACTATTTTACATTCCCACTAGCAATACACAAGAATTCCAGTCTCTACATCCTTGCAAACATTTGTTTTTGTTTTTGATAATAGCCATCTAATAGGTATGAAGTGATACCTCACTGTGGTTTTTACTCATTTTCCTAGTGACTAATGATGTTGAGTATCTTTTCAGGCGAGTCTCAAAGCTTTTTTTTTTTTTGAGATAGAGTTTCGCTCTTGTTGCCTAAGCTGGAGTGCAATGGCACAATCTCAGCTCACTGCAACCTCTGCCTCCTGGGTTCAAGTGATTCTCCTGCCTCAGCCTCCCGAGTAGCAGGGATTGCAGGCATGTGCCACCATACCCGGCTAATTATGTATTTTTAGTAGAGATGGGGTTTCTCCATGTTGGTCAGGCTGGTCTCGAACTCCCGACTTCAGGTGATCTGCCTGCCTCGGCCTCCCAAAGTGCTGGCATTACAGGCATGAGCCACCGCGCCCAGCCTTCTTGTGGCTTTTAATACCTTTACAATGCAGACAACCACCAAATATTCATCCCTAAATCTCCACCCTGCACTCCAAACTCACATAAACATCCAACTAACAGGCATCTTAAATTGAACATGCCCCAAAATGAACTTCTGATCTCTCCGAAAATCTGCTTCTTTCATAGTCTTTCCCATCTTAGTAAATGGCAACTCCTCCTTCCGTTTACCAGACCAAAACCTTGAAATCATTCCTGATTCCTCTTTCTCTCACAACCTATATCAGCAAATTCTGAGAGCTTTGCCTCCACAATCAACCCAGAATCTCACTGCTTCTTACATCTTTACTGCAACCAAGCAGTCTGCAGGACAGACTGCTTCTGCCCTGTCCTGCTATTTTCCACATAGAAAGACAATTTTTTAAAAACTCACCACACCATGCAACCTCTGCTTAAAACCCTCTAATAGTATCCCACCATATTCAGAAAAAAAGCTAAAGATTTTACCTTGGCCCACAAGGATTTACATGTTCTCACTTAGACCTCATCTATTACTCTTTCCTTTTCAGCCTCTAGACAAACTGGCCTCCTTCATAGTCCTTTAACACGTCAGGTATGCTTCCATTTAATAGTCTTTGCATATATTGTTCTGTATGCCAATACCTTTAGGTAGCCTCATAATTTGCTCCTTGACTTCCAATGGTCCCTCAAATATCACATCCACATGGAAGCCTTCCTGAACCACTCAATTCAATTGCATCCTTTCCAGCTTGCACACTATCTTCCTCCCCACTTTAGTTTTCTCCACAGTACTTAATGCTATCTGATATACTATTTATTATACCCATTTTGTCTCCCACCACTATAATGTAAGCATCAGAAAAGATTTTAATCTATTTTATTCACTGCCACATCCCCTGAACAGTGCCCAGCAAAGAACAGGTACTCAATAAATATTTATTGTTGGTGTTGAACTTTTCAATGAAAAAATCCCATCTGCAAAAGCCTAGTTTCCAGAACAGAGAAAGGTCCTGCCTCTTCCATGAAGTGCGCAAACATCCTGCTACTTTGAGGTTTTACTTACCCTGATCCCAGTGCCATTGTCTTGGATCTGAATCAACTTCAGGCCTCCCTCTTTAACAATCACTTGAATACTTGTGGATTTTGCATCTAAACTGGCAAATCAAACAGAAAATAATTTATCAGTCTGCAACTACTCTAATGTACATATTTTAATATGAGCCAAACAATGATAACAAACTCCAAACAAACACAATAGTGTCTCATTAACATGTTTTTCCTTTGTCTTACAGGCTCATACACTGTATGAGTTTACACACTGTGTGAGAGAGGGAACAGACGGTACAGCAACCATCATTTCCAATAGGACATTCAGCACTATTTCTGTTCCTCTAGGAAAGACAGCAAGAAGTTAAAAATAGATTTCTTTTGGCAGATGCCTCTTCTTAACTAATTTTACTTTTACCTGAACTTTATTCAGCCTCAGGTTCCTTAGTGACTCTAATAAAATGTCACTAAAAAATACTAATTCTGAACGATTTTCTCTACTATTCCCTTTTATATTTATGATGGAGGTTAGAAAAAAAACAGTAATGCAGAAAGTTAATAAACCTTTAGGAAGTCAATCAATTTTTTGGCCAGGCACAAGGGCTCACGCCTGTAATCCCAGCATTTTGGGAGGCCGAGGCGGGTGGATCACCTGAGGTCAGGAGTTCGAGACCAGCCTGACCAACATGGAGAAACCCCATCTCTCCTAAAAATACAAAAGTAGCCGGGCATGGTGGCACATGCCTGTAATCCCAGCTACTTGGGAGGCTGAGGCAGGAGAATCACTTAAACCCAGAAGGTAGAGGTTGCGATGAGCTGAGATCACACCATTGCACTCCAACCTGGGCAACAAGAACAAAACTCCATCTGAAAAAAAAAAAAAAAAGAGAAAAAAAGAAGTCAATAAATTTTTTGTGCTTTCAAAGAGTAGCCTACAAGCATAGACCACCTGCTAGAGAAAACAAATTTTCTATCATGGGCAGCACGAGAAAGAGTTATCTCTTCCCCACATAGACAATTCTTTATTCAGAAACAATAGGCTAGGCATGGGGGCTCATGCCTGTAATCCCAGCACTTTGGGTGGGCGGATCACCTGAAGTCAGGAGTTCAAGACCAGCCTGGCCAACATGGCGAAACCCCATCTCCACTAAAAATAAAAAAATTAGCCGGGCGTGGTCGTGCACGCCTGTATTCCCAGCTACTTTGGAGGTTGAGGCAGGAAGATCGCTTGAAACCAGGAGGCAGAGTTGCCGTAAGCCAAGATCACACCACTGCACTTCAGCCTAGGCAACAGAGTAAGACTTCATCTCAAAAAAAAAGAAAGAAGACAGTAAGTTACTTAAACATTATAGACCTTTCTCATGGGCCCCTGTATTGAAGTTGTATTAGTCAGCTCAACTTAAATGTTAAAAAGAGTATAGCTGGACTCCATATAAAAATCTCCACTTGAGCCAGGCGCGGTGGCTCACGCTTGTAATCCCAGCACTTTGGGAGGCCGAGGTGGGTGGATCACCTGAAGTCAGGAGATCGAGACCATCCTGACTAACATGGTGAAATCCTGTCTCTACTAAAAATACAAAATTAGCTGGGCATGGTGGCACATGGCTGTAATCTCAGCTACTCGGGAGGCTGAGGTAGGAGAATCACTTGAACCCAGGAGGTGGAGGTTGCGGTGAGCCGAGAGCGTGCCATTGCACTCCAGCCTGGGCAATAAGAGTGAAATTTCATCTCAAAAAAATATACAATAATCCAAAAAATTAGCCAGGCGTGGTGGCACACACCTACAGTCCTAGCTACTCCGGAGGCTGAGGCAAGAGAATCTCCCTTGAACCCGTGAGGCAGAGGTTGCAGTCAGCTGAGATAGCGCCACTGCACTCCAGCCTGGGTGACAAAGTGAGACTCCAACTCAAAAAAATAAAATAAAATAAAATAAAAAATCTCCACTTAAGGAATTAATTACAAGCCACCAAGCTAGTACGTTCAGTTTTGTTTTACAGTATTCTGGCACAGTACAATAATAGGCCCAGTTGTTCTGTCATTCATTCTAACATAGTAGAAACAAACGCAAGTCTGCCACTGCTTCTGTTACTACTATTACAAGTGAAAAGGAGAAAACATCCCCCCATTTCTTGTTCCTTCTTTCATCTACCTTCCAAATTCTCTTCCTTTCCTTCAGTGGTCCTTTCTACCCACTGTTCTTTCAGTCCCATTGCCCTGAATAGTTTATACTTTCACAATAAATCCCTCTAGAAACCTACCACTCCTAACTGAAGCATTCTTTTTTTCTATTAATATACGGACTTCACTAACATCAACTGATTTTAACAAAATGATCTGACATAACGTTTAGGTGTATTTTGGGCATGTCTTTTTGGAAGTTTATAGTCCACACTCACTTTTCCTTCCACATGTTTCAAATTTCTTCCCTCCACATTTTTTGTGACAGTTATAAGCTTCAAAATCCACGGATGACCCATGAAATCTGGTATCTTCGAATTGCGCCCTCCCAAGTAAAGGACAGGAAAACACTAAGTGGGGTCACTAATCTAACAATAAGGTAATCAGAAGTCAAGCCCAGAGTGCACCAGCCTGTCCTAAAACTACAAAAGATTTGTTTTGAATGAAACTCAAAATGAATTGTGCCTTTGGATGTGTACAGATGATTTCTGGAATGAATGAAAAGCAAGAAAATAGTAACGCAGTATCCTCCGAAAACAAGGTTTTTTTCCCCATCCTAAGCTTTTATACATCTTTCAACTTTGCATCTTCTGCATACCATCATTTTAAATTAAGTGGCTTCCTTAGTTAACGGCACCATTACGACAACACTGAGTATATTTCTCCACTTGCACTCCAAACAACCCTTAGAAGGTCTCGCGAGAGCGGTAAAGAAAACACACGGTTTGTGGAAAGGGAGAAGGCCTGACCGGCACGTCACGGAACCCCGCGGCCTCCGCCGTTGTGGGCATGCGCTGTACATGCTTCTGCTCGGGCAAGGAGGCGTGTCCGCACCATTGAGAGGAGCGACCCGTTACGTCGTAGCCCTTAAGTGAGCCCGGCTCGACTCCCTCCGTACCAGTTCTCAATCATCTCTTTGATAGCATTAGCTGGCCGCTGGATAACCTCCCCCGCCGCGATGCGGTTCACCACTGTCTCGTCCAGCCGCCGAATAACCCCTGCCACGAACGACATTTTGGCGCCAGAGGAGTCTAGGAAACGTCTAGATGCTCAACGGAAGTGCCTTCAGCCAATCGCCTCAGTGCTTCGTGCTCACGTTCTTCCTTCAAGCTGTAGCTTACGCCGCCCAGACCCACCCTCAGCGGCAGCTATTGATTGGGCAGCTTGAATGCCAGTCAAATTTCTCAACTCTGTGGGTTGCTGGGTCTCCTCGTCCCTCCCTGAAGCGGTTGCTGCCCGCTACCTAGAAGGATGTGCGCTTGCGCGTTAGAGAGATCACTGTCCGCTCTTCCTATTGGTTCGTTTTTGGAACTCGGAGAGTACGAAATATCCAGCCAATAGGGGCAGAGATTCCAGAGCTGGGTTTGTGTGCCTCCGCTGAGGTGATCTGTCGCAGAGCGGAGGAGGTGCTTTGGCGCTTCTCAGGCTCCTCCTCTACCCTTGCGGCCTTTCTAACGTTGGCCCTGCTCTTGTGGCCTCCCGCAGAATGTGGATGACGCCCAAAAGAAGCAAGATGGAAGTCGACGAGGCTCTAGTTTTCCGGCCCGAGTGGACCCAGCGTTATTTGGTGGTGGAGCCTCCGGAGGGCGACGGGGCCCTGTGCCTGGTCTGTCGCCGCCTCATCGTAGCTACCCGCGAACGCGACGTCAGGCGCCACTACGAGGCTGAGCACGAATACTACGAGCGGTATGTGGCGGACGGCGAGCGCGCGGCCCTGGTGGAGCGTCTGCGTCAGGGCGACTTGCCCGTGGCCTCGCTCACTCCTGAAGAGAGAGCTGCTCGTGCAGGCCTCGGGCTCTGCCGCCTCTTGGCCTTGAAGGGTCGCGGCTGGGGTGAGGGAGACTTTGTATACCAGTGTATGGAGGTATTGCTGAGAGAGGTACTGCCCGAGCATGTAAGCGTCTTGCAAGGCATTGACTTATCTCCAGAGATCACAAGGCAGAGGATCCTGAGCATTGACGGGAATCTACGCAGCCAGCTTTTTAACCGAGCCAGGGACTTTAAAGCCTATTCTCTTGCCCTGGACGACCAGGCTTTTGTGGCCTATGAGAACTACCTCCTGGTCTTTATCCGCGGGGTAGGCCCTGAGCTGGAGGTGCAAGAAGATCTTCTGACCATAATCAACCTGACTCATCATTTCAGTGTTGGTGCGCTCATGTCGGCAATCCTAGAGGCCCTGCAGACAGCAGGGCTTAGCTTGCAGAGAATGGTTGGACTGACTACGACCCATACTTTGAGGATGATTGGTGAGAACTCAGGACTCGTCTCATACATGAGAGAAAAGGCTGTAAGCCCCAACTGTTGGAATGTGATTCATTATTCAGGATTTCTTCACTTGGAACTGTTGAGCTCCTATGATGTAGATGTTAATCAGATCATAAATACCATATCCGAATGGATAGTTTTGATTAAGACCAGAGGCGTTAGGCGACCTGAATTTCAGACTTTACTAACTGAATCTGAATCAGAGCATGGCGAAAGGGTTAATGGACGATGTCTGAACAATTGGCTTAGGAGAGGGAAAACTTTAAAACTAATATTCTCTCTAAGAAAAGAACTGGAAGCTTTCTTGGTTTCAGTAGGGGCAACAACAGTCCACTTCTCAGACAAACAATGGCTTTGTGACTTTGGCTTCTTGGTAGACATTATGGAACACCTTCGAGAACTCAGTGAAGAATTACGAGTTAGTAAAGTCTTTGCTGCTGCTGCCTTTGACCATATTTGTACTTTCGAAGTGAAGCTGAATTTATTTCAAAGACATATTGAGGAAAAAAATCTAACGGACTTTCCTGCCCTCAGAGAAGTTGTTGATGAGCTAAAACAGCAAAATAAGGAAGATCAAAAAATATTTGATCCTGATAGGTATCAAATGGTGATCTGTCGTCTACAAAAAGAATTTGAGAGGCATTTTAAGGACCTCAGGTTCATTAAAAAGGACTTAGAGCTTTTTTCAAATCCATTTAACTTTAAACCTGAATATGCACCTATTTCAGTAAGGGTGGAGCTGACAAAACTTCAGGCAAACACTAATCTTTGGAATGAATACAGAATCAAAGACTTGGGGCAGTTTTATGCTGGATTGTCTGCTGAATCTTACCCAATTATCAAAGGGGTTGCCTGTAAGGTCGCATCCTTGTTTGATAGTAACCAAATCTGCGAAAAGGCTTTTTCATATTTGACACGAAACCAACACACTTTGAGTCAGCCATTGACAGATGAGCATCTCCAAGCCCTGTTTCGGGTTGCCACAACTGAAATGGAGCCGGGTTGGGATGATCTTGTGAGAGAAAGAAATGAATCTAATCCATAAGACTTTGTAGTACAAGATTGAAAAACTCAACAAGAATTTAATTCTAAAAGCAAAAATCGGTTTGAGTTTTCAAGTTTACTAATTTGGATTGTGAGAAAGTACCAAGTACCAGCCGTCCAAACTGATCACAATTAAAATTCTGACAGTTGCCTTTTTTTTCATCTCAAATGGCAGCATGGGACTGAAACATGAGAATGCCACCTTTTTTAAAACTTAGTTTAATGACAAAGTCGTTGTCTTTTATGATATAGTTAATTTTAAAGAGATTTAGTATTAATGTGAGTTGAATTTGCAGTCTGTTTTTTAGGTGTTCTGAAGATATATGCCAAAAATTTCAGCTCTTGTTTTAATGGAGTGTTAAAATTCTGTTTCATATAGTCTTAAATTATCAACTCTTTAAATGTGCTTTTGAACCAATTTGCAGAAACTCACATAGCAAGTTCATAAGTTTCTGAAAAGGAAGACCATACATACAGTGGAGGTGTTTTGTCTATCAAAATGTTTGAGAGTTTTTTTTAAACATTTCTGAGTCCGAAGGTAATATTGACAAATTTCTTCCCTCTTCCCTCCCCATCACCCACCTCAGTGATACCGACATTACTGATAGAGGAAGTCATTAGAATCATTTTTAAGTTGCTGATATAGGAGATTTCCTGCAATTTGGAGATAAGACTAATTATTGGGGGTTTTCCTTGGATTTTTTTTTTATAACTGGGGGCTATTTTATCAGCTTGCCTATTAAAGGACTATGGTAAGTATAGAATCTTAATGGTTGCCAGTTAGTAATTATTTTTTTTTTTTTACTGTAGACGCAAGTTTGGCCCTATCAAAAAGGATGAGGAAAAAAGATTTTTGCACTCCGGGATTAGGAGGTGTGAGATATTTTAGCTTTTTTGTCTTATCTGCGTGGATGTTGCTGCTGTATTTTTAAAAATCCTGCTTAAAGTAAACACTTTGTTTTAAAATGATACAGTATCAGATTTTTTTAGATGCTAGAAATGGATTTATTCTAAAATTTGGAACTGTGGAACACGTTCTATATTTAAGATAGCACACAAGTAGAAATATTTAAAAGCAGTCCTATTCACAGATTTCAATAATTCTGTATTTCTATTAAGATAATCTGCTTTGTGCCAAAACGGTAGTTTCTAAACCTCTGTTAACCGTGAAAAGGCACTCTTAAAGTTTGCTATGTAAAACTAATTATAAACAGGACCCAACTTATATTCATAGATCCTCTCAAGTATTATACAGTTTAAAAATTCTTGTTCCAAAGTCCTGTCTTAACTATTGAAACACCTTCCAGCAAATTCAAGGAACCAGGCTACGACTAAGAATTTAAATGGAATTGATGTCTGGGCAATTAAAAGAAATGCCATAAGAGCCTGAAAACCAAAGTTGTGCCAGTGGCTTTCAAATAGAGGCAGTAACCTGTCCTTACAGAGGATGCTGAGAAATGTGTAGGGACACTTTTGGTTGTCATATTTACTCGGGGCTTCTGTTGGCATTTAAGCCTAAAGACAGTCATCCACTTCAGTGCATGGGACAGCCTGGCACAATGAAGAATTATCCCTCCCAAAATGTAGATTATTTCAAGGGATAGGGCACTTTACAATTAGAAGCAAAATTAAAAGTGCAAGGTGAACAAACTGACAGAATACTACATAGGAGAGACTTAATTCCAACCTTCTAAATTTGGCTGGTAAAGTACAATAAAGGCATTGATAAGTTCTGTTAGCTCACAATAGCACCTGTAAATCAGGAATTAATAATTGAATCAGATTTAAGGGCTCTGTCCTGTTATACATATTTAAGGCAGAAAAAAAATTGTATATCGATTAGGTACTTATCAAGAATGATCAAGCTGAGATTTTGGTTAGTAGAGTAAGCTTACATATCTAGAAAAACAACATAGTGGGAAACCGAAAAAAAAAAAAT
The DNA here is from genome assembly GCF_047675955.1 of Chlorocebus sabaeus. Taxonomy (NCBI): domain Eukaryota; kingdom Metazoa; phylum Chordata; class Mammalia; order Primates; family Cercopithecidae; genus Chlorocebus; species Chlorocebus sabaeus. The sequence continues at coordinate 2,548,598 of NC_132918.1, forward strand.
CTGCAGGTAATTTCCCAATAGCTTTGAATGTTCACAGCAGAGCTTTATTACTTGAGAGAAAGATTGGAAGACCTGAAAGCCACTTCTGCTTTCTAACACCAGTTCCTTAAATATTGAAATCTTGTACATTTTGTGAAATTCTACTATGTTTTGCTTAAGGTGTTAATAAAATTAGTTTGCATCGTATAGTCATTGAGTGAGGGGGAGAGATAAGCCAAGGATTTTAAATTGACCCTTAGCTATAGAGAATTTGCTATCAGCTAGTCTTGTTTGTAGAAAAAAAAAAAAAAAGTGTATTTTAGTGTTTTCTGTATTAAGTATTAAGTAATTCTGTAACTGCATGGCAGTTTTTGTTTTTGTTTTTGTTTTTATAAATACAGTTGGTACTGGTCCTGTTGTAGCAGTGAATATAGTTAAAATAAGTACCTTTTAAAAAAAAAACAATAATCGGCCGGGTGCGGTGGCTCACGCCTGTAATCCCAGCACTTTGGGAGGCCGAGGTGGTGGGATCACAAGGTCAGGGGTTCAAGACCAGCCTGACCAACATGGTGAAACCCCATCTCTACTGAAAATACAAAAAAAAAAAAAAAAAAATTAGCTGGGCGTGGTGGTGTGCGCCTGTAATCCCAGCTACTCAGGAGGCTGAGGCAGGAGAATCACTTGAACCCAGGAGGTGGAAGTTACAGTGAGCCAAGATTGTGCCACTGCACTTCAGCCTGGGGGACAGAGCAAGACTCCGTCTCCAAAAAAAAAAAAAAAAAAAAAAAAAAAAAATGTCCTTACCAGTTACTGCCCTGTAGCTCATTCCTACTAGTTTTCTTGACAAATTTGTATTCCCAGTCTCCCGTATTGCTACTCAAATTGCTCCACTATGCTCACTAAGTCCTTGTTAATAGTCTTACCCTCCTTGAAACACTTGAACACTTGATTACTTTAGCTTTGAGAAGATACCATCTCCGGGTATGCTGTCTTAGTCTTTGCAGGCACCTCTTCCCTTAAATATCTGTTCTTCGTATTTTTTAAAAAATGTGTTTTAGACTGGCTTATTCTGTGTCATCTCGCTAGCTGATCTTATTTCCTTCCATGGTTTCATTACCACTTATATGCAAATGACTCTCAGATTCATTATCTCCTTTCTAGACCTTCCCTAATTGATATATCTAATTGCTAACAAATCCCCTTTGCTGTCTCAGGCACTATGTGTTACTGATCTTGCCCCCAATCCTGCTTCTCTCATGTTTCCTCTTTCACTAAATGGCATTACCACTACCAACCATTCATTTGTCCTTTTTCCCAGTTCTCCAATGCTACCACTTTAATTCAGGCCATTAACCTACCTAATTATAGCAACAGCCTCCTTATTAGTCTCCCTGTTTTTATTTTTATTCCTTTCTACACTACAACTAAATTGCTCCAAAAGACTTACTGATCATATCACTGCACTGCTTTCATCATTGCTCTTAGGGTACTATACAAATTTATCTTCATCTTTAAGGTCTCAGTATGCCACTTCATCTAGGAAACCTTCATTGATGCCCTCTAGATTAGGTGCCCTTACTCTCCGTTCCCTATACATCCTGTTCTTTCCCAAACATACACTTGGCACACTTTATTGTTACTGCTTATTGATCACTGCTAGACTGTAAGCTTTGTAAGGGCAGGGACCATATAAGCCTTGTTCACTGTTATATCTCTAGTGCTTAGCACAATGCCTGGCATTTCAATAAATGTTTGGACAAACGAGTATTTGTGTAGTGTTTTACAATTTTTGAAGCTCTCTCACAGTCTTATTTGACCTTCACAATCATTCTGCCTTAGACTGTCCATTGGGTAACTTTTATCCTCATATTACTAATCGAAAAATGAAGAGAAGTTCTTTGTAACTAGGGACCTCATTGTTGTATTCCCAGAATTTAGTGTAGCGCTTAGCATGTGACTCAAATATTTACTATGTGAATGTTAAACAAATTGCGGTTTTCTGTGGTAAACACAGTAAGTAGTAAACTCAGGATTCACAACCAGATATACACACCAAATCCACTATGTAATATTAAGTTTGTGAATCATTTTTATTTTGCCCTTTATGAACAGTGTTTCATATATATATGTGTATATATATATTTTTTAATTTCCAAAGGAACCTACATATAGAGGGAAAAGATTGGACAACTAGTGAACTAGAACAATATATAAGTGATTAAAATGTTACGTTTAGTATTGGAAAAAGATAATGCCGCCTAAGAGTTAATAATCATTTTTCCTTTTGTAGGCATCAACACTAGGAGAAAATGACATGCTATTTACTTGCTACTTTCCTTTACAGATGATTTTTGGCTCTTCTGGGATTTAAAAGTAAGTAAATTTAACAAAATAGAAGACTGACTCAGCCCTTCTGGTCACTATATATTCAGTTCACTTGTTTTTGTACCTGCAGAATGTCCTTATCACCCAAAGGGAGATGACCCAAAAGTAACATCTAGTTAATGTATACTTCTAAAGTTTGTTGTATTTCTTTGCCTTCTTGTTCCCATGCCTCTCTGAACTTAATTTCTGGGTAACTGAGGCTTTTCAGGCTTGAGTGGGAAAGCCACACCCTTAGTCTATTTCCTTAAGCCTTTCTGACCAATTTAAGGGATTAACTAGTATAATCTTAGTTGGACTTTTAGTTTGAGGCATACTAAGTCATTCAGAGATCTTAACAGTAGGTGTCATAGTCATCCAGTGATTTGGTCCTTGCTGCAGGGTCTCACTTTGTCACCCAGGCTGGAGTGCAGTGGTGCAATCTCAGCTCAATGCAATCTCTGCCTTCCTGGCTCAAGCAGTTCTCCCACTGCAGCCTCGCAAGTAGCTGGGACTACAGGTATATGCGACTACACCCAGCTAATTTTTGTATTTTTATGTGGAGACAGGGTCTTGCTATATTGCCCAGGCTAGTCTCAAACTCCTGGACTCAAGCAGTCTGCCCGCCTCAGGCTCCCAAAATGTTGGTGTTACAAGTGTGAGCCTCTGCACCCGGCTGCAAAACTGGCTTTTAATCAACCTTTTGGCTAAAGGATTTCTCTTTTTATTTATTTTTAAAAAGATTTCTTGCTGGGCGTGGTGGCTCATGCCTGTAATCCTAGCACTGGGAGGCCAAGGTGGGTGGATCATGAGGTCAGGAGATCGAGACCATCCTGGCTAACAGAGTGAAACCCCGTCTCTACTAAAAATACAAAAAATTAGCCAGGCGTGGTGGCGGGCGCCTGTAGCCTCAGCTACTCAGGAGGCTGAGGCAGGAGAATGGCGTGAACCCAGGAGGCGGAGCTTGCAGTGAGCCGAGTTCGTGCCACTGTGCTCCAGCCTGGATGACAGAGCCAGACTCCGTCTGAAAAAGAAAACAAAAAAAGATTTCTCATTTTTATCTTTTTGTTATTAAAATGTTGCCTCATCCTACCCAGTAACTACTTGAATTTGTGAATTCTGTATTCCTTTTCATTTCTGCCTGCAAACTGACCCATCTGTTCTGAGTTCATCTTTTTTCTGTACATTTTGTCAAGTGCAGTAGACAGCAACCACAAAATATTTTGTTTTTCTGTCTTTTTCTTTAGTAAAGGGTAAGATGATCTGCCTTTGATAGTAATTTCCTTCTTTATATCCTTTGATATCCTTTGATAGTAATTTCCTGAATGCCTTCCAGCTAACCATTAAGCCAGTATTCAGTATTTTAGCATTTTAAAAAACAAGGGACCAATTTCTGTATCAGCATGGGCTAGCTTGCCATTGGATAACAAAGGCAAAATCTTACTGTCTCACACAACTTTTCTATTGCAACTTGCAGTAGAAGGGACTTTGGTTTAGATCATAGGTTGGCCATGATCAAACTATGGCCCACGGGCAAAATCTGTCTAGCTCCTTGTTTGTCTAAATAAAGTTTTACTGGAATATAGCCTTGTCCATTTATTTATATCTGTGGCTACTTTCGTTCTACAATGGCAGAGTTGAGTAGTTGCGACACAGTGTGTGTACATCTCACAAAACCTAAAATATTTATTCTGTGGCCCTTTACAGACAAAGTTCACCAATTTGTGCTCTAAGTTGCCTTCATTCTAGGTCTCAGGCTGACAAAGCAGATACCATCAGGAGTGTGGCTGCTAACTGGGAAATGAAAAAAGAGAGTATGGCAAATCACTTAAGGACTCTCAAAGCACTTTCATTGGCCAAAGCAAATCACATAGCCACATTAAAGTTCTAGGAAGAGTGTGGTCCTTACATATACCTGGGAGAAAAATCAGAAATATTTGGAAGACACTACCACTTCTTCATTTATATGCTTGCTTCCAATATATTTTTAACTTGTTATTGAGGTAAAATTTTAAAGTGTACAGATATTAAGTGTACAACTCAGTGGATTTTTATATATGCCCTTGAATGCACCACCCAGGTCAAAATGTAGAATATTTCTAGCACTTCAGTAGGTGTGTTTATGTTCCCCAGGCCCCCCCACCAACCCCTTTTATCACCACGGATTAGCTTTGCCTGTTTTAAAACTTTACGTAAGTGAGATAATTATATGCACTCTTCCGTGTCATGTTCAACATTGTATCTGTGAGAGTAATCCATGTTATATGTAGTAGCAGTTCATGTTTTACTTCTGTGTAGTAGTCCATTGTGTGACTACATCACAACTTACCCATTCTACTGTTGATAGAAATTTAGGTTGTTTCCAGCTTGTGCTCGTTATGAATAAAGTTACTATGAAAATTATCACCCTGTCTTTCAGTGAACATGTGCACCCATTCTTGGCATACTCTTTGGTGTATACCCTGCTTCTATATTTTCCTCGTGTAATTTATTCTCTACATAGCATTCAGAGTGATCCTTATTTTAAAATACAAATTAGGCCAGGTGCAGTGGCTCACACCTGTAATCGCAGCACTTTGGGAGGCCAAAGCAGGTGCGTCACCTGGGGGCAGGAGTTCGAGACCAACCTGGCCAACATGGTGAAACCCCATCTGTACTAAAAATACAAAAATTAGCCAGGCATGGTGGTGCGTGCCTGTAATCCCAGCTACTCAGGAGGCTGAGACGGGAGGATCTCTCAAACCCAGGAGTTGGAGGTTGCAGTGAGCCGAGATCATGCCACTGCTTTCCAGCTTGGGTGACAGAGCAAGGCTCCATCTCAAAACAAAATGAATGTGTATGTGTGTATATACATATAAATCAGACCATGCCAGTTGTTTGTTCAAAATCACCAATGGTTTTGTATTACAATCAGACTAAAGTCCAATGTCTATCACGGCCTACAAGACCCTGCATAATCAGTACCCACACATATTCTGCACCCTTTTTCTTCCTACTCTGTCTTACTTCATATCCTTTATCCCTTTCCCTGTTTCTTCTCACTCTCCTCTGTACTGGACATGGTGCTTGTAAACTTGGGAATCAAAATTAGTTATGTGGCCTTGTCCTTAGATGGTAATTTAAGTAGATGGTTTTGACATAAACCATAACACTGGTTTATGTTAAAATCAGTTACCCCAGTTTATACTGATGTTTAACTCCTGGAAGGGATTTAGAGATTAAAATGCAAAACCTTGACAAATTTGAGGAACATATAAGATCTTGCATCCTAGTTCTACTAATTCTGAATTAGAGTTTACCAATTTTTTTTTTTTTTTTTTTTTTTTTTTGAGTCTCGCTCTGTCACCCAGGCTGGAGTTCAGTGGCGTGATCTTGACTCACTGAAACCTCCGCCTCCTGGGTCCAAGCGATTCTTCCACTTCAGCCTCCCAAGTAGGTGGGGCTACAGATGCATACCACCATGCCCGGCTGATTTTTTATATTTTTATAGAGATGGAGTTTCACCATGTTGGCCAGGCTGGTCTTAAACTCCTGACCTCAAGTGATCCACCCGCCTTGGCTTCCCAAAGTGCTGGGATTACAGGCGTGAGCCACTGTGCCCAGCCCGAGTTTACCAATTTTGTTATGGCATTCATGATTGTTCACTTTTATGGGAGCAGAGGGCAAAGGGAGTTGGCAAAGCAGTGGAATAAATCAGTAAGTGTTGATATTAAGTCCAAAATAGCACAGTCATAAGGGACCACCTTAAATGTTGTTCCATTATTGGTACATTACTGGTTGTTCTAACTAAAATCAGTTAATAAGTGAACTCTCCACATTTTTAGCAACTTTCATGTACAATTGAAGTACAAGAAACTGCATGTATTTAAAGCATAAATTTTTATTGGTTTTGACATAAACCTATGAAACCATCACAATCAAGAGCACTAATCCTATCATGAGGGCTCCACATTTATGAACTAGTTGTGAAAGATCCTACCTCGAAATACCATTGGAGGTTAGAATTTCAACATATGAATGGGGATGTGGGAGACACAAACGTTCAGTCCATAGCAGGAAAATACGGGGATGTCTCAGAACCACCATTGTCTACTTTCCTCTCTGTGTCTGCTTTCTTATCACTTCACCTGCTGGCCAGCCTTTATGCACTGCATTGATGTCGGTCACCACCTTTACTCTAGTGCCGCTGACCGACCTAATCTCATGTGCCAATTCTATATTCGTGAGCGGGGAACGTGTGATCCAGTCTCTGGTGTTGTATTTCCTGAGGCCTGACATGTACCTGTAGTGAAGTAAGTGGTGGTTATGAAGGGGAGAATATCATAGTGTATTTGGAAGAACTTTCTGGTTGTAAGAAAGCAACTTGCACTAGTTTAAGGGGGAGGAATAATGGAATGATTAGAGAAATACAGAAGTATCTCATGGAAGCCACATGAGGGAATGAAATTCAATGGTCATTCAGTAATTATTTCATGAAAGCCTGCTAGGCCCAAGGCACTGATCTAGGCACTGGAGATTCAGCAGTAAAGCAAGATGTATTTCCTACCCTGATGGTTGTGATCCCTTTGCACATCTGCGTCATTCTCTCTAAACAGTAGCTTCGCTTGCTCATTTTTCTTAAAGGGAGAACATAGTTGTGACTAACAAGATACTTTTTCCTAAAAGGATCCATAATATGTAGCTCATCCCTGTGGTTGGGATGAGTTGAGGTTGGAGACTTTATAGGAGGATTTGAACTGACAGGCACACCAAAAGTCATCTTACTCAAAGCCATCCAGTGAGTTGATTGCCTCCCAATGATCGGAGTTCTCACTGACCCCTCTGAGTCAGAATTTGTGGAACTGAGTATTAAAGGGTCCACAGAAAGATAATTTATTCCAACTTCTTTGCAATGTAAAGAAGTTGGGCCCCAGAGAGGTGGTTAAAGTTATCTTGAATTGTGTAGCAGAACCAGGAAAAAAAAGCAGGTTTTTGACCTGTTGCAGTACTTTTCTCATTCTGTCATTGCTGTCATTACCTAACTGCCTTCATGCCTCCATTTCTTTTAAGAAACTTTTCTTGGTGGAAGACCTCAGAATCTTCATGGTATTTTCTTTGGTTCTGACTAGCAATGGCTAAGACAGGTTATCTCTCAGTGCTTACACAGAAATCCTTTAGGAATCTAGAATTCTTTGAGATTATCAATATGTTATATACATAATAAATATTAGAAACATTTTATATTTTGTGTGTATTATGAACTGTTTAAAAAGCACAAATATTACCTGTTTCTAGAGGATTTGAAAAAATTTATCTGAAAATAATGGAACTAGCTGGGCACAGTGGTGCATGTCTGCAATCCCAGCCACTCAGGAGGCTGAGGTGAGAGGATCACTTAAGCCCAGGAGTTCGAGACCAGCCTGGGTGACAGAGCAAGACCCTTATTGCTATAAAAATAAATTTTAAAAATGTAAAAAAAATAAACATTTGAAAGGAATGGTACTGGCCAGAGCAGTTAGGCAAGAAAAAAAAATAAAGGGCACCAAAATGGAAAAGGAAGGGCCAGGCACCGTGTCTCACGCATGTAATGCTAGCACTTTGGGAGGCCGAGGCAGGTGGATCACCGGAAGTCAGGAGTTCAAGACCAGCCTGGCCATCATGGTGAAACCCCATCTCTACTAAAAATACAAAAGTTAGCCAGGTATGGTGGCGGGTGCCTGTAATCCCAGCTACTCCTGAGGCTGAGTCAGGAGAATCACTTGAATCCAGGAGGCAGAGGTTGCAGTAAACCGAGATGGCACCACCGCATTGCAGCCTGGGTGACAGAGCAAGACTCCATCTCAAAAAAAGAAAAATGGAAAAAGAAGAAGTCAAGTTAGACTTATTCACAGATGACATGATATTATATTTAGAAAAACCTAAAGACTTCACCAAAAAAAATAGAACTGATAAGTTTAGTAAAATTGTAAGATACAAAAAACAGTAACATTTATTTACACCCAAAGAGAACAATTTGGAAAAAAAATGCCATCCCATTTATAGTAGCTGCAGAGAGTATTAATTACCTGGGATCATTTTAATCAAAGAAGTGAAAGATCTATACAAGGACAACTATAAAGCATTAAAGAAGTTGAAGAGGACACACACACACAAAAGACATTCCCTGTTCATTGACTGGAAGAATTACTGTTAAAATGATAGCTGGATGAGATGGCTTGCACCTGTAAGCCCGGCACATTGGGAAGCCAAAGTGGGAGGGTCACTTGAGCCCAGGAGTTTCAGAGTAGCCTGGGCAACATAGTGAGACCCTGTCTCTATAAAAAAAATTTTAAAAATTAGATGTGGCGGTATGCACGTGCTGTCCCAGCCACTTGAGGGGCTGAAGTGGGAGGATCACTTGAGCCCAGTGAAGGTCAAGGCTACAGTGAACGATGATCATACAGTGAGCCATGATCACACCATTGCACTCTGGACTGGATGACAGAGTGAAGACCCCATCTCAAATAAAATGGTGATTCTACTCAATGCAATTTACCAATGCAATGCAAACCCTATGAAAACACCAATGACTTTCTTCACAGAAATAGAAGAAAAAAAAAATTCTAAGATTTATACGGAACTAGAAAAGACCCCAATAGACAAAACAATCCTGAGCAAAAAGAATAAAACGGAAGGCATTTCACTATCTGACTTCAAAATTTACTGCAAAGCTATATTAACCAAATTAGCATGGTACTGGCATAAAAATAGACACATAGACCAGTGGAACAGAATAGAGAACTCATGTAAACCCACCCAGCCAACTCATCTTTGACAAAGGTACCAAGAATATACAATGAGAAAAAGACAGTCTCTTCAATAAGTGTTACTGGGAAAACTGGATAACTATGCAGAAGAAGTAAACTCTCTCACCATACCAAAAAAAAAAAAAAAAAGAAAATCACATCAAACTGGATTAAAGACCTAAGTCTGGGCCAGGCGCGGTGGCTCACACCTGTAATCCTAGCACTTCGGGACGGTGAGGCAGGCAGATCACGAGGTCAGGAGTTTGAGACCAGCCTGGCCGGTATGGTGAAATCCCATCTCTTGAAAATACAAAAAATTAGCTGAGCACGATGGCGTGCACCTGTAGTCCCAGCTACTCAGGAGGCTGAGGCAGGAGAATTGCTTGAACCACACAGGCCAAGGTTGCAGTGAGCCGAGATCGCGTCACTGGACTCCAGCCTGGGCAACAGGGTGAGATTCCATCTCAAAAAAAAAAAAAAAAAAAAAAGACCTAAGTCTAATGTGAAACTGTGAAAGTATTAGAAGAAACTGGAGATATGCTTCAGGACAGTGGTCTGGGCAAAGTTTTTTTGTGTAAGACCTCAATGGCACAGGCAACCAAAGTGAAAGTAGACAAGTGGGCTTACATCAAGCTAAAAAGTGGCACAGCAAAGGAAACAAACTAAAGAGACAACCCACAGAATAGGAGAAAATATTTGCAAACTACCCATCTAACAAGAAATTAGTGACCGGAATATACAAGGAGCTCAAACAAATAGGAAAAAAAAAAGCTGTTTTAAAAGTGGACAAAAGATCTGAATAGACAGTTCTCAAAAGAAGACACACAGATGGCCAACAGGTACATGAAGAAGTGCTCAACATCACTAATCGTTAGATAAATGCAAATCAAAACTACAATGAGAGGTCAGCTTACCCCAGTTAAAATGGCTTTTATCAAAACACCAGGCAGTAACAGATGCTGGTGAGGATGTGGAGAAAGGGGAACCCTTGTACACTGTTGGTGGGAATGTAAATTAGTACAGTCACTATGAAGAACAGTATGGAGTTTCTTCAAAAAACTAAAACTAGAACTACCACATGATCCAGCAATTCCACTACTGAGCGTATATCCAAAAGAAAGAAAATCAGTATACCAAAGAGGTATCTGCACTCTCATGTTTGTTGCAGCATTACTCACAAATAGCTCAAATATGGAATCAAAGTGCTCATCAATGGATGAATAGGTAAAGAAAATGTGGATGTGGGCCAGGCACGGAGGCTCATGCCTGTAATCCCAGCAGTTTGGGAGGCCAAGGCGGGCAGATCACGAGATCAGGAGATTGAGACCATCCTGGCTAACACGGTGAAACCCCGTCTCTACTAAAAATACAAAAAAAAAAAAAAAAAAAGAAAAAAGAAAAAGAAAAAAATTAGCCAGGTGTTGTGGCAGTTGCCTACAGTCCCAGCTATTCAGGAGGCTGAGGCAGAATTGTGTGAACCCAGGAGGCAGAGCTTGCAGTGAGCCTAGATGGCGCCACTGCACTCCAGCCTGGGTGACAGAGCGAGACTCCATCTCAAAAAAAAAAGAAAAGAAAATGTGAATGTGGTACATATACAAAATAGAATATTATTCAGCCATAAAAAATGAAATCCTGTCATTTGTAGCAACATGGATGGAACTAAAGGTCACCATGCTAAACTAAATAAGCCAAGCACAGAAAGACAAATATCATATGCTCTTACTTATATGTAGAAACTAAGAATTTGGATCTCATGAAGATACAAAGTTATGGTTACCAGAGGCCAGGAAAGGTATCAGGAGGAGGGGAGGAAGAGAAGTTGATCAACTGATAGAAATACATGGTTTTATAGAAGAAATATGACCTAGTGTTTGATAGTTTACAGTAATCTTGTACATTTCAAAGTAGCTAGAAGAGAATAGCTTGGATGTTTCTAGCATAAAGAAAAGACAAATATTTGAGGTGATGGATATCCCAATTTGAACTTTGTAATCACATGTACTCCAAATCTATGTACACCTATTATACATCATTAAAATAATTCTTTTTTAAAGAAAGAAAGAATGAGAAAGGTGCTACTTTGGTTTTTTTCGGTTTGTTTTGTGTTGGTTTTTTTGAGACAGGGTCTCGCTCTGTCACCTAGGCTTATGCAGTGGCATAATCACAACTCATGCAGCCTTGACCTCCAGGCTCAAGTGATCCTCCCACCTCAGCCTCCTAAGTAGCTGGAACCACAGGCACACACCGCCACACCCAGCTAATTTTAATGGTTTTTTGTGTGTGTGGAGACGGAATTTTCGCCATGTTGCCCAGGCTGATCTTGAACTCCTGAGCTCAAATGATCCTCTCGCTCCCAACCTCCCAAAGTGCTGGGATTACAGGTGTCAGCCACCACACCCAGCTTCACTTTAGGTAGTTCTTTGACAACTTTTACATTTCTTCTATCTTACACATATTGAATTAATTTCAATTTTAACAAATTTTCCTAGGGAGTTTTTCATTATGGTTTTCAAATTTATTGAGTTATTTTTAGCATTTTTTTTCTCTGTATCTCAGGTTATGCTCCCTCTCTCATGGGCTTTCTCTTTTTCTTAATTAGGCTCACCACAGATTATTTTTGTCTTTTTCAAAGAATTTGTTCTTGCATTTATTTATTATTATTATTATTATTGTTGTTGTTGTTGTTGTTGTTGTTTCCTTCCTTCCTCTCTTCTTTCCTTCCTGACAGGGTCTCCCTCTATCACCCAGACTGGAGTGCAGTGGTGCAAACATGGCACACTGCAGTTTCAAGATCCTGGGCTCAAGTGATCCTCCACTGCAGCTGGGTCTACAGGTGCACACCTCCGTGTCTGGTTGATTTTAAATTTTTTATAGAGATGGGGTCTTCCTATATTGCCTGGGCTGGTCTCCAACTCCTAGGCTCAAGCAGTCCTCCTGCCTTGGCCTTCCAAAGTGCTGGGATTACAGGCATGAGCCACCACACCCAGCCTATATATCAGTATTATTATTTTCTATTTCATTGACTTCTGCTTTTTAAAATTAATTCTTCCTATTTTGTTATTTTTATTAGATTATTTTTCCATATCCTTGAATTGAGTGTTTTTATACCTTGTTTAATAACTAATGTATCTTTATTGTACATAAAACCCGTTATAAATATAAAATAAATTTCTAAAGCCTATATTATGCCTTTTATTGCCTTGAATTATTTTTATTTTTATTTTTTATTGCTAAAAAGTCAGTGAGGGTTTATTGAGTCCCCGAACACCAGCTCTTTAAAACACTCCAGCAACTGCTGTGAAGGTCACTGTGCAGAGACCCTGGGTAGGGGAGGCTGGAGCCAAATGAGATGTGACAGGTCACAGATGGCTCTCAGGCCACCTACCTTCAGCGCCTTTTGTTTCAGGCTCTAGCCAGAAGCCCTGGGGCCTGTCTCTTGCCTCTTCTGAGACACGCTTGGGGGCCCTGGGGAAGGGAAGGCCAGTGGTGTGGTTTCCCTCTTTCAGGCTAGCAATGCCCAAACCCTTTTCCTCTACCTGGCTCCACTTGTCCCCAGATGCTATCCTCAAATTCCAAATAGCAAAATTCCTGTGTTTCCCCTTCCCATCTCAGAGTCACTTATGGCTGGAATGTGGGACAAACTCTTCTACCAGAAGGACCAGAGCGGTTACAACAGCTCAGAGGTGGGGTTACTGGTGACATTGACTGGGATGGAAATGATGGCCCGTGGCGCATGCTGTTCCAGGGAGCGGCGGATCATGTAGCCCTCTCAGGACAAGGAAGAGGGCGGGGATGTCAGCTGTGCGCTGGGTACTGTCCTGGATCATCTCCACGTAGAAGCTGTCATTGTCAACCGCGTTGTCAGAGATGATCACGGCCCGCCCGCCATGCTCCTGGACCACCGAGTCTTGGAGAGGAGGGAGCACTCCTCACCAGAGCGATCTGGTCCTGCATGAAGAAACCGTTGCTGAGTTCCCCGCAGGCCTCTGGAGGTTCAGCGGGGACAAGGTGAATCTGCTCATACCTTGTGTGAAAGATACCACCGAAGTCCTTGGCAGGTGTGGCTGTGAAGATGTATCGACTGTGTCCAGGACTCAGCACTTGAAAGTGCAAATAATCATGGATACGGAAGCAATGGGGAGCCAGAGCACCAGACAACACCCGCCCCCGCCGCGCCGGGGACTAACTCCAGGGCCCGGTCCGGCACCACGTTTTCTCCCGCCTCCCAGCTGCGCGTCGCTCGCTGGACTTTAGCTAGACAGCTGCCTTGAATTCTTATTTGACTGATGATGTAGATGCTGTGCTGTGCTGTGCCATGTGCCACTGTGCCCTTCTTCAGCACTGAAGGTCTTATTTTTATCTCTAAAAACAATATAATTTAAATAAATAATTACAATCTTACCTAATTACGGTACCATTATCCCACCTAATAATAATTCTTTGGCAAAAACTAATGCCTAACCCATATTCAGATTTCACTATTTGTTTTCAAAAATGACTTTACAATCAATTTCTTCAAATCTAGATCCAAACAGGGTCCACACGTCATACTTGGCTACTGTCTCTCTTAAATTTCATTCAATCCAGAGGAGTCCTTTTGCCTACTTCTCATTTTTTTCCATGCCATTTTCTTGAAGAAACCAGCTCAGTTTTGCTGAATGTGGTACTCTCTAGATTTATCTGTTTTCTTCCTTTTTGTGCTGTTGACTTTGTTCCTCTGCTCTCCATATTTCATCCAATCATGAAGGTAATTCTAAAGGCTTGATTAGATTCAGATTTAACTGTTTTGGCTACTGAAAAGGTGGTGCTATGTACTTCTTATTGCTTTACATCAGGATCACAGACTATGTGGTCAGGCCCGTTTTAGTAATGCCGAGATTGATCAGTGGTTTCAGGGTTACAGCCCAATCTTGCCATTGACAGGTTCCGTTTGAGTGTTTCACCTGATATTTTTCATCTATCGGTCATTGTTGTCTGGGTCTGTTGTGTCATTAGGACTCAAAATATAGTTATTTTTCTAACTTTATCATTCCCTCTACATTTATTAGCTGAAAGTTTTCTGTAAGATGGAACTTTTTCTCATCAACTGCAACTATTTTGTTACCTTGAAATACAGTGTGAAGCAAGCATGCAAAGGAGTCACTGACAAGATCAATGAGGAAATGTATTTTACTTTATTGCTGAATCTCCAGTGCCCAGTGCCTGTCCCCAGGGGGCCTTCATTTAAAAATTATTGGCCAGGCATTGTGGCTCATACGTGGGAGGCCAAGGCAAGAGGATTGTCTGAGCCTGGGAGTTGGAGAGCAGCCTAGGCAACATGGTGAGACCCCATCTCTACAAAATAGAAAAAAAGAAAATTAGCTGGGCATGGTGGTGCACACCTATGGCCCGGGCTACTTGGTAGGCCTAGGTGGGAGGACTGCTTGAGCCCAGGAGTTGGAGACCAGCCTAGGCAATATAGTGAGACCCCATCTCTACAAAATTTTAAAATCAGCAAAATGTGTAGGCACACAGCTGTAGTCTAAGCCACTTGAGAGGCTGGGGCAGGAGGATTGCTTAAGCCCAGGAGTTCAAGGGTGCAGTGAGCTGTGATTGTGCCACTGTACTCCAGCCTGAGTGACAGAGCAAGACGCTGTCTCAGAAAAGAAAAATAAATTGCTGAAGGCTTATTTCCCTTTAATTACTGATTTTCAGAATTAGGAGTTAGTGTCTCTCTCCTCTTTTTTACTTGTGGGCTTTTAAATAAAACCTTTTATTTATCAGCTTGTGGACTTTTATCTTTTTATGTATTTTGGTTTTCAGTCATCATTCTTTTTAGTGCTTATTGCTTATATTGCCTCATCTTTGACTGGTAAGAGCTTGTTTTTTAATTTTTTTTAAGTTATGAGGTCTCACCATGTTGCCTAGGCTGGGGTGCAGTGGCTATTCACAGGCATGATCATAGGGCCCCACAGCCTCAAGTGATCCTTCTGTCTCAGCCTCCCAAGTAGCTGGGACTACAGGCATGTGCCACCACACCTGATTAAATTTACTTTTGGCTTATGATATTTTCAACTTCTGATGGGTTTATTAGGATGTAACCAGGTAACTCTCTGGTATCTAGTCCCGGGAATGATTAGAACAGAGGAACATTGCCCCCTGGTGTGGAAGATCTTGCCAGGTAAAGGAAGTGGTTTAGAGTATGGGCTCTGGATTGATTGGTTTGCATAGGAATGGCATGCTTACAGGGGAGTGGTTTGATATTTCTAGGAATTAGCTAGTCCTAGGAGGGGAAGTCTCTTGGGTTAATGAGGCACCTGATGCCAGAACATCAAGAAGACAGAAAATAAGGAAATACAGTTAATATACGTGGTGCCTGCCATTTTTGAACCCATGATTTCCTGGCAGGGAAAAAGGCAAGTCTCAGCTCAGGTGTAGCTGATCATACTTGCAGATGTTCAGAGGACTCATTTCAGGAGCTTCCTATTAATGGTCACTGGCTCTTTTTTTAAGCATCAGCTTGTCGAGGCTACCAGGTGACTTACTGGAGAATTCAGTCTTGGCTTTTGTGCTTGGCTTGGGTTTCTAGGGTTCCCATGTAACCAGGAAAGCCCGCCAGCCCACTAATACTGTTGGATTAAGTACTACTTACACATAGCATCTGGTTGAGTCCCCTCTCATGGATCACGTGCACCACAAACACAAATAAACACCTCAGCTTTCTTTTATGAAAGGAAAATAACTTGTAAGCATATGAAGCGAATGGTCTGAATGCTAAGTGATAGTGAGGGTTCTCTTATGGCCTATCGATTGTGACCTGTCTCTGCTGCTCCTTCACCAACTATGCTTTACTGTTATCCCGTCCCTTGAGCACAGGCTGAAGGACTGGCCATTAGTTGTCTAACCTTATTCATCAGGCAGCCTATAAAACACCATTCTTAGTTGGCAGTTCCAAATAGATCTCTGTTTGTCCCTGATCTTATAGCTGCTATAGAGAAGGTATATCTTTGTCCACCTGCTACCAAATGTTAATCATTATTAAAGCTTGTGGTGGGTACCTGGAGATCTCTCATCTTTTGTGTGTGTTTGAAAATTCCATATTAAAAAGGTTGGAAAAATGAATCAAGTTTACATCCAGTAGGATGGCTACCACCAACAAAACAGAAAATAAGTGTTGGTGAGGATATGGTGAAACTGGAACACTCATGTTCTCTTAGTGGGAACGTAAAACGGTGCAGCCACTATAGAAAACAGTATGGCAGTGACTCATATTAAAAATAGAATTGCATATAAATATAATCCAGCATTTCAGCTTCTGGGTGTATACACAAAAAAGTGAAAGCAAGGACTTAAACATGTTCACGGCAGCATTATTCACAATAGACAAAAGGTGGAAGCAACCCGAATGTTCATTGACAGATGAAATCATTAATAAAATTTGGTATGTACATACAACGCAATATTATGTTGTAGCATGTATCAAAATGTCTTTCCTTTTTAAAGCTGAGGGCACTATCCTAAGTGAAATAAGTCAGTCACAAAAAGACAAATACTGTTTGATTCCACTTACATAAGGTTATGTACAGTAGTGAAATTCGGAGACAAAGTAGAACAGTGGTTGCCAGGGGCTGGGGGAGGGGGTAATGGAGATTTTTTGTTTAATTCTTTTTTTCAAAATTTACTTTTTACTTTTTTCTTTTGTTAAAAAAATTGTTTACGCTTAGTGCCACTCAGTGACAGATTACTGTTTAATAGATTCAGAGTTCCAGTTTTGGGTTTTTTTTTCTGTTTTGTTTTGTTTTTGTTTTGGTTTTTTTTGAGATAGGGCCTTGCTTTGTTACCCAGGGAGAGTACAATGGCATGCTCACAGCTCACTGCAGGCTTGAACTCCTGGGCTCAAGCCACCCTCCCACCTTATCCTCCTGAGTAGCTGGGACTACAGACGTGTATCAATCACCATACTTGGCTATTTTTATTTTATGTTATTTATTTATTTATTTAGAGACAGAATTTCACTCTGTCGCCCGGGCTATAGTGCAGTGGCACGATCTTAGCTCACTGCAACCTCTGCCTCCCAGGTTCAAACGATTCTCCTGCTGCAGCCCCCAGAAGAGCCGGGACTACAGGCAAGCGCCACTATGCCCAGCTAATTTTTTGTATTTTTAGTAGAGACGGGGTTTCACCATGTTAGGCAGGCTGATCTTGAACGCCTAAGCTCAGGCAGTGTGCCCGCCTTGGCCTCCCAAAGTGCTGGGATTACAGGCATGAGCCACCGCGCCTGGTCTATTTTTATTTTATTTTTCTAGAGACAGTGTCTCACTATATTGTCCCAGCTGGTCTCAAACTCCTGGGCTGAAGCGATCCTCCTGCTTCAGCCTCTCAAAGGAGATGACAGTCATGAGCCACCACCCCTGGTTCAGAGTTCCAGTTTTGCAAGATAAAAAGAGTCCTGCAGATGCATGGTGGTGATGGCTGTGCAACAATGTGAATGTGCTTATACCACTGCACTGTACAGTTAAAAACAGTTAAGATGGTCCACTTTATGTTATGTGTATTTTATCACAATTTTAGATAAAAGAATCAAGTTTAAGTACTCTATAAAGTTAAGCATAAACCTATACCATACCTGAATAATTTCACTCCTAGGTATTTACACAAAAATATCAAAACATATGTTCACAAAAATGTTCATCGTTCAAGAATGTTCATAGCAGCTTTATTCATTATAACCCAAAACTGGGAACAAGTCAAATGTCTCTCAACAGGAAATGGGTAAACAAAATAGGCTCTATCCATACAATAGAGTACTAATCTGGACACATAACAATATGGATAAATGTTAAAAACATTATTCTGAGGAAAATAAACCAGACACAAAAGGAAATATACTGGTTTGATGAAGATCAACAGCAGAAGAATCTAAACAATGGTGATAGAATCAGAGCAGTGAGGGGTGGGAGTGGAGATGGGAAGGCAGGGAGACCAAGGGTTGGGGGCATGGGGGCGTGAAGTGCTACTGACAGAAGGAACTTTCTGGGTCAATGTATTTTTTTTTTTTTTTTTTTGGTGAGACGGAGTCTCGCTCTGTTGCCCGAGCGGGAGTGCAGTGGGGCTATCTCAGCTCAATGCAACCTCTGCCTCCCGGGTTCAGGCGATTTTCCTGCCTTAGCCTCCCAAGTAGCTGTGATTACAGGTGCCTACTGCCACTCCAGTTAATTTTTTGTATTTTTAGTAGACAGCCAGGATGGTCTTGATCTCCTGACCTCATGATCTGCCTGCCTTGGCCTCCAGAAGTGCTAGGATTACAGTTATGAGCCACCGCGCCCAGCTGATGTAAGTATTTATATCTTGACTGGGATGTTGGTTCCACAGGTATATATATTTGCCAAAACTCATCAAACTGTATACTTAAGGTCTGTGAACTTACTATATGTTCTTTATACCTCAACAAAATCAGTATTTAAAAAAAGAGAACGTCCTCTCCCTGCTCTCCCCTCTTCCCCTGGGGTCAGTGAAGAAAGTATGAAAAAACTAATGTGGTTTTGATGTTATTCTGTGTGCTGTGATGCATATAATTTATAAAACAACAGAAGATCATTTCTTGTGAACAGGTTGCTTATAATAAACCAAGGGCAACAGGTCACTGCTGACTGGCCTAGCTCCCTTAGCCAGCATCACAGGTGACTAAGAAGGAAGTGAGAGATAGCAAGTGTACGCTTCGTGCAGCAGGACAGTATCATACAGGGGCAAGAGACAGTTCAGGAAGGTGAGGTCATAGCTCATGAGGAAGGTTGCTTGGTGAGCAGCAGGCCTCTGCATTATCTTTGGTATCAGTGAAGAGCTGGTTTCCCTGGCAACAGGGGCCTACTTAATGAATGGTGCCTGCCAGGCAGCAGGCATGAACATGTCCATAGCAAGTGTACATAGTGAAAAAAGATCTCTTCACCAAATATTCCCTTTTAGTCTACATACTCAGATCTGTTGATGGTTTAAGAACAATCAGAGAATGCTGAAAGACATAAAAAGCTTCAGTGCCATTACCCACTTCTCTTCTCACCATTCCTAGTAACAACCACTTGTAATATTTTATCCTTCTCCTCCTCTCCCTCCCTCTCTCCACCTCCTCTTCCTCCTCCCCCTCCTACCCCTCTCCTTCCCTCCCTCCCTCCCTTCCCTTCCTTTCTTCTTCTATTTTTTTTTTTTTTTTTTTTTTTTTTGAGCTGGTCTCACTCTGTTGGCTCACTGTAGCTTCCACCTTCTGGGCTCAACTGATTCTCCTGCCTCAGCCTCTGAAGTAGCTGGAAATATAGGCATGCACCGCCACACCTAGCTAATTTTTCTGGGTTTTTTTTTTGTAGAGATGAGGTCTCACTACTGGTCTCAAACTCCAGGACTCAAATGATCTGCCTGCCTCTGCCTCCCAAAGTGCTGGGATTACAGGCACCTTTTCTTTCATTAGTTATTTTGGTTTCATATATATTTCTGTACATTGCTAATTCTTAATTTATCAACTGTAGGCATTGTCTACTTACTGTTTATTATGATTAATAAGGATTTAGCTAATTGATACCACCCCATTTCTCCTTTTCTTCTTTTTACCATAACTTTTGTTGTATCATTGGTTTTCTTTCCATTGGTTACTTTTATACATTTAGATTCTGTCCTCAAACTCTTCGTTTTTAATTCTGTCGATTTTCACTAACGTCTCTTGACGTTTTTCCCCGACCCTTTGCTTCTATCTCTTTTCCTACTTCTACCTTCTGGTTTCTGTGAACTTCACTTTGATATTTACATTGTTGAGGTTGAAAATATTTACATTCTGCTCAGAAATCATAACTGAATCCCCATGCTTTGTCTGTAGGTCGATGACACAAATTTAAAATTAATAAAAATATTAAATTGTTATGACATTATGTTTTCCTCTATAATTATGTCATGACCCTAGACCTCTCAAAGGACAATATTCCTAGAAAATTGTATGATGGGCCAGGCATGGTGGCTTACGCCTGTAATCCCAGCACTTTGGGAGGCTGAGATGGACAGATCACTTGAGGTCAGGAGTTCAAGACCAGCCGGCCCAACATGGTAAAACTCTGTCTCTACTAAAAAATACAAAAATTAGCTGGGTGTCGTGACAGGCACCTGTAATCCCAGCTGCTTGGGAGGCTGAGGCATGAGAATCACTTGATCTCAGGAGGCAGAGGTTGCCGTGAGCTGAGATCACCACTGCACTCCAGCCTGGGCGACAGAATGAGACTGTCTCCAAAAAAAAAGAAAAAGAAAAAGAAAATTGTATGATGGATTCTCTTTTCTTAAAGAACCACAGTTACCCAAATTCATACCACATTAGTTTACTTCAAGTTTGGATCATAACTTTCCTGTCTTAGAATTTTTATAATAATTTTTCCCTCATTAGGAGAAGCAAAAACCTTCTTCATGAAAGCACTGATATCTATTAGTTCCTTATTCTAAAATTGTTCAGGGTCTATTCTAGAATTCTCAAGAATATCTTTTTGGGGCATGTGGACCTCCTGTTTTAATTTGAATAGATTTCTTTCAAACCCCACTGCAAGCAGTCATCCTAGGGTTTCTTTTTATTAGATTAACAGGGTTAGTACTATCATTTTCTGTTTTCTACATGCTCCTCACACTTGATTTCCTGGCCAACATATTCAATTATCTCCTTCAGAAAACATAAATAGTAGAGAAACCCTGAATCCTTACAGGTGTAAGAATGGCTTTAGTTTGTCCTCAGTCTTGATAGCTAGCTTGTCTAAGTTTGGATTTCTAGGTTCAGAATTATTTTCCCACCCAACTCTGAAGGTGTGCTCCATTAATTCCTTAAGAAACATTTAAGGTTGTGAAATAGAACACATATATACATAAAATACAAATGTGTATCTTAATGAATTGTTATAGAGTAAATATCCATATAACCACCATCCAGGCCATAAAATAACATTTCGTCAAAATCTTAGACATCTACATCAACATTTTCCACCCTTGGCTCACTGGTCTCTTTCCAATTCCAATGTTCCTCTTTCCTCTTAGAAATACCCACAATTATCAGACTCTGTCTCAAAAGAAAAGAGGACGGGTGTGGTGGCTCGTGCCTGTAATCCTAGCACTTTGGGAGGCCGAGGTGGGTGGATCACGAGGTCAGGAGATCAAGACCATCCTGGCCAACATGGTGAAACCCCATCTCTACTAAAATATAAAAAATTAGCTGGGCATGGTGGTACACACCTGTAATCCCAGCTACTAGGGAGGCTGAAGCAGGGGAATCACTTAAACCTGGAGGCAGAGATTGCAGTGAGCTGTGATCATGCCACTGCACTCCAGCCTGATGACAGAATGAGACTCTGTCTCAAAAAAAAAAAAAAAAAAATCTGAATTTTATGGAAATAACTTTCTTGCTTTATAAAAATAATGTTATCAAATAAATATGCTTCTCTACACATAATTTAGTTTGCTTATTTTTAAGTTTCACATAAATGGAATAATACAGAATATATTATTTTGAGTCTGGCTTTATTTGCTTAGCATTATGTTTTGAAATTCATCCATGTAGTTGGATGTAGCTACAGTTCATTCATTTCCATTGCTGTTCAGTATTACATTGGATTAATCTAATACAATGTGTATCTCTCTTCTACTAATGATAGATATTTATTAATAGGTTGGTTCCAGTTTGAGGCTGTCATGAATAATGCTTCTCGGAAGATCTTTGTATATGTTTTCTCAACCTGATGTGAAAGACATTTTTTTTTCTTTTTTTGAGACAGAATCTCTCACTGTCACCCGGACTGGAGCGCAATGGCGTGATCTAGGCTCCTGGCAACCTCTGCCTCCTGGGCTCAAGCGATTCTCTTGTCTCAGCCTCCCCAGTACCTGGGATTACAGGTGCCTGCCACCACGACCAGCTAATTTTTTGTATTTTTTAGTAGAGATGGGGTTTCACTGTGTTGGCCAGGCTGGTCTTGAACTCCTGACCTCGTGATCCGCCCGCCTCAGCCTCCCAAAGTGCTGGGATTACAGGCGTGAGCCACCACTCCTGGCTGAAAGAAAATTTTTGACTTCTTGTTTTATCAGTTACTGAGATAATTTTGTTCAAATCTCCCTTAAGCATTGTGAGTTTCTCTTTGTGATTCTGACAGCTTTTGCTTTATACATGTCAAGGCAATAATATTTGGTACATACATATTTTGTACCAATATTAATTATTACTGATGACTTGAAGCTTTTATCACAATTAAGTGGTCCTCACTCTAATTGTTTTGTCCTAAATTCTGTTTTGCCTCATATTAATAGACCTAGACCAGCTTGCTTTCTTATTTATTTATTTATTTATTTATTTATTTAGACGGAGTCTCGCTCTGTCGCCCAGGCTGGAATGCAGTGGCTGATCTCGGCACACTGCAAGCTCCGCCTCCCAGGTTCACGCCATTCTCCTGCCTCAGCCTCCCGAGTAGCTGGGACTACAGGCGCCCGCCACCACGCCTAGCTAATTTTTTGTATTTTTAGTGGAGACGGGGTTTCACCGTGTTAGCCAGGATGGTCTCGATCTCCTGACCTCGTTATCCGCCCACCTCGGCCTCCCAAAGTGCTGGGATTACAAGCATGAGCCACCGTGCCCGGCCTCTTTCATTTTTTTTTTTTATCGCGGCAAAATACACGTAATATAAAAATTTCCATTTTAACCATTTTATTTATATTTTTTAGAGAGAAGGTCTTGCTTTGTTGCCCGGGCTGGAGTGCAGTTGCATGATCATGAAACCACCTCTACAAAATTATAACTGAGGAAATTATGACAATGAAAGAAATCAGACCTAAATAACTCCATCTTGCTTCTAATGTTTAAGCTGTCTTTGCTCATTCCTGCGAGTAGGCTAAACTAACCTTGGGAAGGAATTCAGTTCATGGTTTGACCCTGAAACAAAATTAATAACAGCCCTTTCCTGAAAAGACCTCCTTCTTGCCTGGGGACCAGTCTGCCTTTGCAGAACTAATAAATTAGCTACAAGATTAGAAATTACAGTTTAGGGATCATGCCACCTCTGGCACCTAGAGTCTGAACCTCTCCAAATTGCTCCTGGGGATAACATCATTATTGTAAAACCTATGATCAGTGCTTGAGAGATTTTGCAGACCCTGCACTCAGTGGATCAGCTGACACCACTCAGACCAGGAATCTGGCTCAACCAGTTCTGCCATTCCATTCAGGAACAGAAGACAGCAAGAAAAACTCACTTCAACCCCCTATGATTCCATCTCTAATCTGACCAGTCAGCACTCCCCACTTCCCAAGCTCCTACCTGCCAAATTATCTTTAAAAACCCTGATCCCCGAATGCTTGGGGAGACTGATTTGAGTAATAATAAAACTCCGGTTTCCCACACAGCCAGCTCTGCGTGAATTACTCTTTCTCCATTGCAGTTATCCTGTCTTGATAAATCGGCTGTGACTAGGCAGTGGGCAAGGTGAACCCATTGGGTGGTTAAAATCAGAGTTCACTGTAACTTCGAACTCCAGGGCTCATGCCATCCTCCCTCCTGGTCCTCCCAAAGTGCTAGGATTAGATTACAGGCATGAGCCACTCTACCCAGCCCCATTTTAACAATTTTAAAGTGTACAATTCAGTGGTATTAAGTACATTCATGATCATCACTATCTAGTTCCATAACTTATTAATCATTCAAAAAAAAAAAACACTCTATATCCATTAAATAATAACTGCCAATCTTCTCCTTTGTTCAGCCCCTGGTGACCACTATTCCATTTCCTGTTCTTATGAAAATGACTGTTCTGTGTACCTCACATGCATAGAATTATACAATATTTCCCTTTTCGTATCTGACTGTATTCACTTAGCATAAAGTTTCCAAGGTTTATCCATGTTGTATGTGTTTGTACTTCATTCGTTTTATGGCTGAATATATCCCATTATATACCACATTTTATTTATCTGTTCATGAGTTGGTGAACATTTCAGTTGTTTCTACTTTTTGGTCAAGAAAAAAATAGGTGAATTGGACTTCATAAAATGAAAAACTTTTGTGTATCAAAGAACACCATGAAGAGAATGAAAAGGCAACCCACAGAATGGGAGAAAATCTTTGCAAATCATGTATCAAGTAAGTGATTAATATCCAGAATACATAATGAACTCCTACAACTCAACAGCAAAACCAAACAACCCAATTAAAAATGGACAAAGGGCTTGAATAGCCATTTCTCCAAAGATACCCAAATGACTAATAAATACATGAAAAGATGTTCAACATCACTAATCATTAGGGAAATGCAAATAAAAACCACAATGAATGTCACTTCCCATGTATTAGGATAGCTATGTTTTAAAAAGAAAAATAAGTATTGGCAAGGATGTGGAGAAACTAGAACTCTCACATTTTACTGGTGGAAATGCAAAATGGTACAACCACTTTGGGTACAGTTTGATATTTTTCCAAAAAGTTAAACAAAATTACCATATGATTCTACAATTCCACTCCTAGGTGTATACCCCAAAGAATTGAAAACATATACTTAAAACAGGTGTGCGTATACATGTGTTTATAGTAGCACCATTCACAATAGCCAAAAGGTGGAAACAGCCGAAATGTCCCTCAACAGATTAATGGATAAACAAATTTTGGTGTATAAATACTGTGGAATATTATTCAGCTATAAAAAGAAATGAAGTACTGATGCATGCTACAACATGGCTGAAACTCCAGAGCATTATGCTACATTATGAAAGAATCCAGACAAAAAAGGTCACATATTATATGACTCTGTATACTTGAAATATCTAAAATCGATAAATTCATAGAGACAGGGCCGAGCTTGGTGGCTCACGCCTGTAATCCCAGCACTTTGGCAGGCCACGGTGGGCTGATCGCCTGGGGTCAGGAGTTCGAGACTAGCCTGGCCAAAATGGTGAAACCTGGTGTCTACTAAAAATACAAAAAATAGCCAGGCATGATGGCAGGCATCTGTAGTCTCAGCTACTTGGGAGGCTGAGGCAGGAGAATTGGTTGACCTGGGAGACAGGTTGCAGTGAGCTGAGATAGCGCCACTGCACTCCAGCCTGGGTGACAGAGTGAGATCTTGTCTCAAAAAAAAAAAAAAAATCATAGAGACAGAATGCAGATTGATGGTTGTCAATGGCGAAGGGGAGAGGGAATGGAAGGAACAGCTTAATGGGCAAGGGGTTTTATCATAGAGTGATGGAAATGCTTTAGAGCTAGGTAGAGGTAGTGGTTGCCTAACATGGTGAATGTATTGAGTGCCAGTGAATTGTTCATTTTAAAATAGTTAGGGCCGGGTGTGGTGGCTCATGCCTGTAATCCCAGCATTTTGGGAGGCCAAGGCGGGCAGATCACTTGAGGTCAGGAGTTTGGGACCAGCCTGGCCAATATGGCGAAACACCATCTCTACTAAAAATACAAAAACTTAGCTGGGCGAGGTGGCGCACGCCTATAATCCCAGCTACTTGGGAGGCTGAGGCAGGAGAATGGCTTGAACCCAGGAGGCAGAGGTTGCAGTGAGCCAAGATCATGCCATTGCACTCCAGCCTGGGCAACGAGAGTGAAATTCAGTCTCAAAAAAAAAAAATCAATAAATATGTATGTATAAATTAGCTGGGTGTGGTGGTGTGTGCTTGTAGTCCCAGCTACCCAGGAGGCTGAGGCATGAGAATCACTTGAACCCGGGAGGCAGAGGTTGCAGCGAGCCGAGATTGTGCCACTGCACTTCAGCCTGGGAGATAGAACAAGACTCTGTCTCCAAAAAATAAAAACAAAAAATAAAATAAAAATAAAACATTATATTGGTCTATTAAGGCTGCTATAACAAAATACCTTAGACTGGGTAATTTGTAAATAATAGAAATTTAAGGCTGGGCGCAGTGGCTCATGCCTGTAATCCCAACACATTGGGAGGCTGAGGCGGGTGGATCACTTGAGGTCAGGAGTTCGAGACCAGTCTGGCCAACATGGTGAAACCCCATCTCTACTAAAACTACAAAATTAGCTGGGCATGGTGGTGCATGCCTGTAATCCCCAATCACCTGAGCTGGGGAGGCAGAGGTTTCAGTCAGCCGAGATTGTACCACTGAACTCCAGCCTGGGTGACAAAGCGAGACTATGTCTCAATACATACATACATACATAAAAATAAAAATAAATAGAAATTTATTTCTCACAGTTCTGGAGGTTGGGAAGTCCAAGATCAAGGCACCAGCAGATTTGGTGTCTGGTGATGACTTGCTCTCTGCTTCATCACGGGCACCTCTTTGCTACATCCTCACATGGTGGAAATGTAGAAGGGCAAAGAGGACTAACAGACTCACTCAAACCCTTTTATAAGGCTAATCCCTCATGGATGGGATTAGTCATGACCCAATCACCTCATAAAGGCCCTGCCTCTTACTAATATTGCATTGGGAATTTTCAGTATGAATTTTGGAGGGACACAAACATTCAAACCATATCAAATGAATATCCAAGTACCTTATTTTCCTTGGAGTGGTTGTAAATGGTACTGCATTTTGTTGTAGTTGTTGTTGGTTTTGTTTGTTCATTTTTGTTTTGAGACAGGGTCTTGCTCTGTTGCCCAGGCTAGAGTATAGTGGCACAATCTCAGCCCACTGCAGCCTCAACTTCCTGGGCTTAAGCTATCCTCTCACCTCAGATTTCTGAGTAGCTGCAACTACAGGCACACGCCACTATGCCCAGTGAATTTTTGTAGTTTTTGTAGAGACAGGGTTTCGCATGTTGCCCAAGCTGGTGTTGAACTCCTGACCTCAAGTGATTCACCTGCTTAGAACTCCCAAAGTACTTGGATTATAGGTGTGAGCCACTGTGCCCAGTGGTTCTGTGTTTTGAAAGTATGGGGTTTTTCATTTTGTTTTGTTTTGTTTTGTTTTGTTTTTGAGACAAAGTTTCGCTCTTTCACCCAGGCTGGAGTGCAGTGGTAGGATCTCGGCTCAGTGCAACCTCCACCTTCCAGTTTCAAGTGATTCTCCTGCCTCAGCCTCCAGAGTTGCTGGGATTACAGGTGCCCGCCACCACGCCTGGCTAATTTTTGTAATTTTTTTCTATTTCCAAGACCATCTCTATTACTTCTCGGGCCATATTTTTATGTTTATTTATCTTTGTCTTTCATGAATAGTTTTTCCTCAAATGTGTGGAGTCTCTTAGTTGACTAATCATATCTAACAATGAAGAGACAGGGAGGCTGAATGAGCTGGCTCTGCACACATTAAGCTAGTTGAATGGGTTTAATTGGCAAGGAGATGGGGAGGGAGCCAAATGTCATAAAGAGGAGGGCTTTACTCTGGCACATACATCTTTTCTAACTAGCATATTGCCACCATGAAGACCGAATCTTCCTGAGTGAAGCTCTGGGAACGCTGTGTCTGAATCCCACATTTTTCATTACATGAACCAGTACATCTCCATTTAAGCTAATTTGAGTGAGGTTCTCTCTTACTTAAAACCAAAAGCATTTTAACCTGCTTTAAATTTCCTTCACTTAACCCGAAATAAATCTCTTTCCATATCATATAGTGTCCAGCAATTCCTTATGGCTAATGGTCCACGGAGAGTAAAAACAAAGCTAGATCTTTTGTTTTGTTTTTTTGAAAACAAAACAAACAAACAAAAAAAAAACCAGAGTCTTGCTGTGTCACCCAGGCTGGAGTGCAGTGGCACAATCTTGGCTCACTGCAACCTCCACTGCCTGGGTTCAAGTCATTCTTGGGGAATCACAGCCTTCTGAGTAGCTGGGATTATAGGCATGCACCACCACTCCTGGCTATTTTTGTATTTTTAGTAGAGACGGGGTTTGGCCATGTTGGCCAAGCTGGTCTCGAACTCCTGACCTCAAGTGATCCGCCCGCCTTGGTCGCCAAAAATGTTGGGATTACAGGCGTGAGCCATTGCGCCTGGCCAAGGATAGTTCTTTTGAATTGTTTGCTAATCATCAATAGTCACTGTTTTAGGGTGGTGGAATTATGGGTGACAAATTTTTACTCTCACTTTTCTGAAAAAGTGATAAAATGTTTTTGGAACTTAAAAAAAAACCTTGCTATATCATCTTTATATAAGTCCACTAAGAAGAGATTTTTTTTTAAAAGCACCTGCAGTATGTAAGGCCCTGTGGAGAAAGCAAAGATGAATAAATCTCTGTCCCTAAAGAGTAGGAACACAGAAGGAATACACATGAAGGAGGGAGGGCCTGATTGATTATGAACTGAGTTGCGTATGGTCTTCTTTGCTTGACTTCAGCTAATGTAAAGATAAATCTCTATATGATATTTAGATGTCATTAAAGTTGGATCTGTAAACGTGCTGAGCTTGAGTACAATTTCCATCCACTTGTATTAAGGTAAAATGTGAGCCTGCCAGTAAGTCATGTAGCTGCACACTCCCACCACACGGTGGCGGCATACCTAAATGGAAGCAGCAGCTCCTGGTGTAACAAGTCCCTGCAGGACTGAAGCTAGGGAAAAGAAGCAACAATGATGTCACCATAGGAAACAAACACCTTTACAAGTGTGGCAATGGTTCAAGATGGCTGTCAGCAGAGTCCTGGAAGCACTTTCTTATTCTTATTATGCCACCACCTCAGTTGTCCCTACACAACTCTATCCTCATAGTTCCCCTTTAAGAAAACTTTATTATAATTATTTTATTTCATTTGTTGTCTTACTTGCCACCCCTATCATTCTCACCATCAGAGACCACTGCAGACTATCTGACCTTTGGGGCTTTAGTTTAATTTCCAGACTATTCTTCCTTTTTCCTCCCCTTCCCTATAAGAATTAGTTTCCCAGGTCAAATGCAAATTCCTTAGCCATCCTGCTGAAAATTATTTTCCTCCACTCCTAAGCTCTTATGATGATAAACTTATTGTCATGAATACTAATTTGTAATTATATCCAGTAGCTTCCTGACATTGGTTTAATTACTGATCTGTGCTGTTTATTCATTCATTCCACAAGCATTGTGTCAGCAAAGTGCCAGGGAGCTAGGAACATAGAATGAACAAGATAAATTCCTAGACTCTGAGGTGCTCACCATCTAGTGACAGATGACAGTTATAAAATGATGTGATAAGGGCTTTAATAGAGGAATGAATAAGGAGTATTGAGCAGGGAGTGGTGAAAATGGAGAGGCTGAGCTGGCTATCTGGGACAGTCCAGGTTTACACATGGGAGGTAATGATAAAGATGAGTCATAAAGGACTCATCACAAGCTTTTGGAATTTGCCAGATAGAAGGAGGTGGGAATGTCACATCAGGCCACAAAAATAACAATTCATGAAAATACCACTAGTTCTTCAAACTGGAGTTCAGTAAGGTCAGGGCAAACAAGGCGTAGGATAGCTTCAGCCTTCCTCAGCTTGTCAACTAGATCTGATAGAGGCATTTGGTTTTATTTGTGGTAATAAACTTGCCAACCTCTCTGGCCTGTCTGTGGCTGAGTTTTATATGGTAGACACTGTGCCGAAATTTTGAATTAGTTGAATAGGAACTTTCACATAATTAAATCAAGTTTTCCAGTCTCTGTCAGAAAATCAAAAGTTTTTTTTGACATCAAGCCCACCATCTCCATGGCAACTATTAGCTGGAGCCACTTTAGAAGGAGCCTGGCTGTCCCAGTTTGCTGTAGACCTTACCTCTCCTGGGAACTTACACCTACCTGGCCAGACACATTTAGTTATGATATTTGCCTGACCTCTGTAGACAGCTGAATGTGACCTCTGTTTTCAGACATCTGGGGGCCCCAGTTACAGAAGTAGGCCAAGATTCTTAAGAAATCTGGTGCAGATCCCCTTTGTGGAGGTGAAAATGAAGGGGAAGAAGGAAGCAGGGAGCAGGAGTTGACCCAGCTGCTGAGGTTGGTTGTGTAGAGCGCCACCTAGAGGGGAATGGGTCAGAGCATAGAAAGAGAAAGGCAGCAGTCCCTTCCTGTGGCTGGGGCCTACAGGAGGAACAGAATGATGCATGAAGATGCCCAGGACCCATTCATTGGACATTAATCCTGACCTGTGGGGGTAAGAGTGATAGGTCTACCCCGATTGTCCTGGGAGCTGGGGCAAGAGTTCAAATGGAGATCCAGAGCCCACAGCCTGCTCCCTTTCTCTTCATAGCCTTACCTCTGTCCTACAGACTAAGATACACATGTGTGTGGCCACCCCAGGCCATAAGTCCAAGTTCTGTCCACAGCTTCCCTAGTTGCTGGCAAATAGCTGGCCTTTGGTCAACCATTGAAACTGGGGGTATGTGCACTGGTACGTGGCTCACTCTCAGAAAGATAGACACAAAAACCAGGCCTGGCCAGACTCTTAAATAAGTCTCAGAGCTGTTTTGGCAGGGAATTTTGGGGTCTAGGTACCGCAAACGTGTTCTAGAAGCTAGGTGTGGACTCTAGATGGGCATATCCCCTTGGGCTGGTAGACTCCTCATCCCTTATGGAGGGGCATAGTCAGAAGACAGCCAGCGTCCTAGAGCCTTATAAACTCGAGGGCAAGGGCTGAAATATTATCAGGGACAGGGATGCACTTGGGTTACTATGGGTAATGGGGTCTGTGTTAGTTTGCTAGGCCTACTGTAACAGAGTACCACAAATGGGTGGCTTCAAACAACAGATACGTATTCTCTCACAGTTCTGGAGGCTAGAAGTCCAAAATTAAGGTGTTGGCAGGATTCGTTGTTTCTGAGGGCTCTGAGGGAGAATCTATTCCACACCTCTCTCCTGGTTTTTGGTGACAGCTGGCAATGGTTGGCTTGCAGATACATCACTCTAATCTCTGCCTCCATCTTCACGTGGCATTCTCTCTGTTTCTCTGTGTCTGCACATGGCCATTTTCTTCTAAGGATACAAGTTATATTACATTAGGGGCTCCTTCTACTCCAGAATGACCTCATTTTAACTAGTTATACCTGCAACAACCCTACTTGAAAATAAGGCCATATTCTGAGGTACAGGGAGTGAAGACTTCAACATATCCTTATTGGGGGAAACAATTCAGCCCACAAGAGAGTCTATCATCAAGTCACAGGCACCGACAAGGGAAGTAGGGCTCACAAGTTTGCAGAAACCACCTTGCAGCCAGGGCTCCTACAACTTCGGAACAAGGTGGATGCTCCCCCAGGACAGCTTGGTTCTCCGTGACTGTTTTTTTTTTTTAAACGGGGTCTCACTCTGTCACGCAACCTGGAGTGCAGTGGCATGATCTTGGTTCACTACAACCTCCACCTCCCAGGCTCAAGCGATCCTCCCACCTCAGCCTCCTGAGTAGCTGGGAGCACAGGTGCATGCCACCACACCTGGCTAATTTTTTGTCTTTTTGGTAGAGACAGGGTTTCACCATGTTGCCCAGGCTGGCTCATTGACTTATGCTAATAGATCATCTAATAGCACAGTGCCCCAGTCCCTCCTCATCAACTTCAATCACTCCTGCTGCTTTCCCAAGCAACTGCCTTCACTCTGTGTATCTTTTTCTTGACCTGATGGCTTCAGCTGAATCTGGCTCTGTGGCTCCTGTAGCTGCTCTTTCATTGTTTTTCATCTTTTGCTCCCACTACCAGTTGCCCCTAACCTGTAGTTCAAATTGCTGAGAGATGGTCTGGTCCAGAAAATTGCTGTGGTCTCTGTTGGCATAGCTTTCTCACCAGTTTGCCTCAGGGGAAAATGGATAATCTGCATATTGGCTGCCCTAGGGATAGGTGCCTGCCCACTCAGGCCCAAGTAGCTGTGTCCCTGGTATCCATGGCCAGTTATCTCGGAGGAAGCAGCCTAAGTGGTTTATTAGCGGTGGCTAAGGGCAGGACAGTTGCCCATTGCTCCTCCTAAGACAAGGTTTCCAAACCTTGGCCTTACTGTCATTTTCAGCTGAATAACTCATTGTTGTGGGGTACTGACCTGTCCGTTCTAGACTGTTTAGCAGCATCCCTGGCCACCACCTAACAGATGCCAGAAGAACCCTTTCCCCTTCCTGTAGAATTATGACAATTGAAAATGTTTATAGACTTTGCCAAATATTCCCTGGGGGAAAA
Source organism: Chlorocebus sabaeus (assembly GCF_047675955.1). Classification (NCBI taxonomy): domain Eukaryota; kingdom Metazoa; phylum Chordata; class Mammalia; order Primates; family Cercopithecidae; genus Chlorocebus; species Chlorocebus sabaeus. The sequence goes on from NC_132918.1 coordinate 2,580,749, forward strand.
ATCACCCTTGGTTGAGAACCACTGTTCTAAGGGTATGGGAGGTACCAGAATTAGCCCATCCATGTGGGTGTAGTAGGTAGTTAGGACTGTGAGTGTGAAGGCTACTGATTATATATCTGCCCTCTCAGGGCTGGCTCAGAGACTGAGAGAAGTAGCTTCTGCTAAGGACAGGGGTCAGATAGAGCATTGATGGGTTCATAGATGAATGGCTGTGCTCATTCAAAATGGGGAAATCAAGACAGAGTTGTGTGTGTGTGTGTGTGTGTGTGTGTGTTGCAGCTTCACGGACTTGAGTGAGCATGTTCATTGGTTTACTCTTTGTGTATGTATACATTTTCAAGAATGTGCAATTCTCTGTGTGGGCGAAGGTATCTGTGTGAGGGCATACATATATGTGTGTGTGTATCTCAAGGTTGGACTATAAATAGCCCATGCTGCCCCTCCTATGTTATCAGGATAGATTAGTGTCATATGTGACACACCTCATTGGCATTCTCAGATTCTTACCCTTATACAAGGTAAGAATCAGTTCCACTGAAGTTGAAATGGAAAACAACTTCTGCTTCAGTGTTTTTGTTTGTTTGTTTGTTTTGTTGTTGTTGTTGCTGCTGTATAAACCTGTCTGCCTCTAAGCATATGTAATAGATAATGCTCCCAGTGGTCTCCAGTGACATCATACTTGAGCATCAGAATCCAGGATGGACTAAGCTCAGGGTCCAAGAGACACACAGCCAAGCCTATTCTGAACTTGTATCTATTTTCTAGCGTTAGCCTTTTAGCCAACTGGTTATATAGCAGATTGCTTAACTTTTAATTTCTTTAGTTTTCCTTTCTGTAAAATGCAGGTATTAATACCCTTCTTAGAAGACTGTTTTAAGAACAACTTACATTATCATAAGGAATTTAAAGAATAGTGCTTCAGAAATGTTGAGTGAAGATAAATTGTCCTTCCTCCTGTACTTGCATTATTTAAGTTCTTCTCTTTAAAAAAAATCAACTGATATTTATTTCTGTACTGCATGCTCCTGATCATGTAAGTAGTTGTCTTTTTTACTTGGTTAGCTATCTGGGTATATAGAGGTTGGTCTGTGGTCTTCACTTGATATAGTGTCTACCATGGCATAACTCAATAGTCATTTGTTTCTGTTGATTTTGTATTTTTGTTTGTTTGTTTTTGTTTGTTTTTTGTTTTTGTTTTTTTTTTAGACAGAGTCATGCTGTTACCCAGGCTGGCGTGACCTCAGCTCACTGCAACCTCTGCCTCCTGGGTTCAAGTGATTCTCCTGCCTCAGCCTCCCAAGTAGCTGCGATTACAGGCACCTGCCATCACACCCAGCTAATTTTTTTTTTTTTAATTTTTTAAATTTTTTATGTTTTGAGATGGAGTTTCGCTCTCATTGCCCAGGCTGGAGTGCAATGGTAGGATCTTGGCTCACTGCAACCTCTGCCTCCCGGGTTCAAGCGATTCTCCTGCCTCAGCCTCCTGAGTACCTGGGATTACAGGCATGTGCCACCACACCCAGTTAATTTTGTATTTTTAGTAGAGACGGGATTTCTCCATGTTGGTCAGGGTGGTCTTGAACTCCCGACCTCAGGTGATCTGCCCACCTTGGCCTTCCAAAGTGCTGGTATTACAGGCATGAGCCACCCACCACACCTGGCTGTTAATTTTTGTATTTTTACTGGAGATGGGGTTTCACCACGTTGGCCTGGTTGGTCTTGAACTCCTAACCTCAAGTGATCCACCCAGCTTGGCCTCCCAAAGTGCTGGGATTACAGGTGTGAGCCACCATACCCAGTCTGCTGATGTTTTTGACAGTGATGATTCTGGCCTGCTTACATCCCTAAGATTATCTGACAACTTTCAGTTATTCAGTGTTATTAAAATTGGTCCTTGGTTACTTTCAAATGAGAAGAGCTTACCTTTCTTTCAACCAACCACCACATGTGAGAAGCAGAAAGACAGATGGGGCAAGACAATGCCCTCAAGATATTATAGTAACGGATAAGCCACAGACTCAGAAGGTAGAGACCTGTGGACACCCTGGTTGGGTGATTTTCTTCGTTTTCTTATCCTTTGAAATTAATACTTTAAAATTTGTGTTCAGTCTGTCTATAGAGGAGAGACTGAGCAGTGTCTGGGCAAAGGCAGTGGACAAAGACTTTGCTGGAATATTAGCCTTTCCTCTGTGGTCCAGGGAATTTTATTTCAGACCTGACTCCTTACACTGCTTATCACAAGCAGAACCCTGCATCTAATAGGACCTATTCCCATTGAAAAGCAGTTGAGTCACCTTCTATTGTTAGTGAACTTGTCCTTTGGATTGGTTCTCTATCACTCCTGCCTCCAGCCTCCAAACCAACTGGTATTTCCAAATGCTCTTTCCAATCCCATATAAAACACTCTCCAGGGTTTTGGTAGATAAAACTACTTCATCTTGTTAGCTTTCCAGTAATGTTTTGGGGCTTGTTAGAGGTGAGTAGCATAGGCAGTTGCCCAGACAAATGACCCCTTGATCTGTCCCTGCAATCTAAGGCACTGAGCGCCAGAGAGCAAAAGCCTGGGGAGGCATGGGAGTGGCGGATGTGGAATGGGGAGAAGAAGCATTATTGAGCACATTCTCCAAAAGACAGGACTTTCAACCATTTAAAAAAATATTGTAGGACTTTGGTGAATTGAAAACAAGTA